>NW_016819762.1:2690360-2706372 GCF_001698545.2 Rhinopithecus bieti | reverse complement strand
TTAGCATGTTAAATGTTGACTTGTTTTTAGAATGCTGCTTTTTATGCAGATATCTTTGCAAGACAAATAATGTTTTGATTTTAATTGTACCCTATAAAATACTAATCATTGTTATATAGCATGACATCTAGCACCGATCAAATTACAGTTCTCAAAATATAATAAATACAAACAGGTGTTTCAGCTGTTAAGTACTTTTTTTCTGTTGCCATAATTAAAAAGAAATTTCATCCTAGATTTAACAGCTTAGACTCACAACCTAGAAGATGGTGGTTACAGGTTGTATATAATGAAAAGGTAATAAAAACTCAGGTGAAAGTCCTAATGCAGGTGGATTGAAAATCGATTGAAAAGCAGATAAGAGCTCTAATTCAGCCTCTCTGAGCCTTAGATTTCTTTTTATGAATAAATAACTTGGGCTAGGCAATCTTTTAGGGCCATTACAGGAACAAATTAGGAAGATAATTTGGTAAAATCAGTAAACAGATCTCACTTGGAAAAAAAGTAGTGAAAATGAGTCAAATTTCAAGTTATGTTAGTGGCAAACAGTCTTTGGATTGTAAGATTATGAACAAGCCTCCCACGTGAAATTATATAAGCTGGATTTCAGAAGATATTTTATATGAAAAACAAAATCTCAGGCTATGTCCATTCTGCCAGATGAAATAAACTTGGTGACCCCATCCAGCCTTTTTCCATCTCTAATTGCAATGCATCTGTAATTGAAAAATGTCTTTAGGGAAGTGTACTGTTGAACAGCCTTCTGCCTGAACAACATCATCCTAACACACATCTCATAAGAGATTTCACTGCTCTGACAAGTTACACATCCTAAGTGAAAAACCACAGTGATGATATTGCTGTTTGCTCAACCCCCTGCCGGAGCTGGGATTCACACCCTGAAGCTATATTTCATGAGTGAATTCAGATTAATTCTTTGTTCTCTTTCCATCGTATGGCACAGCTGCCTTCAAATTCACCACCACCGACAGACAGAGGACTTCCTCGAGATAATGACCCACAGGAAATTTCTTTCATGAATCAGATAAGCCACTAGAACCAATCCACGATGGAGAGTTTAAGGCAGTGGCATGCCAGGTTGGCATTATAATCTCATTTGCCACATGTTTGTTGAAAAGCCTTTGTGCTGGAAACTATATTAGGCATTTGGGAAGGGGTAACCACATTATGCACTTCATCCCATGTTTGTGAAGAACTTTTCTAGACCTAATATCCTAGCTAAAATCTGCCTTATCTTTCCTTCACGACAGAGAGAAAGGATGGGAAAGTCAAAATATAAGTATATTACTGAGTCATCGACTCTTTTTATTAGTTAATTTGCTAAATTGACCTTGACTCAGCTTCTCTGGATTAGGGTTAAAATGCCTTGTCATCATTTTTGGATCTCTGCATCCTGGAATTGCATGGCAGCATAAAAAGAGGTAGACTAGACTGTATAACCAGCTGCTTTCACTTCCCCATCTTTAGTCATACAATTCGTAAGAGCTTCAGTTTCCTCATCTGTAAATTTGGAACAATAACAGCCACTCCACAGAGTGATAATGAGGTTTCTGATAGGCAAGATAATGCGGTGCTTTGGCTTGCATCCTGGTCTACCACTTGTTAACTGTTTGACTTGCTTCCTGCTCTACCACTTGTTAACTGTTTGGCTTGCATCCTGCTCTACCACTTGTTAACTGTTTGACTTGCTTCCTGCTCTACCACTTGTTAACTGGGAGACTCTGCTGTGTTTCCTCATCTGTAAAACAGGGATGATTTTTTTAAAACAGTTCTTTTCATAGAGCTGTTCGAGGATTTAATGGGTAGACAATATATGTGAAGTATTCTGAACAGTGTTCGGTTCATGGCAAGCCCTCAATAAATGCTACCTCTTATTGATTGATAGGATGCACCTGCGTGCTCAATTAATGTTCCCTTCCTCTTCTCTTTTCTCCTTTATTTGCCCTCCTTGACCACACACGGAAACTGGAAGGCAGAGTTTCTCTTGTATTAAAATATTCCAGGTCAGGCGTGGTGGCTCACGTCTGTAATCCAGTACTTTGGGAGGCTGGGGCGGGTGGCTCACCTGAGGTCAGGAGTTCCAGACCAGCCTGACCAATGTGGTGAAACCCCGTCTTTACTAAACATAC
The DNA here is from genome assembly GCF_001698545.2 of Rhinopithecus bieti. NCBI lineage: Eukaryota > Metazoa > Chordata > Mammalia > Primates > Cercopithecidae > Rhinopithecus > Rhinopithecus bieti. Next base: position 2,704,222 of record NW_016819762.1, on the reverse strand, counting down.
AAATTTAGCTGGGTGTGGTGGTGAATGTCTGTAATCCCAGTTACTCGAGAGGCTGAGGCAGGAGAATCACTTGAACCCTGGAGGCGGAGGTTGCAGTGAGCTGAGATTGCACCGTTACACTCCAGCCTGGGCAACAAGAGCAAAACTCTGTCCAAAAAAAAAAAATCCCACGTTTCCAGGAGCCTTCCTCTGAACACTGTTCAGGAGATGCTCACTGGAAACTTCAAATTCATGGACAGCTAAAGCGTTGGAAAAGAATTTCTAAAATAATAAAGATACAAACTTACAAAGCTGAGTGGCCTCGGGCAAGTCCCTCAATCTCTCTGTTCTTTCCATGTTAAGCTATAAAATCAAGGAACTGGAATACATTATCTCTGGAATCTGTTTCAACCACAATAACACTGAAGTCTATCATTGTCAATGAGTAACAAATGTGTGCCTAAGTCCATTAACTCAGCTGGTGAAAGTATAGCACTGGGACTAAAGCTAACATTATGATATAAGCTGGCTTACTTCAAGGTATTTTAAGTCTGTCTCTAACACCAGCCAAGTGACTGGCATTTGTAAGCTGTGGGTGCTCTATAGAGCAGATGAGGATATTTAACAATGGATTATTTTCAAATCTGTTAGCAACTCAGAGTTCATGGCCTATTGCCAATGGGTGTGGAGCTTCATTTTCAACATATGCAGGACAGTAAATCTTCATATTGTAGAGAAGACTGTGTTGGAAGAAGAGACTTGGAAGGGTAGTCTGTCTTCTTTGTATTCAGTTCAACTAGCTGAAGTCTATTTTAATGGTGTCTCTATTCAAATAAAACTGTGATGGTGGAGAAAAGAGAGGCTAAGCAACATGGTAGGAATAAAAAAAGAGACTTTAAGTAGGGACATGATAGTTTGCATGGTTGGAGAAAAATTAACTCAATAGATGATTGAGTTGGCAGATTCGCTAATGTCCTACAGCATTCTTTGTAGAGGTGTAGGAGATTATTTGCATTGACTGGAACTGAAGAATAACAAAGTTGAAATGGTTTTTGAGGTATTTATTGTGTCAGTGACAAATGCCAAAATTAACTCAGCAGCCGCATTGGGTTTGAACTACATGGTGGTAATGTCAGAGGAGAGTGGAGTCCAAGTGGGATGACCAGGGCCTCAGTAAAGCCTGGAGTCTCAGTAATGGCAGGAAACAGGCAGCGCAAAAAGCAGCAGCACTTGGCACTTGACTGATTCTGTTGCAGGACCTAACAAAGTGATTAACATCAAATAAATGAAGATGCTCCTTGGAAAACTGTAACATTATCAGGGACTGTCAGGGAGGTTGCATGAAGTTAGCACACTGAAATGTGCCCCTCCTGGTTCACTTCCTCAGACAGAATGTTCTGGCTCTGAGTTTCGCTATCAGGTGTGATTTGATCTCCAGGCCTCTCACAGGGACAGAGGTATCAAGAAGTCAGGGGGTCTGACAGTGATGCATTAGGCGATAGGATGCAGAGGCTGATTATGATGCAGGTGACAGAAATGAATCGCCTACTGAATATGCTGACACTGGCGCTGCAGGAGGAGACAGAGCCAGCGCTCTTGCGATGTCAACAATGAAAAACAGGAAGACAACCCTGCCTGGAATCGTATGTTCCTGAAAGTGGGATGCTTAATGTTAGAGGTAACTTGACGATCCAAGCCACTATTATCCAGAAAACAGGACACACACCAAAAAAATATATATCTTAACACCTTTGGGGAATACGATTTATATATTGCCGCCTCTTTATCACTTTTTAGATCTTATTGGGTATAAATTATGATAAGATTAACAAATATATGTCATGACCACCTAAATACTTGCATTTGGAAGTGTATAATAAGCATCAGCTAATCAATGGAATCATCATTAAGATGTCTACATGGCAGCCGGGCATGGTGGCTCACACCTGTAATCCCAGCACTTTGGGAGGCCAAGGCAGGCCGATCACAAGGTCAAGAGTTTGAGACCAGCCTGGCCAATATGGTGAAACCCTGTCTCTATTAAAAATAAAAAAGTGGCCAGGCATGGTGGCAGGTGACTGTAGTCCCAGCTACTCAGGAGGCTGAGGCAGGAAAATCGCTTCAACCTGGGAGGTGGAGGTTGCAGTGAGCCGAGATTGTGGCACTGCACTCCAGCCCAGGCAACAGAGTGAGTCTCCATCTCAAAAAATAAAAAAGATGCCTACATGGCAATTGCTAAATAGGAGAAAACCCTTGATAATTCTCTGAATAGTGGACTCTGAAATGGTGATAGTTTCACCACTCCCCTAGCATTTATATATTGCCATGTAGCTCTAGTTTTCTTCAAATGAATTAACGTCCTGTCTTTACTCCTCAAATGGATCGTAAATTCCTGCAAAACAGGGGCCATTCTAACTTAAAATCCTTTGTAAATTCTCAGTGTTTCCAGCCCACAATCCTTTGCATGTGTTAGCATATCAAGAACTAAATGAAGTCATATTGATATATAATTTCACTAGATAAAAAGATGTATAAATTCTCTAAGATGCTTGTAGTACTCTGTTCTCATGCTGCTGATAAAGACATACCTGAGACTGGGTTATTTATAAAGAAAAGGAGGTTTAATGGACTCACAGTTCCATGTGACTGGGGAGGCCTCACAATCATGGTGGAAGGTGAAAGGCACGTCTTATATGGCAGCAGGCAAGAGAGAATGAGAGACACGTGAAAGGGGCTTCCCCTTATAAAACCATCAGATCTAGTGAGACTTATTCACCACCATGAGAACAGTATGGGGGAAACCACCCTCCATGATTCGATTATCTCCCACCAGGCCCCTCCTACAACACGTGGGAATGATGGTAGCTGCAATTCAAGATGAGATTGGGTGGAGAGACAGCCAAACCATATCAGTGCAAGAAAAAGTATGGGTTGTTTAGATAAGGAAATGCTGGAGCCTTGAGAAATGTTTGATGTCAGTAACTGGGGAAGTGGGTTAGGTGATGCAGACAGCTGTTAAGAATGGCCCTTCAGAGGGATGGAATGGTATTTAGGAAGGTGAAGTCAGCAGAGCCCAGGAGTAGGTGAGGAGGAGCCTGGTAAGGCCAAAAGTGAGAGGGCCCTTCAAAGGCCCTAAGAACATGGGCCATTTTCTAATGCAATAGGAAATCAAAATAAAAGTCTCTATGAAAGGTAGAAAATTTAATCCTGTTTTCAACACCTCTGTGCTGACAGCATTAGAGAAAAATCACCAGATTCCTTGATCAGATTATTCTTTTTGAGCAATTGTAATTTCAAATGCCCCAAAGGTGATAGATTAAAAGGGTTCATAGTTTTATAAATATAAGACTCACTTATATTTTATTATTTCATTTATAGTGAGCCTTATATTTATAAAAGTATAAAACCTTTTTAATGTATCACTTTTGGGGCATTTGAAATTACAGTTGCTCAAAGTAGGACCTATGTTTATAGAACTGGAATTTGTACTGTTACCTTTAAAAAAAAATACTGACCCAGGTTTTACTAGACTCTATTTATCCTGTAAAATCAAAGAAAATAACCATGAAAATTCAGAAGAAAATTTGTATATATAATTATTGTGAGTAAAATCACTGAACAAATACATTTATATTGGTTCTGGAAAGTAATGAGAAGCTTTACACAATTACATTATCTCAAATCATGACTTCCTGTTGTTTTTCAGAGTTTGTAAAAAAATAAATGATGTGTCATATTTAATCTTCTTTGTCCTTAGATTCACCATAATAAATATTAAGGTAGTGCATTTATTATAGGACTTTTCACTTGAAAGACAATACCCATTAATTTTAAACCTTATGTTGACAGTCCCTCCAACACAGTATTAGAATACTTCTGTCTCTATTCTACATTATGTTTATTGGGACTGGGGAGGCTAACATCACAATTACTTTCAATCTCAGGAATCAGGATTTTCTTTACTTCGAAAATTCTCAACTATTGTTAAATCTGTACGTTTCTTCTCTGCTATCTTCTCCATTGTTTCTTCTGGGAGTTCTATCAAATATATGTTGGAGCTTCCCAATCCTTACTCCGTGTCTGATAACTATTATTTCATATTTTGTATTGCTTCATCTCTATGGCTTTTTTATTTTTCTTGTTTTATAGTTTTTCTGTCACTGGTGTATCTGGAACCAGAGAAGATATGAATTCACTCAGCCATTTTCACCAAAAGTCTCAGCAAAACTACTATATGTTTACCTATTTCATGTGTTTAAACATATAACCTTGAAGGAATATCAAATAAATTTACACTTCCCAAGGCACTGAAGAACATCATTGCTTTGGGTTTTTTTTTTTTTTTCTTTTCTCCTTTTCTAGAAAGGGATAGATTTAAACAACATCTCAAATAAAAAAGAGGACAAAGAGACTAAAAGCAAAACTTAGGCAAATCCTTCTATATACAAAATTCCGGATTTCTGTAATACATAAATACTTTAAGCTGATAAACAAAAAGCGTAGCTACTCAGTTTAAACCAAAAACAAGTGTGGATAAAAGGTACCTAATCCTCCAGAGAATCAGGGCAGTGCCTAAGAATTATGTGCATTCCACACGATGGGAAATGAATATATTCTCCACATTTTAGAGCTTTAAGGTGTGACTGCTTTAGTATGCCAGCCAACGCCTACAAAAGTGTGACAACAAAATGCATAAATCAATAAACCATCTCTCTATATACCACATACTTAATCCATTTTGAAGTGGGAGTATTTCACTGTAATAAAAATACAGAGGCATTTTCTTCAATCACTATTCTAATTAGTTCAGGCTTACCTTCTTTTATGGCTTTGTGAAATATCACTAACACATACAGTAGTTATGGAAACAATACATCCCATAGATTTGAACTTATAAAAGCCTGGCATGTGAAATTTGTTTCTCAGACAAATGTGAAATTCAGTACCTTTGCTGGTTGAACCACATGAGCGGGTTGGAAAAGAAGGTGTTTAAAATTCTGTCACTAGAATTAATCATGTTCCAATTTTATATCCTTCATTTCTATAAGCAACCTTGAGAACCCAGTCAGCCTTGTTCAGCCTTATGTGTTCAATGTGTATATTCAATGAATCTTTCTTTAGTAAACATTTATCTCTTAGAAAACACTTTTCTTAATTTATGAGCCACAACATAATAAACTAAGAAAACAGAAGGCATAAATTAAAAATTCAAATCTGACATAGTTTAAATTCAATATTCTTAACCCTGGATCAATCAATATAATAATCTTTTTCATAATAAGAATGAATATTTGGTGACCACAAATAATAGGAAGACAAATGTAATGTTAGATATAGAAACATTTTATTGTGTGCCACACGTATCTGTTGCCTGTGAAAATACGTGCTTCCTTGATCTTTATCTGCATTTGGTTTATTCTTTTGAGCTTCTATTTGGTTCTCTAACTTTACCTACATCCTTTCTTAGTCACTGCTAATCAGATTCCAACCAACAGGAGTACGGAAAAATCAAGGGACTTGAGGTTGCCCTTGAGGTCTCCAGGCATGTGTCTTTGTATTTGTGAACTTCTAGCCCATCTTATTACAGCAAATCTCAAATAGTCATTATGTTTCTTGTGTGTTTGTGCAACCAGTATTGACATGAGTCAACTTAGAGTTTGTCTGTTTATTTGATGTTCATCTTGTTTAAGAAAATAAGAAGCAAAAGCACCAAGATACCTATTTGTTAAGTAAGCTTTCCTCTACAAGGTTAGAGCCGGTGAAGGATCCTAGAAAATTTCCAGGTCTCTTTTATTTCTCCCCTCACCAAAGCACAACTAGAGCAGCTTGGGAAAGTTTATGTCCTGCCTTGCAAAGCAGAGATGTACCTGAACAAATTTCAATCTATTCCACAAGGAGTTTGTGATTGTTCTTTCAGATGGCATCTTCTAAGTCTCATCTTAAGTTTGCCATTTAGCTCTCCATGCTTTGTGACTTCATTTTCTTTTTTGAGAGCAGGGAGAATACGTTCACTTTTCTGTCATTAAAGATTATTTCAACTGTAAATGATAAATGACTTTCAGGATCCTGAATATAAAGAGCTATATGAAAACATGGCTGAACTAAACCATGAGTTATCTGGAACACTGGCTCTCAACTGGGACTGATTTTGCCCATCAGAGATATTTGGCAGTGCCTGGAGACATTAGTGATCATCACATTTGTGTGTCAGTGCTGCTGGCATCTAGTTGGTAGGGACCAAACATGCTACAAAACCTCCAAGGCAAAGGACAGAGCAGACAAAGACTCATCAGGCCCCAAATTTCAATAGGGCCGAGGTTGAGAAACCCTGACCTAGAGTTTGTCAAGAACATTTCACAATCCGAATCTTAAGCCTTTTTACGCTCCCTAGGAATTTATATTTATAAAATAATAGGAAACTGAATCATACAAATAGAAAAGCTTGATCAGGAAAATAGTGCTTGGTTATGCTTTTCTATGAGAAGAAATAGATGAGAAGTGAATGAGAATATTCCATTCTTTTGTTGTTCTTGTTTGTGTCTCTTTTTTCTTTCTCATTCTCTCTGTGTCTCTCTAGTGGATGCTGTGAAAAATGTGTCCCACATTCTCGCTACATGCTGCAGACCACATTATTTAATAACAGGAGTCTGAGCAGCCGTCTTCAGTAATGTTCGTTTAATTTTCTATTAAGATTAGTGTATTACTTATGGAGGGTTTTTCTGATATTATATTTCATGATGCTTGGACACGTTGAGGCTTTGCTAATCCTGGAGAGACTACCTCTCCCATGGCTAGCTAATTCCTAAAAATAGTAAATAAAAGCCAGGCACGGTGGCTCACATCTGTAATCCTAGTGCGTTGGGAAGCTGAGGCAAGCAGATTGCTTGAGTTCAGGAGTTTGGGACCAACCTGGGCAACATGGCAAGAGCCCATCTCTACAAAGCATGGAAATATTAGCTAGGTGTAGTGGAATGCACCTGTAGTCAAGCTACTCAGCAGGTTGTGGTGGGAAGATCACTTGAGCCCAGAAGGCAGAGGTTGCAATGAGCTGAGATTGTGCCACTGCATTCCAACCTGGGTGACAGCGTGAGACCTGGTTTCAAAAAAGAAAACAAAAACAAGATAGTAAACAATTTGCCTGTGTATTTGCCTTTCGTATGCAAGCCAACCAGTCCAGAACCCATACTTCCAATCACCCCCTTTATCTAACTCTTACCAAGCCAATATTCCTTTGCCCTAAATCATCTCATGACCAGGTAACAGATGACTAGAGACACCGCTAGAACTCACTGATGTGATTCAAATTACCCAACCCTAAGCTTTCTCACTGTACTTACCCTAGCTATCTTGTCCGTTCTTCCCCAGAAAAATCACAATATAGGCTTTTGCCCAGGCTTTTTCCTCGTCTTTCCTGCCTCCCTGAGAGCCCTGGTGCTTACCCATGTGGCCCTATCTGAGATACCTGTTCCTAGAGATCTATGCTCCTTGCTTTGTGACATTAAGGGCCATGTCTGCATGCATTACCATACCGCACTGAGACAAATCCTGGGTACATTTAAAAACAGTTAGCAACCTTGGGGATTAAAATGAAAGCAAATCTTAATAAACCCATACTTCCAATCTTCCCACCAGCCGTCTGAAGTAAATTTAATCATTCCCATTTTACAAGGGAGAAACTGAGGTTCATAGGCTGTTAAGTGTCTTGTCCTAAGGTATATGAGTAGTAAATGATTCCAACTTGTATCTGTTAAACTCCAAGATACAGTCACTTCTATCAAGTGGCCTATGACAAGTGGCATTTGGCTTACTCACAAGGCAACAGATATGATCTCCAAAGAATAGAATGTATGTGCTCCATAATTAATGCTTCTTTCATTTTCTAGAATCAACATGCTTTTTTTCCCCTTGTTTGATGACCATCAGCAGAACTGAGTTACAGAATAACTGATGTGGGAATGCAGAACTTAGTTACAGAATAACTGATGTGGGAATATACATGATTGTGGGGAAGGGGCACAGGGCTGGGAATTTGGTGGCTTGGGTTGGGGTTCCAGCTTCCCTGCTGACCAATTACATATCCCTGGGCAAATTGTTGTTCTCTTAGGGGTTTTAACTTACTCTTCTGTAAACAGAAAGCCTGAATTATGTTGGTGCAAAAGTAATTGTGAATTTTGCCATTGAAGTAATGGCAAAACCCGCAATTACTTTTGCACCAACCTTACATTATTTTTACAATTTATTATTTGAACGATCCCATTTGAGATAAATCACAAGCACCTCTGAGACCCAAAGTGTTATAGAGAAGGTAAAATTTATGACACGTCTCTCCAATCCATAGAGATTAGTAGGTTTTTACATACTGGTTCATTTTTCTGCCATGTAGTAGGAGGATATTCATTGTAGGTTGCATTCATTTATTCAATAAGCATTTATTGAGGAACTGCTTGGTGCCAGTTAATTGGTGTGAAAAAGACATCATTCTTGCCTATACAAATAATTTCAAATATTTCTGCAAAAGGCTATAACAAACATTTTTACAAAGCGTGTTTTTGGGTAAATCACCTAATGGCTTAAAACCTCAGTTTCTTCATGTCCGAAGTGGGCATAAGAAGTGCCTATTTCAGAGTGTTGTTGACAACTAAATAAGGCAAAGCATATAAAGCAGTTAGTGTATCAGTAAGCACTCCATCATGTTAGCCCTTATTATAGTTATCACAAAGAGGAACAGCTGGCTGCCAAGATTAGTTATGGAAAACTTTTGGAAGGAGATGATATTTGATGTACATCTTTAAAAAATAAATAGAAATTCAAGGTGGAAAAGAAAGGAGAAAGAACTCCACGCAGGGAGGCCAGTGTGCACAGAGCACTGAGAGGTGGCCGTATAGAAACCAAAGTGCAGGGACTTGCCCCTTTTGTTCTTTCTCCTTTTCCTTTTGGTTTTGGGCCAGACACAGGGGCTCACACCTGTAATCCCAACATGATGGGAAGCCAAGGCAGGAGGATCACTTCAGTTTGAGACAAACCTGGGCAGGAAAGCAAGACTCCCATCTCCAAAAAAAAAAAAAAAAAAGCTGGACCTGGTGATGCTCCCAGCTAGGATCACTAGATCGCTTGAGCCCAAGAATTCAAGGCTGCAGTGAGCTGTGATCGCACTGCTGCACTCTAGCCTGGGAGATGGAGCAAGACCCTGTCTCTTAAAAAAACAAACAAACAGACAAAAAACTATTTTTATTGCTTAAGATAACATCATAATTGGTATATAATATATACTCATTATATATATTGTTTGTATTTAATTTGTCTATTATGTTTAAAGGTGTAGAATAGATATGTGTAATATTTTATTAATATTTCTCCTTTCTCATCCGTACACCACTTGTCAAATATCCCAAGATAAATGATTTTCTTTAGGATTCCCTGGCCTCTGCAGACAGTGTTTTTCTTAATCTCATTTTTTCTCAAGAAGGAAGAAAAGGCAATAATGTGACTCATGTTGTTTGTTCCCTTCCAGGGCTTTATTCTCCAGTCTTGTGGCTGCCTGTAGCACTTGGTTTGGTTGTTAGAGTGAGCATTATTTAGGCATGGTTTGTAACGGTTCCCTGGAGCTATTTGTGGAAGAGCTTATGTAATAAAATACATAATTATGAACTTGTTAAAAGAGACATTATTTACTCATTTGTCCAACATGGCTCCTTTCAGTCTACCTCGTAAGTAAGTCTATATTTAGTCAGTGTCATATTGATCTGCAACCAGAGTACACTTTAATGCTCCTGCAGAAATACGCCATAAAAAAAAATAGCTTGATAAGAAAAATTCACTGTGGGTCTCATCTCATTTGAAAATAGCAGAAGAAGAAAAATTATACTTTCTTTTCCATTGTTTTGCCTATTTATAAGACAACAGAAAATGAACTCTAATACACAGTTCTGATAATATCACTGTAGAGAATCTTTTTATAAATTTCATGCATTTTATGAAATCTAGTGTTAGAAAAATAAATGACAAATGATTACCTAATTGTTGAATCTGTGTGTGACCTTAAATGAGTGTCCATTGTACTATTTTTTCTGTATGTTTAATTTTTTATGTTTATTAATTTATTTATTTATTTATTTATTGAGAAAAGGTCCTGCTCTGTCAACCAGGCTGGAAAGCAGTGGCACGAACACAGCTCACTACAGTCTCTCAACATACGGAGCCCAAGCTATCTTCCTGCCTCAGCCTCCTGAGTAGCTGGGACCACAGGCACATGCCACCACGCTGGGCTAATTTTTAAATTTTTTGTAGAGACTGGATCTTGCCATGATTCACAGGCTGGTCTCAAACTACTGGTCTCAAGCAATCCACCCTCCTTAGTCTCCCAAAGTGCTGGGATTACAGGCATGAGCCACCATGCCTGGCTGTATGTTTAATTTTTTTTTTTTTCTTTTTTTTTTGAGACAGACTCTCACTCTGTCACCCAGGCTGGAGTGTAGTGACACAATCTCAGCTCACTGCCGCCTCTGCCTCCCGGGTTCACGCAATTCTCCTGCCTCAGCCTCCCAAGTAGCTGGGATTACAGGCGCCTGCCACCAGGCCCAGCTAATTTTTGAAATTTTAGTAGACATAGAGTTTCACCATGTTGGCCAAGCTGGTTTCAAACTCCTAACCTCAGGTGATACACCCTCCTCGGCCACCAAAAGTGCTGGGATTACAGGCATAAGTCACCATGCCTGGCCCAACCTTTTTTATAATTAAAAGTTTAACTTCGTAAATAACTGTTCCTCAGCACTGCCCATAATTTAGGCAAATACTACCTAGAATTAGCTAATTTTAGGTAGAAGAATATGTCATATATACATGAAATTGTATTAGAACAGGAGGTAGGCCGGGCGCGGTGGCTCAAGCCTGTAATCCCAGCACTTTGGGAGGCCGAGACGGGCGGATCACGAGGTCAGGAGATCGAGACCATCCTGGCTAAGACGGTGAAACCCCGTCTCTACTAAAAAAATACAAAAAACTAGCCGGGCAAGGTGGCGGGCGCCTGTAGTCCCAGCTACTGGGGAGGCTGAGGCAGGAGAATGGCGTGAACCCGGGAGGCGGAGCTTGCAGTGAGCTGAGATCTGGCCACTGCACTCCAGCCTGGGCAACAGAGCGAGACTCCGTCTCAAAAAAAAAAAAAAAAAAAACAAAAAAGAAGAACAGGAGGTAAAAGTCCGAGTAAACTAGAAACTAAAATTTGTTTAAAACAGAGTTAAACACTGTGAGAGCAGAAATTATTTTATAACCACCAATAGTACAAAGCTAAGCTTTCATCTTAAAGTTGTATGTTTGCATGTGAAATCATGCAGAGAATTACTTTAGTACTTAAAGAAAATAAAAACATTATGAATCAACGTTTATTTATTTGGTACTTAAAATCTAAATACCTTAGCACAAGTGGAAAAGCTCCAACTTACAAATACCAGGGCATAAAACAAATCCTACATTACAGTTTTAAAATGTTTTACAGCTTATTACTGTTTTATTCATTGAGTCAGAAATTTCCGCGTGAGTATGGGAGTTTATACTTGTAAATCAGAAACCTTCACAGTTAATATTTTCACTCTATGGAGGAACCACTTTTGTCTGTGTGGGAGTGTTGGTCTACTGTAGCTGAAACAGACAAGACTAGATCAGTGGAGACATTAAGTGTGACTGAAAATACCACTGATGCTCAACTTTCCTTCCTATCTGGTACTTATATTCAAAACTGTCATTTGGCTCATGGGTTTGGGTTTTTGTTTTGGGGTTTTGTTTTTTGTTTGTTTTATTTTCTGCACAGCCTAGAAATATTAGTAATCTTGCTGCTTCTGTGCCCTGAAATAATACTTTAGTTGCCTAAAATAACAAATGAATCTTTTGGGAAGAGCTTATTTATGTAGCAAGATACCGATTAGGGTATTTATTGGATACAATAACTAAGATTAAGTGCTTGAAGAATTATGTATCAGGAACTTTTCAACCTTGACGCCATCCAAAAATACTATGTCAATATAAGAACTTAAAGAAAAATGCATTTGCCTTTTGTCTCATAGCCTAGAAAGCAAAGGTTATTTTTGTCAATTATGAGTAATAAAAAATAAGTTTATTTAAGGCATATATTTACATTTGGAGTGAGAGGATGATAAGAGGAGTCTTTTGGAGGGAATAAGTTAGCTAGAAAAACTCTGTGCTACTGATAGCATCTGTGCAGTGGACAGAGGAATTAGTATCATTACCAATTTACAGACAAGACAATTAAATGAGAGAAAGCTTACGTGGTCTGTCCAAAGTTAAAGAGTTAGTAACTTGTGGAACCAGTATTCATCTTAAGCTTTGGCTTAAAGACCACAAGCTCAGAATCAGTCATTTTCATGACCGTATTATATACCAACAGAGTTCCTGAAAAAGCCAATGCACTTTCCAGAGAGCAATTTACAACAGGGAGAAGAGTCTAGCCCAATATGACACATAAATCTGTGAAACATTGGATGTGTAAGAAATTTATCAATATGCTCTTTATATTTTGCACCTAGGAGATGTGCACGAATTCTTGGTTAAGGGGGCTAATTAACGATGCCTTGAAGTGAACATTAAATTGTCTCCTACACACATCTCGTTGTCTAAAAAAATCAATGAAGACTTTATTAGCACCCAATTCTGTAACCTGGGAAGATGGGTTTTGCCTGAGGACTAAACATGGAAGGAAACCCATTTTCCTATTTGTAAAACTTGACATTAATATCATAGGCCTGTTAGTCCCATACTGAGATATACCAGCAAATGAACTTATTTTTTTTAGCATCTCAATCTTTATTTTGAACAAGTCATGATTTCTTTTCTTTCGTCAATATGTATGAGAAATTTGACCTGCTATGGTAGTCTCTGACAGCTATAGCAATCAACCCCTAGCCAAGAGTACTTAGCTCTTTTCTTAGTTGAAATGCTCACTGATATGTGGATCTAGGAAAGTCACTTCATTTCTCTGAAGAGTACTTAGCTCTTTTCTTTGTTGAAATGCTCACTGATATGTGGATCTAGGAAAGTCACTTCATTTCTCTGAAGCTCATTAGTTTTCAGGGTAACATCTGTAATACTTACCACATACCAATATTATTATCATCGTTGTTAATTATGTGAAGTAAATAATTTCCCAACTGTTTTAAGCATTAGCTAAAGGACACGGAATCACTGGGGGCATGTAACATTTAAAATTACTAGGTGTCTAAAGTTGTTTAAAACCAGGAAAAAATATATAGTTCTATTTGCACTTAACTATTTAAAGTGTATCTACTGCTTGTCACCCATGTCTTACCTTGTGCATTGATGTCAGCCATATTTTTCAAGATATTTAAATAGCTTAGAAGTCCTTCAAGTAATCATAATAAGCTAACACATTTTGAGGAAATATGTACTGATTGCATGATATATATATATATATATCATTTCAGTGAATCCTCACACACTTTACAAACTGGACTATCATTATCTCCATATTAGAGGTGTGGAAATCAAGGCACAGTTATGTTAACTATTAAGTCAATGTCAAAACTACTAGGGCCGGGCACAGTGGCTCACACCTTTCATCCCAGCACTTTGGGAGGCCAAGGCGGGCGGATCACGAGGTCAGGAATTTGAGACCAACCTGGCCAACATGGTGAAACCCTGTCTCTACTAAAAATACAAAAATTAGCCGAGTGTGATGACAGGCGCCTGTAATCCCAGCTACTCGGGAGACTGAGGCAGCAGAATCGCTTGAACCCAGAAGGCAGAGGTTACAGTGAGCTGAGATCATGCCACTGCACTCCAACCTGGGTGACATAGTAAGACTCTGTCTAAAAAAAAAAAAAAAAAAAAAAAAAAAAAAAAAAAAACGGGAGGGG
>NW_016819762.1:2671862-2690103 GCF_001698545.2 Rhinopithecus bieti | reverse complement strand
AAAAAAAAAAAAAAAAAAAAAAAAAAAAAAAAATACGGCATGGCTAAGGTCAATAAAAATAACAAAAATAATCATTATAATTATATGTGATCATTCACAGTTGGGCAGTATAAACAGTGTCTTGTAAAATTTTGAAGAAAATCAAGAATTCTATGCACGTTTCTGTCAGTTAGCTTTTGCTACATAACAAAGTACTCCAAACAAAGTGGCTTAGAAAAAAACTAACAATTTATTTGTTCGTAATTTTTGAGATCAGCTATTTGGACTTACATCAGCTGGGTGGTTCTTCTAATCCCCACTGTGCTCGCTCATACTCCTGTGGGTAGCTCTCGGGTTGGCAGAGGGCCACCGATCTAGAATGATCTCACCTGGGACAGGACTTGCCTCGGTTCCATGTGTTTTGTCACCCTCCAGCATCCCAGCCCCGGCTCTCCACATGATGGTGGCAAGGTTAGATTGAGCGGAAGCTGTGGAGGTCTCTTGAGACCCACATTTGGAATTAGGTAACATCACTTCCACCACTTCCATTGGCTAAATCCATTCACAGGTCCATCCCAGCCTCCAGAAGTAAAGAAATAGATTTTACTTATTGACAGAGATGCTGCAAATTACATTGTAAGGATCATGGTACCGTGAGGGAAGAATGGTGGCCATTTTTGACAGACTAAATCAACCAACTTTAGCCATGAAATATTTTTAAAGAGTTATATGGCAATATACATTTTCTGAAAATCTATTTTGTTCTATTCACAGAGGTTAGCATGGTATGTTAAGTATTCTTTAATTGCACAAATATCTGTGATTAGAAAAGCCAAAAATATTGTCAGTCTCTTAGGATTTGAGTTTTGGACTGAAGTTATCTGTGAATAAAGATAATCCTGCAGTAATAATTTCATATTTGATTTATGTTTCTCTATAAAGTTACCTCAGGCATTATCCCTGTTAAAGCAGATTTAATAGAACTTCAGTTGTTCTGTTCCAAATGCTTGTACATATGTGGAGAATTCCCCTGTAGAGTTGTACTGACTCTCTCACCAAGGGATGTTCGTTCTTTTGTGAGTTTGTTCTAATTGTGTCATTCACTGTATTACCATTAATTAGCAAATTCATCTTTCAACTTCATTCCCATGGGACAGAATCAGTCAGGCTTGGGTAGGTAGGGAATTTAATTAATATATCAACAAATTGAATTTTTTATTAGGTACTTTAGTTTTACCTTTTTTTATCTTGGTATTATATATTAGAAATCTTATTTGAACTGAAGTTACCTAAAGTTGTTTTTATTAGGTAGACCAAGAATCCAGCTATTTCTCCCCAAAACACTACATGAAATAAAATGTGCCATCAATGTTCCTTTTGGGTTCTTCTCAAGTTGGCCCTCTATCTATTTACATGGACTGGAGATTTTATTTTCAGATTTAACCTTCCCATATTGAGGGAAGACCTGTTTTATAGTAAATTTATCAATAGTTGATTATATAAACAACCACTATTCATGGGTTAAGAACAAAGGGCATCAGTGTGTGAGAATTCAATTCAATAGGACTAATCTCAAATGCAATTAATGCTCTCATTCTTTATGTGCCCTTTGGTAGTCTGTTCTCCCAAGGAATTTATTGAAATAGATACACTTAATTAAACTGTTTTCAGCACTTGGGCTAAGACAGAATTTAAGGTGTGACATTTCACTTAAAGAAAAAGGAAGAAGCCTATTCTGAACAACTTTTTTAAAATTTCAACCTGGCCCCTTTTCTTAAAGATGTGCAAAATTTTAGGTAGTGGAAAATATTTGTCAAATGTTCTTTCTTCTCGAACTCCTACTTGTTCACACATACACACACTCACACATGCACACACAGCACACTCATTACTTCTAAAGTTTCCTCACTGTATTGATGAAAAGTTTGCAGAGTATGAACTATTATGCAAAGTAAGCAGATTAGTGCAGTGAATTGGAGTGGTATTTTAGGTTGATAAAAATCAGTTCTACTCCCAGCTCCTAACTGGCTGCTTTTTTTTTCTTGTGAAAATAAAGGGCTTCTCAACATCACCAATCAGTTCTACAATCATCTGCTTCTATGAATTCTGGAGTCTGATTTTTGTCATGGGCTTTATCTGTCCAGGTTTCCCAATTCACATAACTGTGAGCAGACAGATTTGCCCTAAAATAATATTTCCTTATGTATAATTTTTTCTATATGCTATGTAAATGTATAATATACATACGAGGCAAAAGGAAACAAAATGTGAAAACAATTTTCAGTGACCCTATAACTTGCACAATAGCATATTTGACATATTGCAATATTCTGACATATGTCTAGATATATTTAACAATAAATATGTCCTGACATATTTACATGGAGGGATCCAAGCTTTCAATAAGAATTACCAGGACTTTAAAGTTACAAAACTTACCCCAAATTTATTACATTTCATTACATTGAAGGGAAAAAAAAATCTATTCTCAAGAATTTTGTCTCTTTTTTATGGAAAACATCCCCTTTTGAACAAATATATATTTATTTTATATTACATTTTGTGCACAAATTTTATTTTATTTTGCTTTTAAACCTAGACTTAACCCTGAAAACATCAAAAGGAAAAGGGGTACATTTAACTTCATTAATAGTAATATATAAAATAGCCATCAATATTTCCATAATAACCCAAAAAGTGTTATCACCTTACCACACTGATATGAGGCTGTGTATTTCAAATATGTTTTTTAGAGTAAACTTTTGACGTTAGTTCCTATTCTTTGTCAAAAAAGACAAACATATCAGATATGAATCTGCAGGAGGAGTGAAAAAGGGTCGAATCTTTTCCAAATGTATCTAAATGCATGTTAAAGTCACTCTTTTATCTTTGTAAGTGCCTGCACTGCATTCCTCATCGTATTCATTTCTCTCTAAGCAAGCTACGAAATCTTTTGTTTTGTTCTCCTCTTCAAGAGTGTTGACTTCTCCTAAGGTATCAGGTAAGAATAATACATCATTACCTCCACTGTGACATGGTTATTATTTTACTTTCCCCTTTAACACAGAAGGAAACTGAGGAAGAACATGATTTGAATCTAAGTCATAAACCTCAGATCTCATTGGGATTTTGTTGGTTGGTTTGTTTTGTATTACACCATGAAATACATACAAGAAAGTACTTCACATTGTACAAAGTACTATATATATATCAACAGTTATTATTATAAATTTTGAAAAGTTCTCTACATTCTTACTAATTCCTAGTCTCTTGTCTTAACTTTTAAAATTAATCAAATTGGTATGAGAATCCCAGTCTAAGAGTAAATGTGACATATAGAAGAGTTCCAAGGGGTGTTCAGGCCCCTCAGCTGGCAGAGAACAGCAGCATCTGGTCTTTGAAAGTTGGTTATTCACTTCCACATCCTCTGTTCCACCAGCTGGTCTCTGGAGCTGGCTCATCCACACATAGTGGTCAGAACCCTAGGACTCCACTTCAAAAAGCCTCAGTTCATAAACTATGATAAGATCAGCCTTTACTCCACTCCAGCCCAAACAGTCTATACACTTTAACGGGGAGAATAAATGTTTCAAGTCTTCTCTTTTGTTATAATTGAAGGTCACTTCATAAGGAGCCAGGGATGTCTCCTCTGAGAAACACAACCTTATGTAGAAGCTGAAGAATTTGGATTTAAAGTCAGAAGATCTGGGTCTCAAACCAGCTTTGTCAAACTACTTAAACTCTCTAAGCCTCAGTTTTCTCATCTACGAAATGGAGATATCAGTGTGTACCCTGCAGTGTCCCTGTGCACATTAGAGATACCAGATATTAAAGTCACCCCCTATATAATAGAGACTACCATCGTCACCTTTTGCAAATTCAGAATCTGAGTTTAAATTTTTCTGTTGAATGCAGTGTTCCGCATTTTGTACAATGATGAGACAGAATAACAAGTGGGAAACCAATGAGGTCCCAATGTCAGTAAGTACAGAATTCAAATTAGCCAACACTGTATTTTATTTTTTTAGTATCATCTACACCAACACTTTTGTAAACATGAACATGTTGTTATGTTCTATAGTGTTCAAAACTTATACCTCTTTCTGAGCCTTAAATCAATAACCTCAGGCATTTTTGTATGGAATGTTGTCTCTTTATATCCCATTTCAAAATGGCAGGAGATTAAAACAGGAAGTCAACAGATAATAATGAATGGGAATCTATATGCTAATTGCAGCCCATGGTGAATGCTGGAATGCATCTTTCTTTGAGAGGACATGCCAGCATCCCATTCATCTATATGGCCCCAGCGACCATTGAGTGATGTAACTACTACAATGGCCCTGTTAGTTACTCTGTCTCATCATTGTGCAGGAATTTTGAACACTGCATTCAATGGAAAAATTCAAGCTCAAACTATGAAAAACTGCTATCATCCCCTTCAACAGAACAAAGCATGTTGACTGTATCCTGTGAAACATTAAAAAGAAGCATAAATAAAGCAAGTAGGATCAGTGGTTAGGAGCACAGGCTTCAGCATCAAGGAGATACCAGTTCTGATATTAGCTCTGCCATTAACTTACGTTCTATCCCAGAAATAACTTAATCTCTCAAGCCCTTCATTTTCTTATCTGTATAAGGGACATGATACAACTTACCTTGTGGTGTTGTGAAGAGTAAAAGACATATTTGTTAGCGCCGGGCACAATAGCACTTCACCAGTATGAGTGGTTATCAGTGGTTGCTATTTAAATATGGGATAATATTCCTTTCTCACTCTGTAATTTAAACACAAGCATGTGGTAATGGTTCTATATTGAATTTTAACTGATTTATATTCTATCAGAGAACATGATAGACACATAAAATGCTCTTATTTCGGGCTGCTGAGATTCCTGAAACTACTATTTCATAAGTGAAACTCCAGTAAACTGCAATTGCTTGATACGATCAAGCAACCCTTCTGACTATGAGAGCCCTTTTCCTCCTGTAAAACGGAAGAAGTTAGGCATTTTAAGGCAGACAGCATAGCTGCAAGATAATTTAAAAGATGGGTAGTTGGTTCTGCTCCTTTACTTCATACAAACCAAAAATCAAACTGTCCATTCACATTGTACCCGATGCCCACTTTGGATAAATGATACAGAAGCAACTGCTTGAAGCTGAATCTTTCATGAGGTGGAAGAGGTAAAGATGACAGGATTTGTTTGGGGCTATCAAGACACCACTTCTTTGACAAAGACTTGTTGAATCCCAGTGCACCCTGTTATTCTACAGCTACAGCTCTCTGCTCTAAGGTGAGCCCGAATCTACTTGTTAAATTGTTTTGTACAGAGTTTGCAACTCTTTCTTTCTGATGTGGGCCTTGCAAAAGTTGTGTCCTTTTGGTGACCCTCCTGTACCCCCAGGCTTCTGCACCTGCTGCAGCCCTTGGTAACAACATAGCTTGGCATAAGTTCTACATCTAGAAGCTCAGTGTGCCAGAGGCAAAGATTTTCCTGAGAGACCTTTGGTTCCCCAGCCTTTACAGCAGTGGCTCTCAAACTTTAATTTGCATAAGAATCACCTTGGGGTACTCTTTAAAAATGCAGATTCCATGGCATTCTCAACCTATTCCAAATCAGTTGGTCCAGGGTAGAATCCTGGACTTTGTATTTTTTATAAGCATCATAGTTTATTCTGATGAAGGTGGTTATTCTGGAAGACATCTGGAGAAACACTGTGGTATTTTTAAAAGTACTGATTTCTAAAATATGTGATCATTTAAAAAATGACATGATATAGATGATAAATACCCTCATAGCCTGAACTGATTCACATATGCTAACATGTGTCAGAAGCATTACTGTGTATTGGTGTCTTTAACTTCCTTTTCCTAGTATGTTTGGGGGTGATAGAGTAGCAACAACAAGGGCAATAGCTTGCCCTTTAAAAGAGTTGACTGCTTTTCAAGCAGAGCTATAGATATTATACTGACAGTAAAAACTCAGGCTTTGGAGAATTGATGAGAGCATTTTCTAGTTATCTGACCCTGATCCGCTCTTTCCTCATTTACAAAATGGTGATGAGGACTTCCTGACTATCAAGGGCCTGTCCCTGGACCCTGGCACTTTTTAGGTAGTCAGTGCTAGTACCCGCACGGTTAGTAGGGACAGTTACAAGAGGCACTGCCTCTGTACCAGACACTAGGGGCTCTTTACCACCCAACCTTTCCCCATCATTCTGTGCTTGGCATGCTTCGAAACATATTGATCCGGGAAGTTCTTCACATTATCTGAACTCACAAACTTTTACTTGAAACACTAGCTATTAGAACATAATTTCTAATATAAAAGGAAGACACACCAAGCTGGTGCTCATTACAGTTATGTTGTCAAGCAAATGGGCTCACTGCCCTGATGTGCACAGAAGCCAATACTATGTGACATCAGCTTTTAAGAAAATAAAGGCTTTGTTAGCAAAATTGGTCAGCAAGGAGACAGGAGCAGACAAAATCTGCCTCCCCGTTTTGGGGTCTGGATTCGGAAGGCAAGAGAAAGAAATGTTGGCTTGGCAGGATCTGATTGGAAGACTTTAAATTTTACCATTTGCAGAAAGGTATGTTGAGGCAGATTTTAGACCCTGATCTTCTGGGCCAGTGGATCCCTGGCTTCCCAAAGAGTTTGTCATTCAGGTTCTGATGATGTCCCAGTGTTATTGGTTCTAAAAGGAGGATTCATTGGTTTCAGGTGTTTAATTAGAGGTCAACATTTTTTCCATTGCACATGCCTGAACCACATGACTTCCAGTTTGGGGCTCTGTAATACCTAAAAGATAACTCAACATTTTGTTATTAACAGAGTAGGTCCATTTTACAGCTAGATTTCTGTACCAATGAGGCAAAGCCACAAAAGGAAGAGTTCAATCACTTCGCGACAGTCAGATGAATTTCCCCTACCGTTCTGGAGATGACAGGTGAAAAACTATCATCAAACAGGCCTAGCACAACCCCTCTTCCCTGGACACAGGACCAAGAAAACACTGGCTTTTTCTCACTTACATTCCAACTCCTCTTCATTCCAAACTACCCGAGCACCATCACCCTTCATTCTAGGAGTCCAGCTTGTTCAAATCGTCTGTATTGCTTGCAGAATGAGAAGTGTATGATTCAGGTACCAGATCTGAAGAGGGCAGGATTAGCATTCTTCCGAGGAGGTTCAGGATGGAAATTATATTTGTATTCATTGAAAACCAAAGCACTTAGGACCCAAAGTGTTGTGTTCCACAAGAAGGTGACTTTAGCCTAAATTTTTATTATGTGTATAAGAACAAAGTGGCTTTAGCCTACAATTTTTCTCAAAACAAGTATTATCTGGTGACTACCATTTCTATAGGTGTTTCTCTGTGTGACCCCCATGGAAATGTCTTGTTTTTAAAAGACCTATATCCATAAATAGCTAAATGACTTGACCCGATGAGTGGGATCATATAATATTCACCACTTAAATGGTCTTGACTTTGTGTAAAGATTGATTCCTGAATATTTTCCCAGAAGTAAACCAATTATTTTAAAATAAGTGATATGTCAGTCTTCTAATGGAACTAATAAGCCAATGAAACTAATAAACTGCCCTAACTAGGCCGGGTGCGGTGGCTCACGCCTGTAATCCCAGCACTTTGCAAGGCCAAGGCGGGCAGATCACGGGGTCAGGAGATTGAGACCAACCTGGCTAACACGGTGAAACCCCGTCTCTACTAAAAATACAAAACAATTAGCCGGGTGCGGTGGCGGGCGCCTGTAGTCCCAGCTATTCCGGAGGCTGAGGCAGGAGAATGGTGTGAACCCAGGAGGCGGAGCTTGCAGTGAGCCGAGATCCGGCCACTGTGCTCCAGCCTGGGCAACAGAGTGAGTCTCTGTCTCAAAATAAATAAATAAATAAATAAATAAATAAATAAATAAACAATTAAATAAATAAATAATTTTAAACACTGCCCTAACTAAAAGTATCAAAATTTACCTTCTTGCAACCATGAGGGAAAAAAGCATCTCTAAGCCAACTTATTTTTCATGGAAATTGACATTTAAATCAGAAATCACTTTGCAATGCTTAGACCTCATGTAAAAGGCATTACCTGAGATTAAGGGTTAGCACATTCACATTATGTTCACACCTTGTTCTGTTAACATGTATATACTGCAGTGTGATCACTTTTCAGTTTTACTTTTACACTAACTTTATATGACAGAATCATGTTTGAATCCTGTACGTTTGACTTGGAACTCTTTTTTGCCTTCACTGAAGATTTCTGCAAAGCAGATTGTTAAATTCTGAGTGTATTTTTCTGGAAAAAAAATTAGAGTTTTTTGGTGCAGACTAACAAGACTTAAGATATTGTGATTAACAAGAGGAAAGCTCCTGAAATAAAGCTCGAAGGCACAAATTTAAATTGGGTAATAGTCAAGGGTATGATTAAAAACTTGCTCATTTGCATTAATTAAACAGCCTTTGAATATCATTAGTTTATATCAGGAATTAACCCTACAGTTTATCAATCAGAAGCAATCAAAATTAGAAGTCAAGAACTTCCTAGTTCTTGACCATGTGTTTTCCTTATCTAGTGATAGGGTCTGTTTCTTGTTTTTCTGTCCTGTTTTTCTGCCCCATTCTAGTTGCTTAATCTATTCATATCCAGGTTTTTGTCACAAACAAAATGGGGATATTAATTCTCATCCATTACCATTAAGATTAATGAACAAGTGAAAGGCTTGGAGACTTGTCATGAGCCTCATTCATGTTTTGAATCAAATGTGTTCTTTTCAAAATAAATTGAGTGATAAAAGATTGTTCATAAATGTTATAGGAGTTTGGAGTTGTGCAGTTTATAATACAAATCTAGATCTCTAAAACATTGGATCTCAGGAAAATATTTGGAGAGAAGTCTCAGATTCGATCTTGTAGGAAGCAAAAGTCCAAGGAGTTGGCGTAAGGAAGGGCTTTCGTATCTTTGCCTCTGGAGAACATGTCACTAATCCTAGAGACACATTAGGGAATGACTGGGCTGGCCACTATTTTAAGTCAGTTCAAGTTTTCTGACAGCTGTAGCGGGGTATTATTTACTCTTCCTTACCTGCATTGATGACTCAAGACTAGGATGATCCTTAGCATTGGAAGGGCAGCCCTCTGGTTAGACTCATCCAAGAAAATCTAATAGAATGGGCCAAGGAAATTCTAGATGAATGTCTCACCTGTGCCTGGATCTCTTTATTCAATAGATATTATGTAACTAGACTATGAATTAAAATCAAGAAGTATCTAACAGAGAAAGGTTTCAAATAAGACATTTTCTAACAGTCCTTCATTTCATCTCCTTAATTCTCTGGCTGAAGGTCCAGTTCATTCTGAGCTCGTATCAGTGTCAGCTGCATTCTCACCTGGCATCAGTGCAGCAATGCCTCACCATCTTAGTTGCTGCCACTGACGCTTTGTTTAACCCAGGTTAAAGCTCCCATCTTCTATCAAATTCAGAGATAGTCCCTCTAACTGATTAACTCTTCTTTACTGGGTATGCTAGGAAACCATTAAAATGAAGTAAATGTGGGAACCTTTTAAAAAAGAATGCTTATAATTTTCTTTTCTCGTTTACCCAGTAATTCCCAAATCCTATTTTGAAAATGACCACAAAGCTCCATGAAGTGTTTTTTAATAGTTTTTAACATGAAAAAAGAAGAAGTATATATGTTTGTGTCCATGAATACCTAATTGCCTTTGATTCTCTGTCTCATATGTTATGTGAACTCTGGACAAACTGAAAGGATATCCTATTCTATTAAAAACATTATAGATACTCCATCAATTGGGTAAAAATTCTACTTCATGATGAAATAATATGAAGACGCAGAGAATGAAACTGACTTTCCTTGCTGTCATTATAATCCAGGACACTCACTTTTCTGATTTAATCTACACACTAGACACATTGCTGTGAGTTCGATGTCATTGTGTTCATTTTACAGGACATAAAATTGAGTCTCACAAAAGATAACTTACCTAAAGTCACATAGCTACCTAGTTATGGAACTTGGATTTGAAACCAGATTTTTCTGGCACTGCTATTCCTTTGCTATGCTGCCAAGATGTTTTTTCCTCCCTGCGTAGCTCCGTGATGATAAAAAATGCAACCATCATTTGTTAAATATCTACCGTACACCTCACACCCATTATCATATAAATCCTCCCCACATTAGAACACAGTTACTGTCATTATCATTTTACCCATGAGCAAACTCAGGCTCAGATGAGTGGGGTAGCTTCAACAAGCTGAAAAGTACCACAGTAAGGATGCAATCCCCAGTACAGTCGATCCTCATTATTCATGGATTCTCTATTTGCAAATTCACCTACTCACTAAAATGTACTTGTAACCCCAAAATCTGTATTTGCAGAGCTTTAACAGTCATCTGCTGACTTGCACAGAGCAATGAGAGACATGCATGTTTCAGCTGAGGTTGAACAAGGCAGAGTTCTGCCTTCTTGTTGCTGTCACACTGTCAACAAGTGTCCTTTTTTGTGGTCTATTTAGTGCCATTGTTTCTGCATTTATGTGTTTTTGTGATAATGGCACTGTTTAAAATGGTCCGTAAGTGTAGGGCTGAAGTGCTGTCTCGTGTTCCTAAGTACAACAAGGTTGTGATGTGCTGTGTGCAGAAAACGTGTGTTAGATAAGCTTCGTTCAGGCATGAGTTATAGTGCTGTTGGCTGAGTTAATTGAAATTAATTATATAGACAGAGTCTTTATTTTATCTCAAATATACAAGGGGACTTCAAAAGTACATGGAAATAGAATTTAAAATAAAATATAAAATATAAACTTTATTTCTCAATATAAGTTCCATCAGGCCAAGACACTTTTGTAACTGATGATACCAGTCATTTAGTCCATCCCTAATAAACTGGGGGTTCAGGGAATTAAACCAGTCGATGCATTTTTTTTTTTTTTTACATTATTAAGTGAAGAAAAATGGGTACCCTTTAAAGATTGTTTCAGATTAGGAAACAGAGAGGTCAGAAAGACCCAAATCAGAGCTGTAAGGTGGATAGATACCTAATAATTTCCCTTGCAAAACTGCCCTTGTTTGATGATAGGAATGAGCAAAAACATTGTCCTGGTGGGGAAGGACTCTCTGGTGAAGGTTTTAGGGCATTTTTTTTCTGCCAAAACTTGGCTAACTTCCTCAAAACACTCTCATAATAAGCAGATGTTATCATTCTTTGGTCCTCCAGAAAGTCAGCAAGCAAAATGCCTTGAGCATCCCTAAGAACTGTTGCACGACCTTTTCTCTTGACCAGTCCAACTTTGCTGAGACTGAACAACTGCCACCTCTCGGTAGCCATTGCTTTGATTGTGCTTTGTCTTCAGAAACATACTGGTAAAGCCATGCTTCATCTCCTGTTACAGCTTTTCAGAGAAGTGCTTCAGGATCCTGATCACACTTGTTTACATTTTCCATAGAAAGTTCTGCTCTGGTCTGCAGCTCATCTGGACACAATGATTTTGGCACCCAGGGAGTGTGGGAAGTTTGTCCAACTTTAATTTTTCAGTTAGAATTGTGTAAGCTGCACCAGTTGAGATGTCTAGGATATCAGCTGTTCTTTGCCTGTTAATTGTTGGCCCTCCTCTATTAGGGCATGAAGAGGGCAAGATTAATTTTTTTCCTCAAAAATCCTTGTAGATGGTCTGCTATTGAGAGCTTCATCAACTCATCTTATGTCTTCTTAAAAACCAGTTATGCATTTTTAAACTGCTGATTTCTTTGGAGTATTATCCCTAAAAATGTTTTGTGAAACATCAGATATTTCACCCTTCTTCCACCCAAGCTTTACCATAAGTTTGATATTTTTTCTTGCTTCAATGTTAGTTACTCTGATACGGGCTTTTTCAAACTGATGTCTTATCCCTCTTAGTGCCTCAAACTAGATCCTATTCAGACATATTATAAGAAGTTAGTACAAGTTTATTTTGGTGCAAAAAAATTTTGAAATCCATGCATAGTGTTTAATAATATGTATTTCCATGAACATTTTGAAGACCCCTTGTATATAACAATATATAGTCTTTAGAGAATATAGATATATGTAAGGTGTGTGTGTGTATGTATATATATATATACACACACACACTGTATAGTCTTTAAATGGAACTACACATAAAACAAGGCTATGTATTAATCAGCTGGTGAAAACGTGACCAGAGACTTGCAGGAACCAAAATCTGTATTTCCTCTGGGACCAATGCATTGTTCAGTATTCACTAATCCAGTGTTCGCAGTGACCTTACAGGACCTATTACCATACATAAGAATTGGCTGTATTTGTGTTTCCAGTTTGCAAGTTCTTCTACTATCCGTTGTCTGGCCTTACATACATTCTGTGAATTCATAATGTTTTTTGAATTTGTGTGATGCACCTTTGGTTTTAATTTATATTCAGATTTCCTATGGGTGACCGTTCCCTCTCCCTGTCCCTCCAGTAACCACCACCACTCACTCAAACGTGACACCACACTGCCACTCTGCATTTTTGCTGAGATGACCAACAAATTCTTACCATCATTATGAGGGAAACACAACAGAGCACACAGCAAAGCAAACTCATCAAATATTTACTTAAATTGATTTAGCTTAGAGCAAGTTTATATACATAAATAATTTGTACTTAGTGAGAGTCAGATTCAGAAATGAAGATGCAAAATGTGAGACAAAAAGAAGTGCCGGGGGCAGGGACGGGGAGAGATTGGTCAGCGGGCCCAGAGTTACAGTTAGATAGGAGGATTAAGTCCTGGTGCTCTGCTGCACATTAGGGTGGCTACAGCTAACAATGTTGTATTTTTCAAAATAGCTAGAAGAGAGGATTTTGAATGTTTGAATTTCCACAAAGAAACGATAAGTGCTTAAGGTGATGGATACACTGAATACCCTGATTTGATCATTACACCATGTGAACATGTATTAAAACATTACACTGTATCCCATACATGCAATTTAAAAAAAAAAGGTGCCTGAGGCTCTTTTCTAAGCATCTTCATTCAGCTATTGAATTCATACTTGGGTCTAAAGAAACAAACGCATACATCACAGTAGCCCCCTCTTACCGCAAAACGGTTTCTTATCTTCACCGCGAGCCTTCTGGAATCTAGCTCTTTCTCTGAAGGAGATCACTTCTCTTCTGCACATTTCTTTTCTGAGAAAAACAAGAAGTAAATCAGCAAGGATGATACCCTCAACATTGGCAAGGATGCTGAAGAAGCAGGAAGCCTAAAGGGTTGTACCATCCATGCCTCCTGGAGTCACTCAGTTACTAGAGTTTTGTGAAAACAATGGCTTGTCTCCAGCCTGCGTGGCCCAAGGAAAGATGCCGTGAACCAGCAATCCCAAGACATGGGCTCCAGCCTGGCTTTACAAGTCTCTGATTGTTCTCGGCAAGTCACTGTACTTCTCAGAATCAAACTTCTTCAGCTGTAAAATGGTGGCATTATCTGCCTGTCTACCTCCAGAGATTGTGGTAATTAGAGGAGATACTAACAACTCCCTGTGTAGTGGATTTTGTAGTTAACAAAGCATTATTCATATAAATTATCTCATGTGATGCTCACATCTGCATTGCCAGTTAAATATAATTATAATTGTTGCCATTCTGTGAGAAAGTCCTTTCAAACAGAATGCTACTGAACAAATCCTTCTACTATCAAAGGAAATCAAAGTTTTGAAGGGAGCAAAAAGAAGTGTTAGTATGTGTAATCGATGTAATCCTTACTTCACATGAAGGAAAAAAATCACTTAAAAAATTAATACCAAAGACACTATTGTCTCTTTTAAATTAAGTGGATTATTGCACAAGGTGCCAAGCCAAGGATACTAGGCCTGAAGTTCAGGTCACACTCTGACCATTAGGACATTCACCTGGGTACCAGGATTTATTCTAAATTGCACAAAGTTGCCCTACAGGCCAGTGGGGGAGTAAGCTAATGGCTCAAGAAAGAATTATTACTGTAACAGCCATGAGATGCATATAAAGTTTGTGTTCCCCACTCTATAATGTGATCTTTGTGTTTTAAAAATGATTTTGTTCTTACTTCAATCTGGATAGTCTAGGTGATGCAGCAGTAACAAACAACCCCGAGGTCTTGGTGGCATATCAGAACAAAGGTTTATTTCTCACTCGAGCTACCTGTCCATCCATGCTGGCTCTTGCTGACTCCATATCTGCTAATCTAGAACCCAGGCTGATGACGTAGACACCATCTTGAACACTGCCAATCACCAAGGTAGAAAGAAAACAATGAAAGAGCTCCGGAGAGTCTCATACCAGTGAGAAAAAGCACTGGGCTGGAATTGACACACAGTATTTCACTCTCAATTCCTCAGCAGCCCAACTGCAAGGAGTGAGGAAATACAGTCCAGCAACATGCCTGCAAGTGAAGAGAACCAGAAATATTTTGCAGGTAGCACAAAGAAGATGGGAAAGCGTCTTAGGAGTTTTTTCTTACTATAAGCTCATTAATTGTTCCATGGGACAAGATTGCCACAACAGCCAATGCCAACTTAAGCTACATTGATAGAAACACAAACTCTAGAACCAAGGAGGAGACGGTTCTGTTTTTAATGCCTGCTGCACACACACTTATGTAGAGTAATCCTTTAGAGACTGACCTCCTCTGAGAGAATGCAGCATTCTTGGTCCTGTGACACCACTGAAATGCTATGAAAAAATGAGGAGGTCTCTTATGATTTGGGGACACTGGACATGTTCTTTATGTATTTTTCACCCTTAACACAAATACATGTATTTATTATTTTTCATTAAGTATGTCAAGAAAATTGAAACCTGACAAAGAAGAAGATGTTTTTTCACAGCAGGGGCCTCATCTGAAAAATAACTATTTCTAGAAATGATATTCTAGAAACTGTATTTTAGAAATCTCATGCCTTTACATGAGATTTCTTTCTTGTCTTCAGCTAAAATGACAGACTTAAAATATAATAAGGCAGAAGGAGTGTGATATAGCCTTGGTGTCTAAACAGGGGAGACTGGTTCCCAGCAGGTGAAGATATCCCAGAGTAAAACATCCTGGAAAATGAAGAAGCTTTTATTTTCACCATACACGTACACATAGGCCTAAAGGATATTCTCCACTCCTAGAAAGACTGATGGCCTGAAGCCATCCCATCCTCCAGTGGGATTTGTTGAATGCCCTCTCCAATACACATATATCCTCTTTGGTTTTTAAAAAAAAAGTCTAGACAGATGAGTTTAAAATGAGATTTTTCAAAGTGCTGTTAACAAGTGTGGGAGGAGTAACCAGGCAGATATAAATGCTGGCCAAGGGGATTACTTACACAGAATGTGCTGAAAATGAGGAGTGTTTCAAGAATTGTTTCCCTGCTGTATTGCTGGAATGCTAAAGTCTAAATATGGTAATGTGAAACACTATCATATCTGGTGGGAACCCGAATATGCTTTACTTTACAGTCCCACAGGGGAAAAATATTTTGGCAGTTGGATGAGAATCTGGGAGAATGAAGATTCACGCTGACATCAGTCAGAATTATGCTCATGAAATGATATTCATCTCAAACACAAGTGTGTATGATACATTGTTATTTAACATACATTTAATTATTCCTTTCATTAACTTTTCCTAATTGTTTCTAAGTATTATTTGCCTTTGGTGGAATAATCTTCTTCTTTTATGGTCTCAGAAAGGCGGGATAGGGAATAATTTGATCAGGTGTAAGCTTATTTTCCAACACACACGCAAAACCTTGGAGGGCCTAGTTATCAACAGCTATTTTATGTAGAAATATCATGAGAATATTTATTGGTGTTTGTTTCAATTTTGGCATCCAACCATTAATATTTTAATTTCCATTTTGCAGTAGCTGTATTAAGTATAATAACCACTTGAAATGTGTAGCCTGAATAGGAAAGAAACTACAGAAGCCAAGGAGTATTTTAATTACAAACTCTACTTCAGGAAAAATGCCAGCAACAAGAGTATGGTTGTGCAAGTAGCTAGGGTAGGGTAGACTGCTGCATGAAAAACGTTTGCAGCTGGGTAATCTCCCCCTGCTCAATAACACAAGGTTAGAAGGATAGCCTCATTGACTTACAAACAACCAGACCTGTGCAACCTTGCAGTTCTACTGCCACGTGAAAAGCAGAGATAAAAAGAGTGCTGGAATAATCCAGGTTAAAAGACATGAATAAAAAAGATGACAGTAACTCACAGACAGAAAAGCATGGCTCTTCATCCCAACTCACTTGAAAATCAGCACTTTCACAGAAGGCCTCCAAGACTGGACAGGATCTGTTTCAGGATACATTTGGTGACAGATATTCTGTGACCTTTTGTGTGAGAGAGAAGATGCCCAAGTTACTATCACAGGGAAATGAACGGGAAGCCAGGGACAGTGTGGTGCCAGGAAAAGAACTTGAGATTTGGAGTTGGGCAGACTTAGAATTGTGGGCTGATTTTACCACTGAGTGGCTTGACGATTTGGGGCAGGTTATTTAGTTTGTCTGAACCTCCATTTTTTTAATGGTAAAACCATATTTTTTCCTCATGGGATCACCGGAAGATTTAAACGAGTTACCGTGTGTAAAAACGGAAAGTATTCAGTACCTTCCCTTCCTTCTCTAGAGAAAAGAAAATCTGGAGCTGCTCTTCTCATTTAATGTGTGAGAAAATTAGTGCCTAGAAATGCCCAAATCTTGCTCCAGGTCACATGGCTGGATTCTCTGTGCCCAGGGGAGGGCTTTCCCATGACCTTCACCCACCCCCACAAAGAAATGGGAGAAGAACAGATCTAACTGGGACAATCTGAGGACTCTCCCCACCATTGGTGTTAGGAGTATGGACTTGATCACTGGCCATGAACAGTCCCATCAGTCCCATCCTTGACTCCTGACGCGTGTGCCAGAGACACTCTCCTCACACTCTAGCATTCTCCAAGTGATACCTGGACCATCAATCCAGGAGCCACTACTGATCATCTAATCCAAGAGGGGGATCTCCTCAGAACAAAGCCCATCAGTCTGAGTAGCTGGGCATCCCTTGGCTAGCTACTTAAATTCCCTTGACCTAAATGATCAGACTCATCTCAGAGGACTGTTGAGAGTGTTGCAAATAACATACCTGAAAGTGTTCAGCATACAGCCTAGCATGTAAATGCATAGCAGATAATAAATGATTACTATTTTTGGAACTTTCACCATTATTGGAAATGACAGTAAGAATAGGTAACATGTATGAGTGTACTCTGTGCCAGACATTATAATAAGCATCTTCCATTTCAATGTTTCCCACAAGGCAATGAGGAAGGTGTTATTTACTCATTTTTCAGGAGAAGAGTCTGAAGCCAGAAAGGGTCAGCCTTGGGGGAAGGGAGACAGGAAGATTCTTCTGGACATTGCCTGGCACATAAGGTAGCATGTAGATACTTTAAAAAGAATGTACAGAAGCCTAGCTGTGTCTCCATAGCCATGTTGTTAGGACTTTGGGTGAATTGTTCACTGCTAGACCCCTAGAGCCTAGCATGAGGTTTGGTGTATAGTAGATGTTTCGCAAAGTTTCGTTAATCTGTTGAGTGAGCAAATAATAAATATTGCCATGTTCACATCATTATGTTGACCCATCACACAATCCCAGGGACCCTTGGGCCGGTGTAGTCAATCATTAGGGCTGTTTGTAGAGACAGCTCCCTACTGTGAAGCCAAGGAGAATCCAGCCATGAAGAAAGGAAATATTACTAAGCAGAAAATTAAAAACAATCCGATTGGCTGTTGGCCTTGGCACTGTTTCTGAAGAAGCAAGTTCAGAAACATTTGGCAGTCCGTGTCATTGCCTCTCATAAACCCCAAGAATAAGGAAGGCATCAGAAATAAATTTATTTTCTGATTAATTATCTATAGAAAGGTTTTGCCCACCAACAAGATACAAAGGGCAACTTAAAAGGCATGAGGTTATTAAAAATTAATGCTAAATGTTGTTATCAGAGAGTTTGCTTATTTTGTTGTTATTAAAAATTCACACAGATTGGGTAAAACATTTTCAGCCTGAAAGAGATCTCCGAAAGTGGCTTTCTAATCATTAAAGTGCAAGCTAAGCAGAGTCATAGTAAATGATCTTTTCCTCTGATCAGTCTTTCCTAGTCTTGGGATCAGAAAATAAATATCAGAGGAAAATAGACTTTATTTAATAAAATAAAATAGAAACAAAATACCTG
>NW_016819762.1:2642130-2671562 GCF_001698545.2 Rhinopithecus bieti | reverse complement strand
TTTTGAAAAGGTTTTGACTCTTTTATTCTGATCAAAAAAAAAAAAAAGACAAGAAAATCCCAAAGGGCCAAATGGCAACTCTATTTATCTGTTGTAAACTAACAAGAGCCGACCATGTTGAGAGAGCAAGATAGGAGAAGTGTTAGCTGTGGTGAACAGAGAATCCTTTAAAACAACACCGAAAAATCTATTTTCTAAGAAAGCAAAGATCTCTTTTGCAGGCATGTTTCTCTACCAAGATATAGCAATAGCTTCTTTAAAATCTACTTCTCATGTACTGACTAACCCATTCATTCCTAAAAAGTACTCCTTTCATATGACCATGTGTAGCTTAGTTCTCACTTTAAATTTAAACAAGAACTAACAGTACTCCAAGCTATTTGCTTTCTTTCAGTGTAACCCACTCCTTAAGGAAAGGAGCAGGAGAAACGTCCTGCAATGCCATGGCATGTGTGCACACCCCAGAACATGGAGCGGTGCTTTTATGGGCGCCTGCCATGTCACACACTGGCACCGACGGGAATAGTAACAACACACCCTGCTTTGAGACAGTGGTTGCTTTAGATTTTTATACAACTTGTTTAAATAGAGGAAATATAAATTTTTACCAAAGCAATTGCCCTCCTTCAGGAGGTGGGTTTTTTTTTTTTTCGAGAGTGGGGGGGTGGGGGCAGGGTGTCAAAGAATGTTTAGTTCAGTACCTTTTCTAGAAGCCAGTAGAGCTAAATCTATAACTTTCCTATTTTACATATTTGGTAATTAAAAACCAAGTGTGAAAAGCTTATGGTTTTTATGCAAAGATGACATATTTTTTTAGATTCTGTAATGGCCCATAAATTTACATTAATGATCACCTGTTCCAGAAGCCTTGGAAACAGGAGGCTGGAAGAACATCCGTGAGTTTTTATGTGTCTCAGATACCTGACTCTGGGCCAAGGTGCAGGCCTTGGAGAAGTAGAAAGGACTCGAATGACTGACTGATTGTTAACATTTTTGGCCAAAAGAATAGATCAAGCACCAGTATGTGTAACCAGGTAATGTAATCATGGTTGATGTAAGTATCACATTTTAAATCCTGTAGGAATTCACAATAGTTCAGGTTTTATGACTTCTTTTTTTTTTTTTTTTTTTTTTTTTTTTTTTTTTTTTTAGCAGGACCAGAAAATATGGAAATGACTTGCACGGGAGGTCAGACTGGCTTAATTAGTGTTTCCTTTCAAAGTTCTGTGAGATACAAATATGCAGCACAATGTACCCATCACTGTCTTCTTAAAAACTTGTAGGGAAACAAAAATATGAGAAATTGCATCATATTTAAGAGTGCTAGAGGAACTGACTCTATAAAGGAAATTTTTTGGGATAGAGAGAATTATGTAAAGCCCAGCTCTAATGTAGATCTAAAAACAAACAAACAACAACAACAACAACGGGCCTAAGAGGTGCTAAAAAAATCGGGAGCCATTAATCTGATTGTCAATAAAGAAGTAACTCATAAGCAAATAGCTCCTAATTTATCTCTTTTCTATGTTTAACCTCTTAAATACCATCCCTCATTATCTGCACTTCCACTTTTTTGGTTTCAGTTACCCACAGCCAACTACTGCTTGAAAATATTAAATGGAAAATTCCAGAAATAAACAATGCATAGGTTCCCCACTGTTCTGAATATCGCAATGAAATCTGGCACCTTCCCATTCAGTCCCTCCAGGGACATGAATCTTCTCTTTGCCCAGTGTCTCCACACTGTCTTCTCTCCCCTGGCATGAGTCACTTGGTAGCCACCTTGGTTTTCGGATTCGTTGCTTTGGTGTTGAGGTGCTTATGTTCAAGGAACCCTTATATTGTTGTATTTTATTCTTAGTTCTTTTTTGTTAATCTCTTACTGTGCCGAATTTATATATTATACTTTCTCATAGTTACATACGTACAGAAAAAAACATAGCATATCTAGGATTTGGTACTATCCACAGTTTCAGGCAGCCACTGAGGGTCTTGGAACATACCCCCCAGGGCTAAGGGGGGACTACTGTACCAGTGTTTCTTCTAGCAGAGGACTAAATTTTAGAGCAACTTGAAGCACTGGCGTTTGAAGTACGAGAAACAGTCAGGGCGAGGTGTTTATTTGTAGGGCAGTAACTCTGCTAGATCAAAACCATGGCCTGCATAATCTTATTTAGTCACAGCTCATTTCCCCTGCAATGCTGGGAGACAGATGAGATATCTGGGGAAACTGAGTCTCAGATAGGTAATTCAGAGCCTAAATGCTAAAGCCAGTATTTAACCTTAGTGTAGAAATCATCCCATTTATCCTTCTGAAGCTTGTGAGAAAAGGGTAAAGACCTACTGTGTGAGAAAGGGTAAAGACCTACTGTGAACTCACAAGTATTCCATGTTTACAGGTGTAAATAAATTCATTTTTATTGTATCTGTTGTATTAACACTAGGGTATTAATAGGCACAAAATTCACATGGAATCAGACACCAGACTACCTCATGATCACTGGAAGATGTTTCTTTTCTACATGTAATACTGAAGCTAAAAATTAGTTTCTGCTACTGAAAATATATTGTTGTTGAACTAAAGGAGGCTGTTCTTTTTTTTTTGGCAATATCACTTTAATGTAACCCAAGAACTTAAAAAACCAAGTTAATATTGTCTTGTCATTCTGATATGTCAAGATAGTTAGATCTCTTTCAAGAACTTCTTGGACCCTTAAAGCTTGTTTTATGAATCATGGAATAAAAATTCTGCAATTGACCTATTAACTCTTTTATTCCAGTGTTTCAGGAAGTTTCTCTCCCTCCCAGGAATTAACAAGTCATCAACCAGAGGCAATAGAAATAAGGATTTTGTGGACAAAACTGTGTGTTTTAAAAGTCAGCATATGGTACAACATAGATAAATCTTGAGGGCATTGTGCTAAGTGATATAAGCAAATCACAAAAAGACAAATACTGCATAATTTCACTTATATGAGTTATCTAACATAGTCAAACTCATAAAAACAGAGAGTCAAATGGTAGTTGCCAGGAGCTTGGGGAAAAGGGAAATGAGTTGTTCAGTGCATAGAGCCTTTCAGTCATGCAAGATGGAAAGTTCTAGAGATCTGCTGTACAGCAATGTGCATAGAGTTAACAAGGCTGTACTGTATGCTTAAAATTGTTAAGGGAGTAAATTTGCATTAGATATTTTTCATCACAATAAACTGAAGAAAGAAAGACAGCTTGATAAATCCTGAGGATAGCTGGGCACACCTTCTGAGAACAATATTGAACTGGAGATCAAAGAGTGAGCTATAAAGCACTGCACTCCAGTGGTTCTGATATTTCAAGACCATTTTGAACTCAAATCAGGTATAGTGAACCAAGGGAAGAATTGTTTAACAGTCTCTGGGAGCGTCTCTCACAGTTCAACAGGACATTTCAGAATATCCATTCCACAAGCATTCTCAAAAAAAAACAAAAAAAAAGTACTAACTTGATTTGTTGCTAAATGCCTACCGTCCTCATTGAGCTGCCTTACTTTACCAGGGCCGATTGATCCCTCAGGCTCTGCAGTGTTCCTAGGGAACCTTGATAAAGCATTATTACCTTGAGCCACAGGGGACATACAAATGAGAAACACTAATTTCTATTTGCAAGAAACTCTGATTAGCAAATGAGGTAGTAGAGTACATGTGTATATTTCCTGATTATTCTCTACCCTATGCCAAAAAAATTTCCAGAACACCAAGACTCAAAAACTTAAATGTACATATTCAAGCTCTCTGAAAAATGTTATACAGCATCCTACCTCCTAATGATTCTTTGAAAATCTACACTGGACCTTCAACTCTTTGGGTAAAATGGAATCCTTGGGAGAAAGCAGTGATAGTGGTACACAATCATATTAAAACATGTAGAACCAGTCAATTCGTTAGAGATTTGAGATGTTAATAAGATCAGAGATTCACTGAGAATATTGAAGCTAGAAGACACTTTTGAGGTCACCTTGTCCAATGTCTCCATTAAACAGGTGAGGAAACTGAGACCCTGAGAACTCTTCTTGTCCAGTAGTAATAGCAACTAAAGAAGGGATTAATTTCTGCAAAAGTGTTTACATTAGCTCAACTGTGGTAGCCCCTGGCTGCTTCTTATTAAACTATTAGTTTGGCTTAAAATTGTTCTTGGTTCCTGTTTATGGGTGAGTTTAATAACTGCTATCTGCAGTAATAAGAGATATAATAATGTTTATCTACTTATTTCCTCTGAGGATCTTGGAATGTGTTTCATCATTAATTAAAGAATCCTCTGGGTCCCCCTATTAGATAAATATTATTAGCCCCATTTATAAAGAAAATGAAATTCGGAGAGATTAGTTGACAGAGCAGCAGCATACCCTGAGTTAATGTTTACAGTGGATGTTCTATAAACCTGTAATCAGCAGGAACTTTGTGATTTCCTCTGCAAGTATTTTAGTCCTTGAACTAAAACTCAGAAGTCGATATTGAGCTATTGCTTTGGACAAGAAACATGTTAAGAGATAGGAACTATGTATTAAGACTAAGGGGCTTCCAGGTGTATGAGACAGTGCCTGTTTTCAGAGCATGTAGAGACACCAAGACAATTGCATAAAAAGCTAAAATATCGGGTAAAAATCTGTATTCTAAAAGAAATTCTATGAGTTTGAAGGGAGTAAGAATATAAACCAAGGTGAGGAGATCAGGGAAAACTTTAAAATGAAAGTAACTTTGAGCTGGTTATTTAAAGATACAAAATATACCAGTGGTTAGATTTGGGGGCATTCTTTCATTCATTCTACAAGTATTTCCTTTATTTTCACTTACTCCTTCTGTAATTATTTCCTGAGCACATACTACAGGGTCTCGTCTAAACTCTGAAGTAGAAAAAGCAAGATAGAGAAGGCAAGAATGGAGACAGAGTTCCTCTAACAGCCTTGCTTTCCCCCAGGTATATGCAGAGAAAAGCAGAAACCTTTTTTTTTCCCTCCTGAAAATGTTGGGCATGTAAATAGCCTCAGGCATGTCAAACACTAGTGAAAAATGAAACTTGACAAGAAGGTTGGAAGCACCTTGTTCTCAAGCCTTTAAAGGCAAGGAGTCAAGTCATATTGCTCCAAGAGTAATAAACAGGAGGTTAAAAGGACAGGAAACCAGATGCAAGAAGTTGGTGGTTGGCTTTGCTGCCTGGGTAGCAGGAGGAGAACTTGTTCCATTATCAGCTGCAGAGGGGGTAAGACAAGAAGTGAGATGAGGTAGAAAAAGACTACAGAAACTTGGTAGAGAGAAGAGCACTAGGAAAAGAACCTAATGAATGAAACAAGGCTTTTTAAGTGCCTGTTTTTTCTTCCTTTCCCCTTTCTTCTCCCTTCCTTCCCCCTTTCTTTTCTCTCTCCTTCCCTTCCTTTCTTCCTTCTCCCCTGCCTTCCATTCTTCCCACCTGTAAATACTTATTGAGTGCCTTCTTTATGACAACTACACCTGTGAAAAACAGCAGATCATAGACAACAAATAAACAGATAAATAATTAACACATTCAATAGTGGTAAGGTCTCTTCGTAGGTGGGTGGCAGCTTGGACTGGATAGGTAGCAAGGAATTTTCTGAGAAGGTGATAGCTAAGTGAAATGTAAATGACAAGGAGACATTCATTGAACAAGGAGATGAAAAGCATTTGCCCTTCACAGAGGAACCATATGGTGGAGAGGCCCCAATGTGGGGACAAGCTAGGAGTGTCTCCATAACAGAACGAAGGCTGGTGTGGTGAACTAGAGTAGAAAAAGTAGAGTGTGAGTAAAAAAAGGTAGGTGGGCTGGATTGTGCAGGGTTTGTAAGCCAGTGGGATTTGTAAGCCAGGGTTATAATGCGAAGCCATTGGAGGGTTTCAAGCAGTGGTATGAACATGACCTGATTTACATTTCTAAAATAGCACTCTGGATGTTGCAGAATAATGAGGAAAAATGAAAACGAGGAGCTGAGAAGAGATGCTCTTGCAGTATTCCAGGCAAGAGATTATGCTGGCTCGAACTAAGAAGGTAATTGTAGTGATGAAGAGAAGTGAACAGATGCAAGATAGTTTTTGGAGGAGGACTTAGTAGAACTGGAAGATGAATTTCCTGTGAAGGTTGAGGAGAGCAATGAGGTAGATAAAGGCGCCATTTACCAAGATGGGGGAAGACTGTGGGAGGATCTTTGGGGGATAGAAATGAAGATTCATTTTTTGGCCATTTTAACTTGGAGATAGCTTTTAGATGTCCTTCTATTAATGTCAAGTGGGCATTGGATAAAGAGTTCTGGAGTTCGAGGAGAGATCACAAGTAGAAATCTGGACTGGGGAATCATTAGCATAAAGACTATATTTAAGGTCAGGGGTCTGGATGAGATCCCCTCAGAGAGCTAGAAGAGATAATGAGGTCAAGGACAGAGCCCTTGTGTGCTCCACATTCTGAATTTGGTTAGAGGCTGGAGAAAAAAGTAGACAGCACATGAGACCAGAGGTGGAGGAAACACAGGATACATGGTCACCATTGTCTTAATAGAGAGAAGGGCACAGTGGGGTTTCACCACGAGGACTAAGAGACTAAAGTTACTCCATTGGAGGGCACGTTGGCCACTACAGAATTCACATGGAGGACTCGGACACAGGATAAGTCCCTGAATGTAACAATTATAAGAAGTCTTTTGAGAAAGCAGTTCAATCATATGCTGAATTTTGAAGCCAGGTTTTAGGAAACTTTGGGAAAAAGCACTGTGTGAGAAAGTAGAAGCAAAAGATAGAAGCGAGGGTCTCCCAGAGTTTGGGGCTGACACATGGCAGTGAGGGTGATCCCCACTTAAGGAGAGATGGGCTGAGAAAGGATTAGACTAAAACATGCTTGTAGAGCTGAAGAAAGGAGATTGGGAGAATCTCAGTATAGATAAAACTGGCGATGACAGATAAATGTAGATTGCTGAGAAGCTGGGAGGGGACGCTGTGGAACAAGGCTGGAAAGCAGAACACAATTTAAAAGGTGGGAAAATGCATTTTGCACAGATCATTCATTATGCTATAGTATAGCCTGTGTTTGGCTAAAATAAAGATTGTTTTCACACATTTTACTGCTCTTAAGTTAATAACGTGAATACAACTCAAAACATTTATCACACACCAGATTTTACTAGCTTACAATGTAAGTGGTGGAAGATCTGGGAACAGATTTCAGAATAATTTCATGCCTAGATTCTTCCTCTACCTGGGTCCGCATTTAGGGGGTCCTTCTTGGTTTAATTGTCTCCAACTGATGATCAAGTAAGCAAACTGATTGCAGTTGGATTTGATGGCAGAGCCGCATCGTGAAAAAAACATCATGTTGGAATCTAAGCTATGAAGGGAAAGGTACTAGACAACCCACAGTGTGTCATTGTCACGAGCAAATGAGAATTCGTTTACTCTCTACTCCCACACATGTGGTTAAATAATTTGTACTTAAGCATAACTGTTTTTCTGTGACAACTGGAATAGACACCATCATTGTTGAGAATAATCAAGTCAAGGAAAAATGTAGAGCACCACATATAGATAATTCTTGGAATGATTTTAGTGGGAAATAGAGGACTTTTAAAACTTGTTTAATTCTCATTTTAGATACATTTTAGGGCAAACATTTCAGGTATAGAAAATAAATGCTTCAAAGCATTCTCTGCATTAGAGTCATTATTGATGAAGTCATTATGTGAATTATGAATTTATTCTTGTGAAAAGATAGTTTCCTGGCAATCACACCTCCAAGTTAGCAAAGGCCAAAGTTAAGTGTTGCCTTGCTACTTTAAGCCAGTTGTTTGGGAATTCTATACAATATGTAGAAGCAAAAAGCTAAACATTTTAAGGTATTAAGGTGAGAGCGTTTAGCGCTCAATCCGCTCAGCTTCCCTCTTGGAAGATCAACTCTATTCACCTTTCAAGTGTCATTTGTGGGGAGATGTGTTGTGCAAAGGAGACCCCTGGGACCAATGGACCCAGTTTTCCTTAGGAAGTGATGCTCACATACTTAAAGTAAAACAGCACTGAATGGAAAATCAATCTTGAAGGCTGAGAGTGAAGCTGAGAGCTTAAAGTTGACTCTAGGTATTTGAAGGTGTTCATAGAAAGGGGCCAGCTAATAGCAGAGAAGCATATTTTTGTAAACTGCAGTAAGATGGACCCTCTGGGATCATGAATTACAAAAAACTTTTTTGTAACAAAAAACAAAAAAACTCCTGCCATGCTGAAGGGTACAGAACTCAGCTAGCAGAAACTGGGCTGGATTTCACCCCCGCTCACCTTTGCACAGTACATGAACAGCACAATCATAGGCAATTGCTCTGGGGCTGACTCTGAGCTCCTCTGGGGAAAGAAGAATGCTGCCTCCTCAGAATTAAACACATAGTAGATGATTACTTTATCAATTTTGTGGAACTTGGCATCCTCTAGACACATATTCATAATCAGATAAATATTTTTTACCCAAGAGGGCCTCCTTGTCTCCTTCTGGAGAAACTCAATGGCCTTAAGGTCTAAAGCCATAAGGAGAAAAGGAGTGGTCATGGATTAATTCATTCATTTAAAAAATAATGATCGAGTGCCAGTTTTTTGCCTGCACAGTTGTAGAAGTTGGAGAAACAATAACAGCAACAATGAAAGCAAATCCTTATCCTCTTGGAGTATATATTCCAGTGCTGGGAGACAGAAAGTAAATAAAATAAACAAGTCATACAGGTAGTATTTCAGAGAGTGATGAATGCACCAGAGGGGAACAGTGCAGTGAACAGCCTAAGAGTGTGGAGGCACAGCAGTAAGACCAGTCCTGCAGGTGCCATATGAACATGAAGGAAGAGTAGAAGGTGGAATTAGAGAGGAAGCAGGTCTTTTAGGTACCCACAGGAATGGTTTTCCTCTAGGCCAGCTGGCAAGCTCCTGAGGATATATTGCACACGGGAAGGACTTGACTAGATTGACGTCACATTCTTACTTTAGAGCTGAGTCCACCATACTTGGGAAGTGGCAGAATGAACAATGATGGTACTTGAGCTTCATGTTTGGGTGTCCCCAAAATTCATATTAATCCCCCATGGGATGGTATTAGAAGGTAGAGCTTTTGAGATATAATTATGTTTAGATGTGGTCATGAGGGTGGAGCCCCCAGGATGGGACTGGTGTCCTTAAAAGAGATTAGAGTGCAATCTCTTGATCATGTAAGGATACAGAAAGAAGACAGCTGCCTACAAGCCAGGGAAAGGTCCTCAGCAGACAGGAGATCTACCAGCACCTTGATCTCAGACTTCCCAGCCTCTAGAACCACGATAAACAAACATTTGTGATTCAAGCCACCTACTTTATGGTATTCTATTCTAGCAGCCTGAACTGACTAAGACACTAGGGCTTGGAAACTGATTGTCAGCTTTTTCTGGAATCTGAAAATTGGATTGCATGGCTTTCTGGCATACCATTTTGGTCTTAAGGAAGTCCTGCCTCCATAAAACTGATAATCTTTGGGACTCATTATACGTATTTTCACATTTGTAGTGTATATATAATCTAGATGAGTTTTCAGATGCCACTTATCTGTGAGCAGAAAAAATGGTAATCTTGTCATTGTCACAGGGCAGAGATGGTGACAGCAGGTTCTGCCTTTTTGTAAATGTCTGGAATTAGCCATCAAAGAGGGCCAGAGACTGGTTGTACCCAGAAGCTAAAACAGAAGAAGGAGGGGGTTAGGTGGCCTTGTCTCTACTCTACGTGTATTAGCTTCCAAAGAGTAAAAGAAGTATGACCAGGCAATGTGAAGAAAACCCTTTTAGATCCCTTTTCAGTGTAAGACAAATTTTGGCTTTATCTATACCCCTAAATGTGAATGAGTGACTTGAAATGTTAATCACAAATTCTGGACAACCCAGATATAATTTCCTGACCCCTAAGTCTTTGCCTCCTGAATTTCAAAAAGAAGTCAGACCATTCATTTTCAGCAGCTTTAATGTGATACACACTGGCTCCTGTGTTTAGGGATTATAGTGGGTTGGATTCCTTCCCAAAAGTCAAGACTAAAATGAGTGAACTCTGGAAGGAGTTAATTACAAGTGATCATTTTATGGGGCCGTGATTCATATAACACAATTTCATTTGACACGAGGAGAAAGAACTCTGAAAGACTGGTTGGAAGATTTAATAGCAATACTTCACACAGTCTGTTGGGTTTGTAGTATGTAAGTTTCCAAGAAGCTACACAAAATCCTATTGGTTTGTGTCACATACCTTTATTTTACTTTAGAAGGACTCATAATCCATGCTAACTAAATTTAGAAAAAAAAGTACCACATTGTGGAATGCCCATGCACATTTCAACTACATGAATTTTAATTGTCAGAGGATTATTTATCCAAGGGAATTGATCTCCATATACAACTGACAAGTGTCATGACTATTAATGATGGAATGACATCTTTGGAAAGCCCTGCCTTCATCTCTTCCAGGGATGCTTTATCTTGTATCTCCATATCAATTTCTGTGGTTAGAACCTTTATGCTAAATTGAAAGCAAATCACATGAAAATAAAATTAGAATGACTGATACTAATTTAAAATAAAACAACCCTGTTTTTCAGTTTCAATAGGCCTTACATCTACAAATCTAACTGCCACCAAATTTTAAAATTATGTACATCCTCAGGGAAAACTAAGGACTGGCAGTGAATTGGAACAAGACTGTATACTGTAACACTTCAAAATCATTGCTTTCAGAAAAAAAATCACAGAGGCTTTTAATATTCATAAAGATAGAAACAGGTGTTTGAACAGAACTTGAGCCACCTTTGACAGGAGCACAATCGGTTTGTCTGAAAGGGTCTTCATTTTCCCTGTCACTCACTGGCAGGACTGGGAACATCAAAACAGTTACACTCCTGAGCTTTCACTACCTGTTTCAAAGGATTACACTTGACCTCTCTAATTTTCCCCGATCATTAAACTCTGTCCTCCCCCTTTTAAAACTGCATGATTTTGTTAGAAAATCAAAGCAGGCAGAAGAATACATTAGTGCTCAATCCTCATGGACTCGGTGCTGACCTCATTGCTTTTTATGTCTACCAGTAGACCACACAAACTATTTTTGGTTCATCATTTATCCTATGCAGACAGATAGCTGCTAGTCCACCTCAGAACACCATTTAACCAGATGAGGGTAAGTAATAAACTGTATCTTAGATGTAAAGGCTGTGCCACATAGGCTGGATGGGATGCTTTCTCATTTGCTGCCTCAGTTTGTTCTCCCTTTGCAGAGAGGTAAAGCTGCCCCAGCTACTTGGGAAGCTAAGAATGTGACTTCCATGACTGAACCTTATGATTAATTTTAAAAGTAAAAGCACTTATTATTTTGTCCTCGAAAAAGGAAAGACAAGATAAATGTTTAAGGAACTACTTAGGTAATTGTAGGTAACTTTACACATTATTATTTTATTCCTTATTTCCTCTCCTTGCATATTTGGGCAAGTTATAGATCTATTGTGTGCCAGGGGCAAAGAGGAAGAACACAAGTGATTTATCTGTGCTGTGCCACGTCAGAGTATCTAAAAACCACATTTGATCATTTTGGGGGCTGGCACATAACTCCAAAAGCTTAATTATGTCTGCATTATTTTGATAAGAAGTGGCTTTAGGAAAACAATAGGAAGACATTGTCACTGGTTGGCTCCTGTGTGACCTGTGTCAAGGATCATACATGTCTAGCTTCAGTTTCACCATCTGTGAAGTTAAGGATTTGGGCACTATCTCAAGGTTTCCATCTCGAACTAAATGTCTATCACACAATAGATCTATAACTTGACCAAATATGCAAGGAGAGGAAATAAGGAAGAAAATACTAACATGCGAAGTTACCTGTGGTGTCCTAAGAAATTCCTTAAACATTTGTTTTGTCTTTCTTTTTTTGAAAGGACAAAATAATAAGTGGTTTTACTTTTTTAAAAAATAGTCATTAGGTTCAATCATAGAAGTCACATCCATTTATACGAGAGATGAGTATAAAGAGAATAAAAGATAAAGCTTTAGGGCATTGAAGTCACTGACAGTTTTAAGTGAAGACAGAGTAACCATGTGATTTTTTAAATATGAAATTTTACCCTTTTGCTGAAAAGAGCAGAATGTGAGAGGG
Source organism: Rhinopithecus bieti (assembly GCF_001698545.2). Classification (NCBI taxonomy): domain Eukaryota; kingdom Metazoa; phylum Chordata; class Mammalia; order Primates; family Cercopithecidae; genus Rhinopithecus; species Rhinopithecus bieti. The sequence continues at coordinate 2,659,404 of NW_016819762.1, read as the reverse complement.
GGATGTAGGGAATGTGGGAAATACACTTAGTCATGCAATTATTAGGATCATATTTGTAGAAGTCTTGCAAGTCATATTTTTATTTATATTTATGTATTTTTCATTTATTTATTTATTTATTTATTTATTTATATTTATTTATTTTTTATTTATTTATTTATTTATTTTGAGACAGTCTCGCTCTATCGCCCAGGCTGGAGTGCAGTGGTGCCATCTCGGCTCACGGCAAGCTCTGCTTCCCCGGTTCACGCTATTCTCCCGCCTCAGCCTCCCAAGTAGCTGGGACTACATGCGCCTGCCACCATGCCTGGCCAATTTTTTGCATTTTCAGTAGAAACGGGGTTTCACCATGTTAGCCAGGATGGTCTCGATCTCCTAACCTTGTGATCCGCCCGCGTCGGCCTCCCAAAGTGCTGGGATTACAGGCGTAAACCACTGCACCCGGCCTTATTTATTTTTAAATTGTATTTTGTATATTTAAAATATACAGCATGATGTTATACGATACATAGAGTAAAATGGTTACTGTATAGTGGAACAAATAAACACAACTACCATCTCACATCTTCACTTATTCCCTGCCCACCCCATGGTATGTGCAGACATAGTCTGCCCATTTAGCAAACATTCTGAATATACTGTGATTTACTGTGGTCTTCACATTGTACATTAGATCTTTTGACTTGTTCATCCTACTTATTTGCTACTTTGTATCCTTTGACCTATATCTCCCCACTTCCTCTTCCCAGCCCAACCCTGTTAACTAGTGTTTTATTCTCTATGTCTATGTATTTGACCTTTGTTTATTTATTTTTTAGATGGTACATATAAATGAGATTATGCAGCCTGGTGTGGAGACTCATGCTTGTAATTCCAGTGCTTTGGGAGCTGGAGGTGGTAGAATCTCATGAGTCTAGGAGTTTGAGACCAAACTGGGTAACATAGCAAGACTCCACTCTATATAAAATTAAAAATTTTTTTAAACTAGCCAGGTAAGGTAGCACATTCCTGTAGTCCCAGCTACTTGGGAAGCTAAGGCAGAAGGATTGCTGGAGCCCAGGAGTTAGAGGTGGCAGTGAGCTGTGGTCATGCTACTGCACTCCAGCCTGGGTAAGAGAGTAAGACCCTCCCTGTCTCTAAAAAATAAAAAAATAAAAAGTGAGATCATACAATAATTTTCTTTCTATATCTGGCTTATTTTGTTTAATATAATGTCTTCTAGATCAATCCGTGTTGTGGCAAATGGCAAGATCTCCTGTTTTAAGACTGAATAATATTTGTGTGTGTGTGTGTGTGTGTGTGTGTGTGTGTGTGTGTGTGTGTGACAGTTTCTTTACCCATTCATCCACTGATGGACACCTAGCATGTTTCCATATCTTGGCTGTTCTAAATAATGCTGTAGTGAACATGGGATTGCAGATTCCCTGCAAGGTTGCACCTTTGTGAGGTGATTATTTTATTTATATGCAGAAGAGGACTTGCTGGAACATATGATAATTCTATTTTAATTTTTTTAGGAACCTCCATATTGTTTCCTTAAAATGGCTGCACCAATCTACATTCCTACTAACAGTGGACAAGGGTTTCCTTTTCTTCACACCCTTGACAACACTTGTCTTTTTTATAGTAGACATTCTAACAGGTATGAGATGGTATCTCATAGCAGTTTTTGTTTTCATTTCCCTGATGATTAGAGATGTTGTGCATCTTTTATGTGTCTGATGGCCATTTTATGTCAAATCTGTAGAAATATGTATTCAAGTCCTTTGCCTGTTTTTCCATGGAGTTTATATTTTCTTGTTACTGAATTGTATTGGCTGTTTATAAATCTTGGCTATTAGCCCTTATCTAATATATGGTTTGTAAATGTTTTTTCTCAACCTGTAGGTTGCCTTTTCATTTTGATTGTGTTCTTTACAGTGTATAAGGTTTTTAGTTTGATGCAGTCCCATATATTTATTTTTGCTTTTGTATCCTAAGATTTTAGTGTGATAGTCAAGACATCATTGCCAAGGCCAGTGTCAAGGAGATTTTTCCCTGTGTTTTGTTCTAGGAGTTTTATTGTTTGAGATCTTACATTTCAGTCTTTTATTAATTCCAAGTTGATTTTAATGCATGGCATAAGACAAGGGTCCAATTTCCTTCTTTGGTATGTATAAATCCAGTTTTCCCAGTATCATTTATCAAGGAGACTCTACTTTCTTCATTGTGTCTTTTTGGTGCCCTTGTTGAAAAGTTGTTGATTATATATGTTTAAATTTATTTCTGGTCTCACTATTCTCTTCCATTGGTCTATGTGTCTGTTTTCATGCCAGTGCCATACTGTTTTCATTACTATAGCTTTGTAGTATAATTTAAAATCAGGAGGAAGTGTGATGCCTTCCACTTTGGGTTTTTTCTTCTCTTTCTCAGAATTGTTGTGATTATTTAGGGTCTTTTGTGGTTCTATATGAATTTTAGGATTGTTTTTTCTATTTCTTTGAAGAATGTCATTGGGATTTTGATAGAGATTATATTGCTTTAAGCAGTATGGAGATTTTGACAATATTACTTATTCCAATCCATGAGCATGGAATATCTTTTCATTTATTTGTGTCCTCTTCAATTTATTTCATCAATGTTTTATAGGGTTTAATGTACAGGTATTTTACCTCCTTGGTTAAATTTATTCCTAAGATATTTTTATACTGCCATAAATGGGATTTTTTTAAAATTTACTTTCCAGCTATGTCATTGTTTGTGTATTAAAATGTCATAGATTTTCATTTTTATTTTAAATCTTACAACTGGACTGAATTAATGTATTAGATGCAATAGTTGTTTGGTGGAGTCTTTAGGTTTTTCTACATATAGGATCACATTATCTGCAGATACAAATCATTGTACTTGTTCCTTCCTGATTTAGATTTCATTTCTTTCTCTTGTCTCTTTGCTCTTCCTAGTACTTCTGGGACTATGTTGAATGGAATTGGCTAAAGCAGGCATCCTGACCTTGTACCTGCTCTTAGAGGAAAGGCTTTCAGTTTCTCCCCCTCGATTATGACGTTAGCTGTAGATTTTGCATAAATGGGTCTTTATAATGTCAATGAAGTTTTCTTCTATACCTAAACTGTTAAGAATTATTATCAAGAAAGAATGTTGAACTTTGTTAAATATTTTTCTATGTCAATTGATACGATCAAGTGGTTTTTGTCATTCAGTCTGTTAATGCAATGTATAACATTGATTGATTTGCATATATTAAGCCAGCCTTACATGTCTGGGGTAAATCCTACTTAATCATGATGTATAATCATTTTGATGTGTTGTGGAATTCAATTTCCTAATTTGTAATGAGAATTTTTCTATCAATGCTCATCAGAGATATTGGTTTGATGTTTTCTTTTCTTTCTTTCTTTTCTTCTTTTTTTAAAGAGATGGGGGACTCGCTGTTTTGCCCAGGCTAGAGTGCAGTGGCTGTTCACAGGTACAAACACAGTGCATTGCAGCCTTAAACTTTTGGGCTCAAGCAATCCTCCCACCTCAGCCCCCCAAGTAGCTGAGGCTACAGGTACATGCCACCGCACCCAGATTTGTAATTTTCTTTTCTTATGGTGTCTTTGTCTGAGTTAGGTATCCAGGTGACGCTGGCCTCAAAAAGTGTGCTAGGAAACATTCCCTCCAGCTCTATTTCTGAAAACATGTGGGAAGTACATTTGTCATGGAATTATTAGGATCATAGTTGTAGCCTTAAAAGTCATGTCTTTACAAGCCATTGGTAATGAAATTTGCGTTTTCCCTCAAAAACTTTTCAATCAGCTCCCAATTCAATTTGCCTGTGACACTGATTTCTCTGTCCTCACCTCCTGTTCTGACAGCAACATCTATGTTTGGATGAATGCTTCCAAATTTGGTTAAATTATTTGGAGAGATTTTAAAAGTACTTAAGAAATTTACTTTGACTTGACATTTGAATTAGAGATGAGATAATATAAAAATTTAAAGTAACCAACATCATGGAACCTTATGTCCTGATTTCACTAGCCTTCTTTTTCCCTGTGTAATATGGTCAATGAAAAAAAAAAAAAAAACCTCAAATCTTATCATTCTTATTATGCATTTAAAATTTCCCATAAATGTCACCCAAGAACCTGAATGACAAAAATAAGTATGCAATGCCTTCTCAAATAATACACAAAATGACCTTCATATAGGACCCTCTAGTCGCCAAAACAATTTCCATACAACTGCTGATATCCCCATGAGCATTTCTGGCTTAAAGAGAGACAGAGAGAGACAGACAGAGAGAGAGAGAAAGAGAGAGATAGGTTTATAAATTATTTTGACTCAAAACCCCCAAAGTGGAAACATGCTCACACACATCGCCAGCCTGTTACTTAGAAACTAGCACCTCAGGACATAGGGATATTGAAGTACCATTGAATCCACTTTCCTCAGCTACCACCTGTGAATTATGGCTGGCAGCAGGAGTTTTATGATACCATTGTAAAAGGAATGTACCTCTTAAATGGCAATTTACTAAGTTGCTGATGAAATGCATTGCAAATATGTTAGTTTCAGGGTGGTTAGGAAAATTAACCGCTGCATATTTTCCATATTGTCATATATGCCAACGTGCTGAGAGAATCAGGAGCAGCTTTCTGGGAAAGCCGTTTAAATGTAACGTATGGCCAGTTAGTCATTTGGTTAGAACATGAGGTTGATGAGGCCAAAGCTTTAGGGAAATCACCTGAGGCTGTTCTTTTAAAAGTAGTCACAGCAACTGTATCCCAAAACCCTATAAAATTTTCCCTTAACCTCACACTTTTCATTGTGCTTCCTATCTAATTTTCTATCCTATCGATTTGGTCCCATACCCTGCTCCTCAGCATAGGCTGATAACAATAGAGTGTAATCGCACATCATTAGACCTCAGATTACATTTTGAAGCGATCCTCTATAAATCTTGAGTCACAAAACCATCATACAAAAGAGAGACTCAAAGGGATAGGTGAATGAGTATAAACTTGGAAACTGGTGTTTCAGTAAGTTTGTACTGGCTCATCCTGGGCAAAGATCTGTGCTTATTTATATGACCCCTAGATTTTCACAATTTAAAAGCTGTTTAGATTCATCATTTCATCTAACCAACACAAAACCCCTCTGAAAAGAGGAGGATGTTATTCTCCAACTGTTATGGAGGAAAAAGCAAAAACTAATCAAGTGATTTGTTCAAAATCATCCAGCTAGTGAGGAATGGAGTTAGAATTTGAACTCCTCATACCAACCCCATCATGGAAACCAGGCTTTGACCACAATACAGTTCCCCTGAAGTGAATGAGCAGACTAAAACAAACAGAACTAGTGTAAGTGACCTGGAGAACACTTAAAACAGGACAACGTTTGACAAGCTTGATGGCCCAATGATTTGAATCGCTTCTCTAAACAGTGTTAGAGCACGGATAGGAGGTAAGTTGCAGTTTGCACCTCAAGGATGCTGAGGCTGCATCCCAAGTTAGTACAAAAGAGTGCAGTGATAAAATCGAGATGTCCGCCATGGACACAGGAAATATCTAGTGGCAGCACATACTTGCTCTTCCTATGCTAAAGAATCTGTCATTTTATAAAACATACTTGGGTTTTATGATGAGAAGCAACATAGATCAATGAGTCGACAAGCCTTTGTTAAGCATTAATAAATGCCAAGCACTGTATTAAGCACTGTGGATGAACACCAAGGAGTTTAAGAGAAAGTCTTTGCGTATATAATTTACAATTCAATCTGGGAAATAAATTGAATGTGCAGCAAACACTTTAATTTTAATCTTGTGATGCTGATTGTAAACACAAGGCAGATTCATAAAATCTTTATGAATTTGTGAATTCATAAAGATTCACAAATCACACAACAGGAGTCCATCTTTGTGAAATGTAACATCTTTTGAAGGGAATATCAAGGGATCAAATACAGTTGTGGAAAAGGCCTTAATAGAATGTCAGTGAAGTTTGAGTGCTGTGTTTTCTTACATTGATTTCACACCATGTGGAAATATTTTATCAATGGTCAATTACAGCCCAAGAGGGGTTAAATATTTTGAATCACTACTGTATCTGCTTATCTGAAATTATGCTCACATGCATGTCTGTAGCAATTATCTTAACTCGACAATTGTGATGTTAGTTGTAATTAGAATGGACAAGAAGTAAATAATGAAAGCTCCCCAAATATATTTTGCTCCCAATAGAAGTAGAAAAAGTAAAACTGCAAGTGAAACTACAAGTTTCCTGAAGGAGACTTGATTACAACTCCCCTGTGAGAAAAATAATGGAAAGGCTGGGTTTTCTTTCAAAATAATCTGGGAATAGGGAAGTTGGATACGGAGAGGTGGCAGTGGGGTTGTAGATAAAACAAGATTGCCCATGAGTGGGTAATTGATTAAGCTGGGTGAAGGTACATGACAATTCATTATACTGCTGGCTCGACTTTTGTGTGTATTTGAAATTTGTCATAAAATTGTTTCTTAAATTCCTCTTAAAGGTGCAAGAGCAATTTAAAGTTTCAGACATAGAGGGGATTTTCAATATTGATGCAGAAGGAAAAGAAGAAAATATTTAAAACCATGATAAGTAAATAGGGGAGATAGAATTGCCTGACCGAGAAGTATAGAACATGTTCAAATTAATAGCAAAGACATGGAAATAACCCAAATGCCCATCAATCATAGACTGGATAAAGAAAATGTGGTACATATACACCATGGAATACTATGCAGCCATAAAAAGGAATGAGATCATGTCTTTGCAGAAACATGGATGAAACTGGAAGCCACCATCCTCAGCAAACTAACGCAGGAACAGAAAACCAAACACTGCATGTTCTCATTCATAAGTGGGAGTTGAACAATTAGAGCACATGGATATAAGGAGGCAAACAACACACACCAGGGCCAGTCAGGGGGTGGGGGGCAAAGGGAGGGAGAGCATTAGGACAAATACTTAATGTATGCAAGGACAGGTTGATAGGTGCAGCAAACGACCATGGCACACGTATACCTATGTAACAAACCTGCACGTTCTGCACTTGTATCCTGGAACTTAAAGTAAAAAAAAAAAAAAAAAGGACTGATTAGTTTGCCAGCAGAATTGAGAAAGACTATACAAAGCCTCTAAAACCCAGAACTTGTGGGTTTGAAAAGTGAAATTGTTTTTCACCTTATTATTGTATCAGTCTCAGGACAAAGACTAAATTAAGGGTGTCATTGTCACGTCCTTTGTTACAACTTTTGCAAATAACTGAAGTGGTGCCTTGCTGTTCTTTTCAGCTGAATAAAGTGTTCCTAGAAAGCTAAAAGACAAAAAAAAATTTGTTGCAGAATTTGATGAACGGGAAGAAATCAGAGCTAAGGAGTGCTATTCTTTTTTTTTTTTTTTTTTTTTTTTTGTTTTTTGCCACCACATTGTCTCATGGATGTGCATTTATCATTGATTTGGTGCAACAGGCTCTTTTGGATGCTATAATTTCTCATCTGTCTCCTGCTGCAAAATCCATTGCCTATGCCTGTATCCAGGTCTACATCACAGCTGTGAAACATTAATCTCAGGGACACATTCTTCCATCCCTGGCCTGGCTGATGCATGCTGTCTAGTTAGTTTCCCAGTAGGCTTCTGGCTTCTTTCCCGATGTTCTCCTGGCACAGCTAACAACTGTGGAACTCTTGTCATTCTTGAGATGGGACTGCTGTAGTGCTCCTTGGGTGGCCTTCAATGTCCTGTACTTATTTCCTCTCACTTCCCTGATCCTAAGAGGGATTTGTCACTCAGGTGTCTGGAATCAAGGCTCTTCTGTGACTTAGTTATATTAAACCTTGGATTAGAAGCAAAACTGTTCATCATACTACTTTTGTGAATGTGTCCTTTATGGGTCCTTTGCAGAGCCCTGCATACTGACTGATAAATAGTTTATTAATTATAATATTGAGTAATAAGATTGTTCAACAACCAGATCATGCATAAAAGTCTAATTTCTTGGCCCTGGTGATGTCTGTTTTTGTTAGGCTGGTTCTGATATTTATTTTGTGGTGATTACGCAATAAAAGGAGATTTTATTATGTGCCCCCATGCTGGTTAAACCTTCACGAAAGCTAAATTAATAGGAAGCTATATATGTCAGAAAATGGAGATTTCAATACTGAAATTGATGGCAAAATAAGACGCAAGTTGTAGAGTAGTAGTTTTTGCTGCTCTCCCCTGTACCCACCACCAACACCAACAACAAAAGTTATCTCAGTGTGTTTTATCTTTAGTATTAGGATAGCTTATATGTTTATAAGTTGAATGACAGAATTTCAAGAAATTTTAAAAATGCAGACTTTCTTTTGCCCCAGAACAACCACAGGGCTGTAAGTCCAAAAGCCATAAATGATAGGGCAAGTGTAAATGGACCATGATGAGAGGAAAAATGCAACTAAAATGGATAGAAATGGGACTCAAGGATATGATATGCTCTCTAGTAACCCCAAACCTGCTGTTTCCAGTGAAAGATAATTAGAGTTTTCCGGGATGGGCGGGGGGCGGGGGTGGCTGCAAAAGGGGCATCCAGAATTTAAAAAAAAAAAAAAAAAAAAAAGCAGTTTTCTGAAGGAAAAGCTTCGGTGAAGTTTAGACTGGTATCAGGAATGATAAGAGGTCAAGAAGCCGAAGGGAATTCAGCAGTTCTTTCTGTGTAAGCTGGACTAACTCCATCCTGTGAATCTCCAGAGGTATGTAGAGAGTATATGTATGAAATAATGCATTATATCTGCACACAGTGTATGTTCAACATATAATCTTTTCCACACTTACAGAAAATTACTTTCCGAAGCTCACTAAATGAGAAGGGTTACAAGAGATAAGACGGTGGTCTGTGTGCCCAAGGCAGCTGCTGGGGAAATAAGGGTGTTATTTAAAATGATTGTAAGTGACTGTCTTCCTAGATTGTACATTGTGCGCCCTTCTCCAGTTGATTCTCTGCAACTTAGGTAGTCAAAGGCAATACTGACGCTGAGAAGTGCCCTGTAATAATACTGCATTTATCTCAACAGTTCTTTTTTTAAAATGTAATAAGAGAGGAGTTTCATGAATATAAACAAAACTATCATGATGTCAAAATAATACTCTGTGCACCCATGAGTTGAGAAAATAACAGAATAAAGAAGCCGTTTTCGGCCGGGCGCGGTGGCTCAAGCCTGTAATCCCAGCACTTTGGGAGGCCGAGACGGGCGGATCACGAGGTCAGGAGATCGAGACCATCCTGGCTAACACGGTGAAACCCCGTCTCTACTAAAAAAATACAAAAAACTAGCCGGGCGAGGTGGCGGGCGCCTGTAGTCCCAGCTACTTGGGAGGCTGAGGCAGGAGAATGGCATAAACCCGGGAGGCGGAGCTTGCAGTGAGCTGAGATCCGGCCACTGCACTCCAGCCTGGGCGACAGAGCGAGACTCCGTCTCAAAAAAAAAAAAAAAGAAGAAGAAGCCGTTTTGCTTTTTATGATGTGGGAGTCTTTGTGAGCTTCCCTGTTCCCAAGATGAATCTGTAATCTTGGTACAAACTGCTGAGTGGATGTATTTTCGATCATAGGAAACTTCTCTTATGTATATGGAGAGTCATGGGAGTCTATTATGTCTGGTTAGTCATTTCCCCCCTCCAATCTTCACTACAAAAGAAACCCAAGACTAGATCAGGGCTTGTGATGATGGCAAAATGATACCTTACTCTTTAAGTGCTGCATTTGATCAACACGTGTCATTAATCTCTCCTTCCTGTTTGTGACAGTAAATGATGGAACACTTTATCAATTCTTTTTTCAATTAGATTGATGTATGTACATTCCTTGCATTTTAAAGGTCATTAATTTTCACATTAGTCTCTTAGGTTGGTAGCACACAGATTGATGTATTGATGATTTAGTCTTTCATTGATCCTATATCATCTTTAGCACCATGAGTCATGAGTGGTGTTTCCTTCCCAACCATGACACAAAGAGTGAAAATGCATTAATATTTACAAAGAAGTAAAGAACCTAGCTCTTGTCCCTTGTAGAGCATTTTAATGGTTCTGGATTAAAATGATTATAAAACGTATTGAGTCATATACTTAAAGTGCCTTTGGCATGTACTGGCCTTTCTTCCTGAGCTGTAGGTAATATCTATAGCATCCAATAAAAAATTGCCAAAAAGCCTGTGACCTTCCATTTGCAGTGATGCTTCCAAGTAATTAAGGACTTTGTGAAGTTATTTTCAAAGTGCTTTTTTGAAGAAATGTTTCCTTAGTCATCTGGATTGAGATTTTGTTTGCCTCTACCTTTGATGTATCATACCCTGTTGAATTACTCAGTGTGGGTCAAAGTAACATTAAACTTCTTACAAATGCAATATTCCAAAGATATCCCAGCATTTTACTTTATCTCCATCCACAGAATAAACCACACACACCTTATCTGTGCCACAAATGCACTTAATATAATGATAATAAAAGTTTAATAACCTTAAGAAGCAGTTGATTGATGTCATTGATCACTCTAGAATGATTGGGAGTAACAGAAACATAATGCTGAATTTAAAAACTGCCATACTAAGCCACTGAATGTTTTACTAAAGAAAAAAATGCAATTTTATTTTTTTTTTTTTTGGCCCAGAAAGTACAAAATTCTTAGCTCAAATTTTGAAATGAAATAGAGTGTAGTCAAATATGTAATATAATAAATATGGGTTCCAAACACTGCTCATCAGTGATTTACTCTGAAAATCACATTTTAACCTTCTGTAGTCTCATCTGCAACATGAGCTTACCCTGAATCATCACAAAAGCTCCTTATGTGCCAAGTTTTTACATATAAATATTAGCAAATCATTTAGAACATCTGGAAAGCATTAGAAACGAAGAGGTGTTACCAAAGGAGTCAACAGTAATTTTCATCAGTGTTTGAGAAGCCCGAAAAATTCCTATCCCAGTTGAAAATCTAGTGCTATGCAGAACAGGTAGTAAATGTTATCAGTTCAAGTTAGAAATTATTTTATTAGCAGTTGTTAGAATCCCAACCATGTCCAAGCTGAAAAATAGGGAAGCAATTGATCCTGTTAGTGCAAAACTAAGACTGGCTAGGAGTTTACAATGCAGTGGAGAAAAGGACTTATAATCAAAGAACATTATAATAATCAAAGCTTACGTCTGTGATCAAACCAAATCATGTAGATTTCTCTCCTTAAAAAGAATAAAAAGACAACTTTTGTTTCATTAAAGATACCGGCCTCTTTTATAGACCCTTAAGCTTATAATCCATCTAAAATCCCATTTTGGAAATGACATACAGTGTACAATCAAGTTCAAAGTTTTACCGCTATAGAAACAGGGAGGATAAAGTCATAGAGAAGAGAAGCCATGTGTGGAAGGACTTGTGGGATGGTTTGACAACTTCTTGAAATACTTGGTTTCAGCATCCCTCTATCTTTTTGTTCCTCTCTCTAAATTGTTCCTCCTCTTTTTCTATCTAAGGGACATGATCCTTAGCCTTCTGCCCTTTTCCTTATCATCTGCTCTGGGGCCTCAGCAATCCTCATAACTTCAGCTCCAACCAGAGCAAGGACAGCAGTGGAGCAGAAAGCTTAGGAGTATTAGGACAGAAGCCTCATGAGCCAGGAGGGCTCTACAGACTTGGAAGAACTAATCAGGAAACGGATTGAGACCTGGGCATCAGTTTGTATTTAATATAAGAAATGAATGCCCTGGATCACAGAGGGAATCAACTTGTGAGGCCATTTGGTCAAAGAAGGGGTGGAAGGTGTGTTTGACCCTAGAGCCTTGCTACTCAAAGTGCGATCCCTGGACTGGCAGCACCCACATCCACATTGCTTGAGAATCTGCAGGAAATGCAGAATCACAGGTCCCATCGCAGATCACCTAAATCAAAACTTGCAACAGATTGATATATGCATATAAAAGGTTGAGAAGCATTGGCCAAAATCAAAGTGGAAAAATAAAGTCAGTAAAGATAGAGAGGTGTAGACTCCGCATCTACTGGATCGTGCCTGAAATAATTATCACACTGGATTTTGGATCTCAGACGTAAAACTTGACGTTTTCTTCCAACTCTGATGGTAGCCAAGAAGGAGCAAATATTGTGGAGTGTGGGCCAAGTCAGGGAAGATTTAGTTCCTGTAACAGGCCAGCAGAGTTCAAGTGGTAGAGAAGATTTGTGTCTCAGTGTAGCATGCACTAAATTCTGAAAAGTGCACCGGAGCAGAATGAGGGAACCCTGGAAAGACAACCAGAGAGTGTTCATGTTTTTCCTGGGTGCGTTAGATGCATTAAAGAGAAATACAGTGAGAGCAATGATTTAGAAAGAAGCATCTTGCCACAGGACTCCAGGAACAGACCAAGAGCAGGGAGACTGGGCAGAGGAGGTTTACATTTTGCTAATTTCATCCCTGTACTTTTGTCAGTGTCATTTCAATGTATGGCATGGCCCAGCTGCTACTGTCCTCCCATCTCCATCATCACTATCCTCCAAGGTCCAGCTTAGGCACTACATTCTCCAGGACATCTTTCCTAGTGACATAAACTCGTATCAGCCACACTGTGAAGTCCTGTAGCTCTTAGATTCTATTTTACAGGATTTAATCTCAAGGGTCTTAACATAGAGACTGTGGATTGGGAAGGGAACTGACAGGGCTGCACAATCCTAATTCCCATCTCCTCCCTAAATCCTGCCAGAGACAGAGATCTTGATGACTCACCAAGCACCCCATTACAGGTGGAGGGGGCTGTAATTGTTAAGAAAGAAAGTTCTTTTTTAGACTGAACAAAATTTCTTTTTTCCTTTGTGTCAATCACATACTAAAAAGCACCAGGATAGCACAGCGATCTGCCTTTCATCTGTTTCTCTTTCATAGATTCTGTTGAGTCTGCAAGTTAAAAGTGTTTTAGGCTTTCTTTTCTGATCTGAGAGAACTCAAGCATTCTCCTTGCTATAAAAGCTCATTTAACAAGTGTTTCTTTTGACATATAGCTACTATGAGAGTTTAGGGAGACCCTAACTGCTGTGTTCTCTTTTTAGTTTTTAGATTAGCTTACGATTTTACAGCTCCAGTATCACCCTGCCCTGCAGAGAGTTTAGGGCAGTAACATCAGGGGTAGCCTGAATGACAAAAAATCAACACATAACATGGAAGATCACATAAATGCAAAAGGCACTTTAGAAACAAAATTTTCCTAGGCCCAAAGCACACAGAACAGGGAGCTATGTCCTAATCAAAGTTATTTACATATATGAAGAACAGCAAATCTGTCAATCCAGAGCAGAAGTGGGTAGCTCAGATATTAGATGAAATGAGAGTCTCCTGGGTACCTGTTAATTTCGCAGTGCTTGTCCATACTTTGTCCAGGGACAAGGCACTGTGGTCACGAACTCGCCCTGGCCCTGGTGCACCTGTTAGCCCTCTCTTAGAAATACTTAGAACCTGAATCCCACAAACATTTCTATCAGACAACGAGCTCACCCCCTAGTATTCCCTCATCACCAAATCACCCTGAAGAACAGACCAAAACAAGCCTCTAGATCTGCAGGCTGAGGAACACACAGACTCTTGAACACAGTGACTTGACCAGTGCAGGGTCCCCTGTGAGGCCAGCCAGCTGGCTTCTCCTCGTAGACATCAGCCTCTCTCAACTTCCTACAGAGTTCTCATATTTCACCTGCAGTTTCCAAACCACAAAAGATACCCACTCTAGTTAGCTCCCATTTATTGAGTGGCAGACATAGGGCTAAATGTTGCAGACACATCATTTTATTGTATTACTACAACTGCCCTAGCAAAAGAGACTATTAACCCCATTTTAATACTTAGTCAAAAACAGGAAAAGATAGACTAACAAGAGACACACAGCAAAGAGTGGGTAGAGTGTGACTTGAACATGCCCATGCATATAACCACTACACTTCCTTCCTTAGCATTAAGTACAAATATTAAATAAATACAAAACATTGCACGAAGCAGAGAATCCCAATATAGTTGAGTTATTGCCAAGAATATGAAAGTGAATACTTTTCAGAAGGGTAGACACATGATAAAACTGTAAAATATTGAAAGACAAAAAACTTTGCCCACCAAGATTAACATAGGAGATCGTATACAAAGCCATAGCTGTTTTTAGAATTTTTTTTGACAGTTAAGTGTCATATTTAGCAAATACTTGTTTTCCAGAACATGTCTTTACACCCAGCATGTAATAATTGATGCAGGTGAGCCCCCCAGAGGATTGACTGCACTTTTCTGACCACGGAACAACTCCCCGGGGCCAAGAAACATTTGGTTGGAATCAGAAACGATTGGCACTGATTTATTGGGCATTATTAAACATGTGCTCCTTGGCCATAGCTATCATTTCACTCTCCAGGTGAAATAAATTTAAGTGAAGCATAAGAATTCAAAGTTGAATTACCTTGTGCTACCTTAAGTAATATATTTCACACCAAAAGAAGACTCTATTTGGGTTTTGATCAATTAAAACATACACCAAAAATTGCAAACTTAAATATAATGTTGCTTTTTCTATCCAGTTTTTTCTGTTGTTCCCACAAAGGTTTTCAGCATATTCTTCTTGCCTCTTTGTTTACATTTTATTTCTAACTTTGTTAGTATAGAGGTATCTTCACGCATTCAGCAAACATCTATGGCCTCACTGCCTTTTTCCAAACATGACAAAGGCTTAGAGGCACAACACTGAACTAGTCTATGTCCATTCATAGACACAGGCTGGTTTCAGTTGCAATAATAATTTCTCTAGAGTAAACAAGATAATGGAGACAAAGTGATATTAACGTTGATTATTTCTGAGGCTCCACAATGTCATAGAAGACTCAGGCTTCTCTCATCTTTCTGTTCTGGTGTCCTCAGGCTAGGTTACCATCATACCTGCAAAATGATTGTTGCTTCTCGAGGCATCAAACAGAGATGTAACAGGGGTGAGACTGGAAACCTTTCCCAGAAGCCCCTACCACACTGGAAACTTTTCCCAGAAGCTCCTAGCACACTGGAAACCTTTCCCAGAAATCCCTTTCATTCTGGAAACCTTTCCCAGAAGCCCCCTTCTCATTGGAAACTTTCAGCAAAGCCCCTACCACACTGGAAACCTTTCCCAGAAACCCCAAGCAAACATTACTTTATGTGTCATTGGCCAGACAGCTACACGTCTGCCCCTAAACCAGTAACCCATAAGGAGAATGAGATTTCCACGATAGACTTAGACTAACCAGAATGTATCTGAGCTGAAGTGTATATGGTTATTGGAACAAATCAGGATTCCATTAACATGATAGATGAGGGAAATGATTATTGAGTGGGCTGGTAGTCTCTAAGGTGATCCAGTTAGATAACTCTAGGCTGGGCTGCTTACGTGCTAGCGTTAGTTGGTTTAGCACTATCTTTTTTAAAAAACTAGCTTTCATTGTACTTTTCAAAATATTTTAACGATTTTTAAGTGTACGATTCAGTGGCATTAAGAATACTCACTATGTTGTGTAAATCACCCCTATCCAATTTCACAATTTTTCATCACCCCAACAGAAACTCTGTGCCCATTAAAAATAACTCCCCATTTCCTTGTTCCCCTTCCTTTTGGTACCTGGCAATGGCCATTCTATTTCCTATCTTTATGAATCTGCGTATTCTAATTACCTCACTTAACTGGAATCACATAGTATTTGTCCTTTTGTGTCCTGCTTATTTCACTTAGCAAAATGTTCTCAAGGTTTATTCATGTTCTAGCATGTGGCATAATCTTATGACTTTTTTATGGCTGAATGATAATACTGTATTTTGTGTATACACACACACACGATATTTTGTTTATCATTAATCTACCAATGGACATTGTGTTCTATTTCTTGGCTCTTGTGAATGATGTTACTGTGTACATGGGTATACAGTATCTATTTAAGTTCCTTTTATTAGTACTATCTTTAATCTCACTGAAACTTAGGGACAAATGGGACAAGTGTTGCAGATGCTTTATAAGTGATAAAGCATCTGTAAAGTACTGAATATAGAGCACATCACAGGTACTTCAGAAGTGACACCTGTTGCCATGGTCTGGTCTTTATTGCTGTTTTGTTTGTTATTGTTGGAACACAGAAGCAGAGCTCAAAAAAGGGATTCCTAGCTCAGCCCGAGGATTCAGAAGTATGTGAGCTGTGCTTTGAAGATCCGTTAAGGATAGTATGTATATCAGTTTGCTAGGGCTGCCATATCAAAGTACCACAGACTGGAGTGGCTTAAACAACCGAAATGTATTTTCTCACAGTTCGGTAGTCTGCAAGCCCAAGATTAAGGTGTCAGTAGGGTTGGTTTCTTCTGAAACCAACCTTGGCTTATAGATGGCCATCTTCTCCCTGTGTCTTTCTGTGGTTTTCCTTCTGTGTGTGTCTGCATCCTAATCTCTTCTTCTTATAAGGACATCAGTTGTAACGGATTAGGGCCCATCCATATGACCACACTTTACTTTAATCAGCCCTTTGAAGACTCTGTCTCCTAAGATAACCATATTCTGAGGTGCTGGAAGTTAGGACTTCGGCATATGAATCCGCAGGGAGAAAAGAGGAAACCCAACACAGCCCACAGCCACGTCATAGGGCCTGGTGACTACTGATCTTTTGAAGGAGTTGCCAGCAGTCTAAATGACTGAAGAGAAGGGGTCAGATCAGATCTGAGTTTTCTACCTATCAGTCGGGAGCATGGTGGAGGCTGGGTTGAAGGGAGGAAAAGCGGAACACTAGAAACAAGTTGAAGGGTTATGATTATTGTTCAGCTATCATCATATGATTCAGGCTAGAACTAAAATAGTGGGTGTATGGGAAAAAAAGTTGGAAAGCAACAGCTTAGTGTTAGATTGGTTATGAAAATAAGGAAAAGGGACTGGGCACAGTGGCTTACGTCTGTAAGCCTAGCACTTTTGGAGGCCAAGGCGGGTGGATCACCTGAGTTCAGGAGTTTGAAACCAGCCTGGCCAACATGGCGAAACCCCATCTCTACTAAAAATACAAAAATTAGCTGGGTGTGGTGATGGGCGCCTATAATCCCAGCTACCTTGAGAGGCTGAGGCAGAAGAATCACGTGAACCCAGGGGGCGGAGGTTGCAGTGAGCCCAGACCATGCCACTTCATTCCAGCCTTGGCAAAAGAGTGAAACTCCATCTCAAAAATAATAATAATAATAGGAAGAAGAAGGAGGAGGAGGAGGAGGAGGGAGGAGGGAGAAAGGAGGA
>NW_016819762.1:2618715-2637811 GCF_001698545.2 Rhinopithecus bieti | reverse complement strand
AGGAGGAGGAGGAGGAGGAAAAGGAAAGAGAATTTGTTAATGGTTTGGGCAACAGGGTATGATACCATTCTTGAAAACAAGGATGCTATTTGAAGGACGGGTTCAGCAGGAAGAGCAAGTGCCAGGTCATAATTGACAAATATAAGACATTTGAGGGGGACTGTCTACTGATTGGTTACCTATATATAAGGATTTCATGTTTATGTGTGAGATAAGTAGAAATAGAAATTTTAAAAAATCAAAATGAGAAACGGCTTAATGGGTATGGGTGAAACTACCCAGAGGGTATATACAGAGGGTTCAGGCCTATTCCCTGGAGGAACTAATGCTTAAGAAATGAGCACACTAATAGTTAATAACTAATGCACAAACAAACAAGAAGTGACCAGAGATACGGCAAGATGGGCAGGAGGAGACAGAGACATAGAACACCATCATGACACGCAGAAGAATGTGAAGCACAAATCAGTAGCGTCCAGTGTGACAGAGAGGACAGATACTGGCAATTAATCAGTTCTTGGTGTTTTACTGAGAGCATGAATGAATACGAATTAAGAAATTATTGGGAGGCAAACAAGACCTGGATGTAGGCTGTTCTTTTTCAGGAGCTTGCCTGCAAATAGGGCATAAGAGGTAGGTTTTCAAGTTCTTTCTAAATTGAAGATATTTGCACATGTTCAAATGCCTAAGGGAAACAGTGTGACTGAAGGAACAAGGTCCCCTGCAGAGGGAGGAGAGGAAGTGGGATCTATAAGCAGCTGAGGCAAAGAAGTCTTGGGAGGCGTTTTAATGTCCCCTATTTTTTCTGTGAAATAGAGAACAAATTCATCGGCTGAAATGTTTCAGCACAGAGTTGGGCATATGGTATTTGCTCAACAGATGTTTGTTTTATTTAATTATTGGTGGAAGTATATGGTATTTGGATTTTGAATGAGCATAGGAGGTCCAGAGGCAAGAGTGAGCTGGGCAGCGGGTCTACACTGATGCCAGGGGTCCACATGCAAGATCCTGACTTGTCTAGTTCAGTCTGGGCATGGGGATTTTTAAAAGTCTCTAAGTGATTCTCATTGTAGTCAAGAGTGATTCACCGATCCAGGGGCCAGGTGCAGTGGCTCACGCCTGTAATCCCAGCACTTTGGGAGGCCAAGGTAAGTGAATCACCTGAGGCCAGCAGTTCAAGACCAGCCCGGCCAACATGGCGAAACCCCGTCTCTACTAAAAATACAAAAATTTGCTGGGCGTGGTAGTGCACACCTGTAGTCACAGCTACTTGGGAGGCTGAGGCAGGAGAATCACTTGTACCCGGGAGGCGAAGTTTGCAGTGAGACGAGATTGTGCCACTGCACTCCAGCATGGGCGACAAAGTGAGACTCCATCTCAAAAAAAAAAAAGAATGAATCACTGGTCTAAAGGTAAACTTGAAACATGCTTAGAGTAAGGAAAGGCTACTTTTTAATGAGCTAACAGAGGTGGTCTAGGGAAGAAATTGTTACCTATAATAATGTAAAATAGGATTTGATCACATTTTATCTCTTTTTCATTTCCCCCAAATTATCAAATTCTGTTTATGTAAAACAGAGAGCAAAAGACAAATAATTACAAAGCGTTGGAGAGTAATAACAAAGCATTGTGTAATATACCAGACATTAACAATGAAAATTGCCCATCTCCCTGCCTAAGTATATGGCCATTGAAAGAACATATAAAAAGGAAATAAAAATAACTTTCACTTAGTGCCAATCACATGCCAAGCATTGGATTTGCTTCCTTCATATGTTGTCTCATTTAACCTTCTCAACAACCCACTTTACGGATTTCTAAACTAAGACTCAGAAAGTAGCCTCGTTTGTAAACAAGAGAAAGGGCAGGGTCCTGGAGTTTCAGAAGACTTGGAGAAGAGCTGGGAAGCCCAGGATCAGAGGAATTCACTAGTTTCTCCCTCTCAGTAGATAAAAGCCTTAGTAAGTAATCAGAAGATAGGAATATGACTTCCATTTGCAGATGTAAATATTTAACGTACTGTACATTTGTTTAACACCTGCTACACAATTCACCCTCTGTTGACTTAGACATTTCATTATTCTAGAATGACCTTTGCCCTTTAGCATAACACGAATCCATTAAAAGGAATGGTGACAGAAACTCAAAAGGGTTGTGTGAAGATCGTGATGGTTTTTATACCCCTGTGCCTCTGCTTTCAATCAATTTTTCTCTTCTATCCCAGTAACATGTTTATCCAAGCCAAATAAAAGGGAAGAGAAAACGGCTCTTCCCTCTCATTTTTGCTAGCATGTCAAAATAATAAATAGGTTAATCCTAGTAGTCATTTTGACTTAGGACATCTTAGGCACACACTGCCCTTTGGGAGTGCAGAAGCATTCCCAGGTTACTATTGAAGAGTTCCAGCTCTTAGCCAGAAAAGAAAATCTACTTTTCCCTTTTTCCTTTACTTGTGTGAAGTCAGTGTTCTAGGAAGTATTGAACCTTGTCTGAGAAGAAACCCTGCAAGGCAGCTCTGAAATTTACAGCCTGGCAGCAAGCTTTTAAAAATGCACCAGGCAATCTAGAGTAAGCTTTTATTGTAATAAAAGACACAGGTGGAAGATGAATCGTCACTGCCATTGATTTTGACACCACCAGAGAACTGTGTCATGCATGTAGCATGTACGTGTCACTGTCATTTGCAATTGAGTCTGTGGCTGCTGCCACTATTGTCTCCCATGGCAACCTGCCATCATCCTAGGACCTCCATCAATAGGCATTGGGGTCTGGTGGACAGAAGACTGGGCAGAGACCTAGAGTTTAGTCATTGATCTCCCACATACCCTGGTTCCAACATCTGCAGTGAAGAGATATCATCAATTCCTGCCTCTCCACGTAGCCCCTTGTTGATGTGACAAAGGATCTAACACGTTAGGCAAACCAAGGCTTCTATTGCATTCTATGTTTGGCTAATTTATTTCTTAATGGGTTAAGAGTGAAATAATTAGAAGCAGTTAGATATTCATGTATTGAATCTCTTTGGTCTGCATGCAGCCTGTGCTAAGGAATAAATAAATAAAGATATGACAAGCTCAGAAGTTTGTTCCTTACATCTAATCAAAATCCTGGAGTTGGAAGTAGGTCTTTACCCTTCCTGTGAAACCTCCATCTATGCATTTGCTATGCACACAAGGATCTGAAGTCCTCTCATCCTTTCTTTTAGCATATATTTGTGGTTGAAAATATGTATTTGCTATGCATTAGATGTTGTTCTGTTCACTAGAACGGTAAAAGATAATTTTTAGTACGTAGCTTCCAAGAGCTCAAAGTCTAGCAGGAGAAGTGCATTAGAAAGCAGGTCATTATGCCAGCATGTATAAGAGGCAGGCATAGAGATAAGTACTGTGGGAGCTGAGAGGAAGAAGCTCTTAGCAATTCTCCAAATCCATGGTAAAATTTAAAAAGAGATATTTGAGATTAATCCATTACATGGCAACTCGTGTAGTAGTTCATTTTTATGCTGCTGATACAGTCATACCCGAGACAGGGTAATTTATAAAGAAAAAGAGGTTTAATAGACTCACAGTTCCACGTGGATGGAGAGGCCTCACAATCATGGCAGAAGGTGAAAGACACATCTAACATGGCAGCAGGCAAGAGATAATGAGAACCAAGTGAAAAGGAAAATTCTTAATAAAGCCATCAGATCTCGTAAGGCTTATTCACTATCACAAGTACAGTGTGGGGGAAACCGCCCCCATGATTCAGTTATCTCCCACTGGGTCCCACCCACAACACGTGGGAATTATGGGAGCTACAACTCAAGATGAGATTTTGGAGGGGACACAGCCAGACCATATCAACTTGTTACTTTAGGAAGATCCTAATGTGACACACATGAAAACAGGAGAATCCAGTGGTTAGATAACTGGTGTGTAATATGAAAAGGCAGTGTATTAGGGTTCTCTAGAGGGAAAGAACTAATAGGATAAATTTATATATAAAGGGGACTTCATTAAGTATTAAACTCACATGATCACAAGTTCCCACAATAAGCCATCTGTAAGCTGAGTAACAAAGAAGCCAGTTCGAGTCCCAAAGCTGAAGAACTTGGAGTCTGATGTTTGAGAGCAGGAAGCATCCAGCATGGGAGAAAGATGTGGACTGGGCAGCTAAGCCAGTCTAGTCTTTTGAACTTCTGCCTGCTTTTATTCTGGCCATGCTGGCAGCTGATTAGGTTGTGCCCACCCAGATTAAGGGTGGGTTGGCCTTTCCCAGTCCACTGACTCACATGTTACTCTCTTTTGGCAACACCCTCACAGACACACCCAGGATCAATACTTTGCATCCTTCAATCCAATCAAGTTGACACTCATTATTAACCATCACAGGGAGGAAGGTGAAAGCGAGAATGGAAAGAAAGCAAGAAGTATAAAGGGTAAGGTAAGTGGGTAAAACTTGCAGAGAAGGAAAACGGAGGAGCAGGAAGTGATTGAGCTAAATAGGTATGGGGCCAAATTACAAGAAAAGGGCTGTCAGAATATATCACATGTTGCTTAATTTGTGCCACATATGATTTTGTAAATTAGATTTGTGTAAGTATATGCCATCCACATACATGGTTTATATTATCCATTTGTTTTGTTGGCATTATTCCCAAGAATGCTGAAGAACGTATCAGCAGAATTGGAAAGAGAGTTTCTAGGCAATGGTCACTCCTTTTTCATCATAAATCTGCACTAGAGCCCAACTGTCTTCTCTAAACCAGGACATGGATATTCAGCTACTCACTGGGTGTCTAACCTGTTATTATTTTCCCTTGGAACTTGACCTCTCATCCCCTGCGGTTGTTACACTTTTCCCTGTCTCGTTTTTCTTTTCTTTTCTTTTTTTTTTTTTTTTTGTTTTGGTTGAACAGAGCCTCGCTCTGTCGCCCAGCTGGAGTGCAGTGGCGCCATCTTAGCTCACTGCAAGCTCTGCCTCCCCGGGTTTACGCCATTCTTCTGCCTCAGCCTCCCGAGTAGCTGACTACATTGCGCCGCCACCACGCCCCAGCCAATTTCCCAGCCAATTTTTTGTATTTTTAGTAGAGATGGGGTTTCACCGTTTTACCTAGGATGGTCTTGTTCTCCCGACCTCGTGATCCGCCCACCTCGGCCTCCCAAAGTGCTGGGATTACAGGCATGAGCCACTGCGCCCGGCCGTCTCCCTGTTTTTTCTTACTGCTGTTCTCTTTGTCGAATATTCCAACTTACATGCTTCCCCACCCTCCCTCAGTCTTTCTTCTCTACTTAGCTGACTTCTAGCAATTCTAGCAAACTTCAAAAACCCAGCCCCAGTTATCTCTGCTCCCCTTTCCCTGCCCAGATGAAGTTAAATGCTCTTTCTTCAAGGTTTCATTGCACTTGGTACGTGTTTCCTATTTAGCCCTCATCACATTGAATGATAATTGCAAGTGTTGCTTGTCTGTCTTTCCTGAAGTCTGGTACCAAGTACAGAGTCCTATACATCACAGGTACTCAGCATATGTTGACTGATCAAATGAATGAGTACAGAAAATGATAATGCACTTTTAACTGTCAATGAAGTCAAGAGTTGAGAATCTTTAGTTCTGCTGAGTCTTTCATTGATCTTCAACGACTTAGTCCTTCAAAAGTTATACTAACATGAAGGGTTAAGTGTCTGGCCCATATATTTTTAATCCCAAAGGTGCTATTATGAGCATTACATTTTTTATAATATTTTAAATCTGCTAAATTTTTAAAACTATGATGATGTTATTAGCCTTTAAAATAATGACTCTTAAAGCCCGTTTTTTCTCACCAACAACAAAAATGGAAGTCCAGACCCAGTCTTTTTGTGGCCTAGGTGTATGGGGCCAGGGATGCAGCAGATGACTTAGGAGAAATGGGGAAGAGATTGGTTGTCCAGTCAATATAATTTTGTAATAAAGTTGAGAAAGTGTTGGTTTCTGAGACACTGGGTTTGGTTTATTGACATGGAAATGGTAAACTATAAGGGTTAGCTTGGAAGTGTATGGAATAGAGTTAGTAAATACGTACAATCTAATGCAAGTTTAGAAGAACAAATATATTTTTTCTGGATTGAAATGTTTTAAATATTCTTAAGACTTATACATAACAAATATATGTGAAGGAAAAGAGATGGATGTATAATATGCATGCGGTAGACACATCTTTCTGCCAAGAGTCAGAATGGGTTTATTCCATAAAGAACCACTAGCCTTTCTCAATAGTCTGGTATCCGTATAGTTGTTAGTCTTAGGGTTCTGAAACAATTCCAGCTAAGTAATTTTATTCTGCCTGCTTAAATTTCCCTACCTTGCCACTCGACACAGAATTCTTCTTCATTTCTTGCCCCATCTGAAGTGTGACTCCATCCTGAAAAACAGCTTCATGCACTACTCTAAAGGTGACTGCTTTGCTGTGATGAGTGAGGCAATTTTGTTATGTTAAGTGCTTTGGGGAAAAAAGCACTTATACTGCTCCCGTAGAAACGCAAGCTAATATTACTCAATGAGCCTTCCTTTCAGCTCTTGTGCAGTGTGGCATTTTCAAAATGAAGAGGCCTTCCCCCATTGCAGTTTATTTATGTGATATATTCAGAATGGACCTATTTCCTAAAGGCATCTGGGGATATGTGTAGAAGAAATATGAAAGAAACAAAAATTAAATACAGATGAAGTTAAACAGGTAACAGTGGAGAGGCTAGTGGGTTTGCTAAACTGCAACTTCAAACTTAGTTCTGAAATTCTGAATGATTAAGAAGAGTGGAAAATAATTACACAAGGTATCTTCCAGCACATCTGCCATCTTGCTAAGGTCTAAATTGCAAATGATGTTTTGTAGTTCCAAGAGGTACTTAGGGTAGGCAAATGTGTCCATACTAACTACAGAATTCAGAGCTTCATAGACTTTAGAATAAAACAGTTTTTGCATATTTATTGCATATTATTACATGCAGCATTTAAAAGACAGCCACATTTTTGAAAAGTGTAGCAGCCAACACATTGATTATACATAGATATGATTCCTTTCTAGAACACATCAGCATGCTTTTTCTTTAAAATTAATCCCTTTCATTGTCTTTTAGTAGCCCCAAATTATCTATTCCCTTTCTTAGAATAATTTTTTAACCTGTTTTAAGATACATGTTTGCTTTGAAAAGTGGTATTATTGATCTTTAAATACTCAAAGGTGTCTTAAGGTTAATTCAAGAGTATTAGCAAAAATAACCTTACCTAAGTCTCTTGAAACTAGGTGAGGACATAGATAGGAAGGCACTGTAAATCAGTTTTTGGAGTGTTGACTCTATCATCAAATAGTAGATATTCTGGTTTTTTTTTCTATTTCATTCCTAAGTGAGGAGACATTTTCTCCATCCTTTTGTCTGAAAACCTTGCATAGGTACATAAAGAAACTAAGAGGAAATATTTCAGAAAACATCAAGGCCTGTGACATGGGATGCTTTATTTGATGAAG
Source organism: Rhinopithecus bieti (assembly GCF_001698545.2). Lineage (NCBI taxonomy): Eukaryota > Metazoa > Chordata > Mammalia > Primates > Cercopithecidae > Rhinopithecus > Rhinopithecus bieti. The sequence goes on along the minus strand of NW_016819762.1, from coordinate 2,630,327 downwards.
ACAACAAAGATTTCCCTCAATGAAGAACATCTCTCATATTTCATAACTCTTATTGTAATGTTGTGACAAATTCTGGAAGCATTTCCTGGCCTTTCACATTGCCTTTGGAGTATGAACATTTTAACGTACTTATTAGTGTTTAGAAGCAGAGATGTTAATGGTTGAAAGCTTGGATGCCAGGGTCTTATGGTCTGGGAGGGCATCCAATTCTGTTCTCAGTACAGAACCTCTCACTCCATTAAGCTTGTTTTATTTTTATTTTTTTCAAAATGAGCCTAAGAATAACATCTACATCTTAGAATCAAGAAGATTAAATGAGATACTGCATGTACGACTTCCTACAGGTACATAGGAAGTGAATGTTAACAGGTGGCCCTTCAACAACTGAGCCACACATTCGCTTTTGAATCTGGATAATGACTATGTGATTGTGATGAACCTGTATATATCTATGCGCTCGTCTTTTATTATTGTCTCCTCAAAATGTCTGTAGTCATTAACACAATGCCACGCACAGCTAGATAATGCTGTCCCCATGGTTAAAGTCCTGCTTCACTGGCATTGTGGTTTCAGGATGGATCCATGGGCCTGTGACCCAATTTCCTGTGATATTAATGTCTTCCTATTCCTTCTTCAAAGCCTACCTTTTACACCAATTTTTCTTTGCTTTAACATTATTTTGAGAGGAAACAGTCTTAAGAATGAAGCTAAAAGTAAAGGTCAAGTATTTTTCTGGCAGAGCACAAATCTCTGCAGTCCTTCTGTCTTTTTAATCAGCTACCGCAGTGCACATCCTCCTAACCCACACAGCTTGTGTTTGCTTCCGTGGACTGCATCCCTATAGCTTTTCTTCGTCTCCACCACCCGCATCTTTCCCTCTGACACTGAACACCTCTGTCCACTTTTGTCCCCAACCTGAACCTAAGTCTGGGATCAGTTTGCCTCTGCCCACATTCTCTTTGGTCTATCTGGACACCTGCCCAATACCCCTGACCTGATTGACCCCAGGTGCTTTACTGCGCTCCCTCCTAGTTGACCAAACTAGTCATAGCTTCATATGATTTAGGAACTAGAAAGTCCATGTGATATCTACAAATCCAAGCATTTAGTTTAAGAGATGGGAATTCGCAAGCTCAATGTCAGATGTTGATATTGTGGTGCAGGCAGGACTACAGCCTGTGTCTCCTTATGCACTTAAACCCCTTTATGACTGCATGGGGGAAACAAATGATCTGTTTTAAAATCTGAAAGTTTAAATCTACAAATAGAATGTCTGCTTGAATGTGTTTTTCAAGTGTAGGAAATATATTACATTGTGGAATCAGAGCTATATTTTTTGCCTTCATTTATCTCTCTATAAGAATTCTATACTAAAGTATATGTTTGAATTTTTGTTTATTAATAAAATGTGTTTACTATACTTTGTTCTTAAATGAATAAATAAGTGTCAATTTAAAGAAATTTAAAGTAGATAATCAGAAATAGGGACAAATCTGAGATAAGGAGTATATTTTATAATAGTGCAAAATCAGGTAAGCATCTGTAAAACCAACAATAAGACAATTGTTACAGAGGTGATAGTGCATTGCTGACAGTGAATATCATTCAGCCAGTAAAAAGGATGCTTTCATAGAACAATGAGGGGGATGTCTAAGTAGATGCTATTGAATGGAAAACAATGGGTAAACATTGCATACATAGCCTGATCCTAATATTATGCCTATTAAAGTAAACATCTGAAAGGAAGTATCACAAAATATTATCTCTAATTATCTCTGTCTTGGTTAGTCATGGATGACTTTTATTCTCCTCCTCGTCTTCTTTTTCCAAATTTTGTATAACAGACACATACAAAGGAAACATTTGAAGTTTTAAAAGTCAAATAAAATGTAGTTATGCCTTTCTGAAAAACAAATAAATTACTTTTCACTTTATCGCTAGGGGGAAATGTTATTTCTCTGATCATGTGCATCTTTTAAGACCAGAATACACCACTGCATTCTCAAAATCAGCAAGGCTACTTTTCCATGGGAAGTTCTGAAAGAGTCCGAACACTAAGAGAAGTGTCAGAAGGAGAAAGTATGTGCTCACAGCTTTCAAGATGAGGGCTGCTGGCTGCAGTTCCCAGGGGCACTTGTTTGTTGAACGTAGCCTCATAAAGGACCAGGGACAAAGAAGTATAATTTGAATTCCCTGGAGCAGGTAGTGATTCCCCTGCCTCACTCTTGTTAAATACACATACAAACACACACACGCGCGCGCACGCGCGCACATACACACTCCATCATGCCCACCTCTCTGAGACTCTCAAGGTCTCCTTGGCTAGAATGACAAGTCCAGGCAAATTCACTAATGTTATTTTTCACCTGTCCTTAATAGGACCTTCCCTAGTCTTTACAACCTTGAGCCTTGGGCGAGTTATTTCACTTCTAGGGTCTTAGTTTCCCCAACCATTAAAGAGGATAATGGTAGTTCCTACTTCCTTGTAGTGTTGGGAAGATAAAACTAATCTCAATGCCCTAAAGGGATTAGAACAGTTCCAAGCCCATTGAAAATACTACAAGACAAAAGATGTGTCTCTCTCATCTTCTGCTTCTCTCTCCATCCCCCTCACTTTCTCTCTCTCTGTCTCCCCCTCCCTTTTTCTCTCTCTCCTTCCTCATCTGGAAGGTGATCTTTATCTTCACCATGCAGCATTTTGCTGATAGCTTTAAACAAGATTCAAAGGCAGAAGAAATAACAAAAGTCATCTTGCCATTTCATGGGGTAAATCAGAGATGAGATGAAGTCATTCACTTCCTAAAATGAGTTTTTTTGTTTTTTAAAACAATCCACCTTTTTCTTTGGTGACCCATGATTACAGGATATATTGTGTTTTTTGTTTGTGTGTTTGTTTTGTTTGGTTTTCATTTTGGTTTACCTGGCACTGAGTAACAAAATAATAAAAATATGTATCTTTGTAATAATACCAGTATGCGCAGAAGTAGGACAAAAGGGCTCCCATTGCTTACTGAATTGCTCGCTAATCACTCTCTTTGGATTCAATGGGGAATTCCACAACACACCTAACTTTCATTTATTTATTTTTTATTGGTTCTGGGAGAGGTTTGTGATTCATTCCGTATAGGTTGCAAGCCCTTGTACTACAGGAACAAATGGTCTCTGGGATGATTTGGTTTGTTAACTTTTACGGCAAAGGAGGGAGAAATAGAAGAATTGCTTAACTGCAATAGGCTGGTGAAAAGTTTAGACTTTTGTAGTTCAATGACACTGTGAGATATTTTAACTGGTCCTGTTTCTTGATGATACATGGACTGATTGTAGAGAAGGAGGCAGCATGATGGAGTAGAAAGATACCTGGCCAAAAGACAGAGACTCAGACCATGTCTTTTGTCTTTTCAACCCACCCCCAATATTTCCACATAGGTTCTTTCTATTTTCCATAAGTATCAGCCGGCTGAGAAATAAAGAGAAAGAGTACAAAGAGAAGAATTTTACAGCTGGGCCTCCGGGGGTGACCTCACATATCGATAGGACCGTGATGCCCACCTAAGCTGCAAAACCAGCAAGTTTTTATTAAGCATTTCAAAAGGGGAGGGGTGTAAGAATAGGGAGTAGGTCACAAAGATCACATGCTTCAAAGGGCAAAAAAGAGAACAAAGATCACATGCTTCTGAGCAAACAGGACAAGGGCAAAATCAGAAACTCCTGATAAGGGTCCAACAGAGATCACAAGGCAAAGTGCAAAAGCAAAGATCACAAGGCAAAGGGCAAATCAGAATTACTGATAAGGGTCTATGTTCAGCAATGCACATATTGTCTTGGTAAACATCTTAAACAACAGAAAACATGGTTTGAGAGCAGAGAACTGGTCTGACCTCAAATTTACCAGGGTGGGGTTTTTCCCCACCCTGGTAAGCCTGAGGGTACTGCAGAAGACCAGGGTGTATTTCAGTCCTTATCTCAACCGTGTAAGACAAACACTCCCAAAGCAACCATTTATAGACCTCCCCCCAGCAATGCATTCCTTCCCCAGGGCATTAATTATTAATATTCCTTGCTAGGAAAAGAATTTAGTGATATCTTCCCTACTTGCATATCCATTTGTAGGCTCTCTGCAACAACAAAAATATGATTCTCTTCTGCCCCACCCCACAGGCAGTCAGACCTTATGGTTGTCTTCCCCTGTTCCCTGTAAATCGCTGCTATTCTGTTCTTTTTCAAGGTGCACTGATTTCATATTGTTCAAACACACGTTTTACAATCAATTTGTACAGTTAACATAAATATCACGGTGGTCCTGAGGTGACGTACGTCCTCATCTTACAAAGGTAACAGGATTAAGAGATTAAAGTAAGACAGGTATAAGAAATTATAAGAGTATTATTTGGGAACTGATAAATGTCCATGAAATCTTCACAATTTATGTTCCTCTGCTCAGCTCCAGCCGGTCCCTCTGTTCAGGGTCCCTGACTTCCTGCAACAATGGTCACAGCTCTGCCACACATGCCCAGCCACATCACCAGGCTCCTCATGTCCCTGGGACTCAGTGTCTTTCTTCACACATAAAGAGGGTGAACTGGACACAGACCTGTCTCAGTAAGGTTTTGTCATTTCAGGGATGATGATAAGTCATATCTTCCATATAAACTTCATGGGAAAATAAAAGGAACTTTCCCATTCATAAAGAAATAACAATCTTAATACAATAATAAGCATTTGTTGTGCTGCCTGCCTGGTGTTGCATTTAACCCGAAGTAGGAAGAGTCTCCCTGATAGCAGAGATGAATCCCAGAACTAACAAAGGTTAAGTAAGTTGCCCTAGGTCACAGAGCCTGTGACTGGTGGCACCAAGCCTCGAGGCCTGACACACATCTTAAAATCATGCCTCTCTCCATGCCGCCTCTCTGGGGGAGTGAAAAGACCATTCAAGCTGTTAAGGATTCAAAGTAACTCAAGTGAAATGTGCACGTTAATAAAGATGAAGGAGCAATGTGAATGCTTTTATAGCTTTGTGAAGAATAATTCAGGATCGCAGTACCCATGTAGAAATAACAGAGTCACTATGAGAGACTTAAAGAGAAGCTTAATTGCAGCAAAGAAAGAATGAAAAAAATCTGAGATAGGACAAAAAATGCTTTGTCTCTATCATCTGTGCTTTCTCCTTCAATATTCTCTTGTAAAATGGGTAAAACGGTGAATTCAGCACTTGGAATTTAGTAAGTAAATAAGATACTGGGTAAGCATGTTGATGCTATTTGTGCAATTTAGGCACGTGGTATACCAGATGGCGTGAGAACAGACACTAGGGCTACTGCTCCATGAGCTGCTGTTTACATTTAATGAGTTGCTTTGGGTTGGTCCAAATTAATCCACTAGCTACGAAAACACTGTGGGAGGCACTAGAAACACACACACAGTTCTCTCAGAAAGATCTTTAAGAACTCTTTACCCCCTAAATTCTGTGACTTGTCATTAAGGCAAGGAATGATAGGTTGACGTGAGTTATTTGAACATTCCAAGCTACAAATGACATAAAAACTTATTCCTATGAAGAATCAGCAGTAAAAATTTAAATAAAGAGTTGTGATTGGTAGTATATACTTTGATGTCCATCAAATTCATGATTTACAAGGCCTACTTTTCCTGGCTTATGATGTAACTAAACATCTCAAAGATATAATATAGCAATGAGATGATGCTTACATGAATATATTATGTTTTTATGAAATACAATGCATCATTCTCCTAAAAAGAAGCCAATGTTGGAAAATGAATCCTGTAGATTCTAATTTCTGCACTGTGCGAGGACTACTGTTGAATTATTTTCCACCACAATTTGCATTTTCTTTTGCAGTGTTGTAGCAAAATAAGCCTCTTTGTTTGCACTGGTTTCAGAATTAATTTAGTTTGTATATTTGTTCTCTCCTCCTCTCCCTGGATTTGGTTTCAAATTAAACAGTTGTTTTCATTAAATTCTCTTTTATTTGGCCTTAGTTCTTTGGTTACTGTCATTATTCTGGATGGCTGTCCCTGTTTTATTTTTGAATCTGATATCTGTACACTGTTTTAAATTGCATTTAATTGGTTAACTTCCATTTTCTATTGTTTACCTCATTCTGGATACTATGATTTCTGTAACTACATCTGATTCCTGTCATGGTGTGATCTTTTTGTGTGAACCTAAACACCATACAGGGTTGGCAGAATGAGAAAAATACAATCAACAATTTGATGTTTACTGAATGTGGACAAATTACAAGGAAGAAACAAAAATGACATTCATCACAGAGATTGTCTTGAAAGTTAATGACAAACTTAGAGTCTTGAAAAGCAGCAGGAACTCCCTTGTTTGGTAAAGCCAAAAATATCAGCATCTTTTTTTTTTTTTAGCTTAACCTAGAAATAACCTCTGACAGAAGCAAAAGCAGCCACACTTTTCAATTTCAAGCTAAAAGAACTAAAAAGTTATTTCTACCTAATAAAAAAGTACAATAAGATTCTGAATTCCCACAGAAACTCTTCATCGACGTTATAACACATCAAAAGCCACCAAGGGGCCATTTATCCTGTAGACCAGTGCTAATAAAGTTTTGTGGGCATTTGTGATGGTGTGCACGGCAAGGAAGTAGGGATAGGGAGTTTTAGCACAGAGGACAAGGTAGCAAGTTAGTTTTTATAAACTTTCTGGAAGAAAATACAGAAAGATTTTAAAATTTATTCCAATGATTCTTTTAACAAATGTTTAATAACACCTCTTAGGATCCAAGTATTGTTCTAGAGGTTGGAACTACAGCAATAACCAAAACAAACAAAATCCTTGCCTTTTTAAACATTCCATAATATTTGGAAAACAGGAACAATAACAACAATAATAAGTCAGCAGGTGATCATTACTATGAAGAATCAAGCAATGGGAAGAGTGACTAGGAGTTGTAGGGTTGTTAGAGAAAGCTTTCCTGAGACAGGGCATTTGAGTAGAGACCTGAAGAAAATAAGAAAATGAGTTATGTCTACATCTAGAGGGAGAATATTCCAGGAAGAAGGCCCTGGAACAGTAGAGTATCTGGACTGCATTTAATGAGGCCAGTGAGTGAAAATATAAATGGTAATAGATTAAGTCATGGAGGTGACCTTAGAAAGGAGAAGACCTGTGTAAGTGTGCACAAGACTGAGGGAATGTAAACAAATGATTGGTAAATTTAACTATAAAAATTCAAAAATTTCTGCATAGCAAAATCCACCAGGAATGAAGAGAAAAATAAACAAAAACTAAAGGAAAATATTGGTAATTCATGAAACAAAAGGATTGGTTGTTTTGATTGTTTTAAAATAAACTTTTTTATGTCAAAATGAAAACAAATCCAACAGTAAAATAAATAGACAAAGAAGAGGAAGACACAAAGCACTGGAAACAAATAGCTTTTAAACTTATTAAAAGATGTCCAACCTACCCTATAATGAGGGAAATTCAGGGTAGAACCACACTGAGATGCCAGTTTCTTACTCTATCAGATGGACAAAGATCCAAACGTTTGATCTTAACATGTCAACGTTTGAGACTTCAAGAATCAGATATTGTCATGTATTGCTGGTGAGAATATAAACAAGTACAGCCTTTATGAAGAGAACTTTGGCAAAACCATCAAAATTTTATGAGCCCATATCTTTGATCCAGCAGTTTCACTTCCTAAGACTTTATCCAACAGATTTATTTGTACAGAGGTTGAATTATGTACAAGAGTATTCACTGCAGCATTATTTGTAATAGCAGAAAACCCTAGGACATGTTGAGTAGTGAAAAATGAATGAGAAGCCAAGAGTGGAGTCTGATTATTGATCTCTTTGTAAACTTGAACCCTTGAAAGTTCTTGATTAGGTAGAATGATAATAAGGCTGTGTTTAGAAAAATGTGTCTGACATTGGTTTCAGGATGGATTGTGTGTTGGGAAGAGCTCCAAGTTCAATGTCATTTAAAGAGTTCTGTTTGAGCTGAAAGGGGAGAATCCTTGTTTAGGGGGAGAGGTGCCAGGGTGATATTAGGTAAGGCTGGTGAGGTAGGTAGGGACCAGTGTATGAAGGGCCTTTCTCATTTTTATTTTTATTTTATTTTACTTTAAGTTTCAGGATACATATACAGAACGTGCAGGTGTGTTACACAGGTATATGTGTGCCATGGTGGTTTGCCGCACCTATTTACCCATCCTCTAAGTTCCCACCCCTTTCCCCCTCAACAGGCCCTGGTGTGCGTTGTTCGCCTTCCTGTGTCCATGTGTTCTCATTGTTCAACTCACACCTATGAGTGAAAACATGCGGAGTTTGGTTTTCTGCTCCTGTGTTAGTTTGCTGAGGATGATGGCTTCCAGTTTCATCCATGTCCCTGCAAAGGACATGATCTCATTCCTTTTTATGACTGCATAGTATTACGTGGTGTATATGTACAACATTTTCTTTATCCAGTCTATCATTAATGGGCATTTGGGTTGGTTCCATGTATTTGCTATTGTAAACAGTGATGCAATAAATGTACATGTGCATGTCTCCTTACAGTAGAATGATATTCCTTTGGATATATACCCAGTAATGGCATTGCTGAGTAAATTGGTATTTCTGGCTCTAGATCCTTGAGGAATTGCCATACTGTCTTCCAAAATGGTTGAACTAATTTACATTTCCACCAACAGTGTAAAAGCCTTCCTATTTCCCCACAGTCTCACCAGCATCTGTTGTTTTTTGACTTTTGAATAATTGTCATTCTGACTGGCATGAGATGGTATCTCCTTGTGGTTTTGATTTGTGTTTCTGTAATGATCAGTGATGTTGAGCTTTTTTACATATGTTTGTTGGCCACATAAATTTCTTTTGAAAAGTGTCTGTTCATATCCTTTGCTGACTTTTTGATAGTTTTTTTTTCTTGTACATTTTTTAAGTTCCTTGTAGACTTTGGCTATTAGACCTTTGTCAGATGGATAGATTGGAAAAATTTTCTCCCATTCTGTCATTTGCTTGTTCACTCTGATGATAGTTTCTTTTGCTGTGCAGAAGCTCTTTAGTTTAATTAGATCCCATTTGTAAATTTTGGCTTTTGTTGCAATTGCTTTTGGCATTTTCATCATGAAGTCTTTGCCCGTGACTATGTCCTGAATGGTATTGCCTAGATTTTCTTCGGGGGTTTTTATAGTTTTGAGTCTTACATTTAAGTCTTTAATCCTTCTTGAGTTAATTTTTATATAAGGTGTAAGAAAGGGGTCCACTTTCAGTTTTCTGCATGTGACTCGCCAGTTTTTCCAGCACCATTTGTTAAATAAGAAATCCTTTCCCCATTGCTTGTTTTTGTCAGGTTTGTCAAAGATCAGATAGTTGTAGATGTGTGGTGTTATTTCTGAGTTCTCTGTTCTGTTCCATTGGTCTATATGTCTGTTTTGGTACCAGTACCATGCTGTTTTCATTACTGTCACCTTGTACTAGTTTAAACTCAGGTAGCATGATGCCTCCAGCTTTGTTCTTTGTCTTGGCTATATGGGTCTTCTTTGATTCCATATGTAATCTAAAGTAGTTTTTCCTAATTTTGTGAAGAATGTCAATGGCAGTTTGATGCAAATAGCATTGACTCTATAAATTAATGTGGGCAATATGGCCATTTTCATGATATTGATTCTTCCTATCCATGAGGATGGAATGTTTTTCCATTTGTTTGTGTCCTCTCTTATTTCCTTGAACAGTGGTTTGTGGTTCTCCTTGACGAGGTCCTTCACATCCCTTATTAGCTGTATTCCTAGGTATTTTATTCTCTTTGTAGCAGTTATCAGTGGGAGTTCATTCATGATTCAGCAGTCTGCTTGTCTATTGTTGGTATAAAGGAATGCTTGTGATTTTTTCACATTGATTTTGTATACTGAGACTTTGCTGAAGTTGCTTATCAGCTTAAGGAGTTTTTGGGCTGAGATGATGGGCTTTTCTAAATATAGAATCATGTCCTCTGCAAACAGAGACAATTTGACTTCCTCTCTTCCTATTCAAATATGCTTTATTTCTTTCTCTTGCCTAATTGCCCAGAACTTCCAATACTATGTTGAATACGAGTGATGAGAGAGGGCATCCTTGTCTTGTACCAGTTTTCAAAGGGAATGCTTCCAGCTTTTGCCCACTCAATATGATATTGGCTGTGTGTTTGTCATAAATAGCTCTTGTTATTTTGAGATATGTTCCATTAATACCTAGTTTGTTGAGAGTTTTTAACATGAAAGGATGTTGAATTTTATCAAAGGCCTTCTACATTTATGGAAATAGTCATGTGGTTTTTGCCTTTGGTTCTATTTATGTGATGGATTACATATATGGATTTGTATATGTTGAACCAACCTTGCATCCCAGGGATGAAGCTGACTTGATTGTGGTGGATACGTTTTTTTATATGCTACTGGATTCAGTTTCCCGGAATTTTATTGAGGATTTTCACATCGATGTTCATCAGGGATATTGGCCTGAAGTTTTCCTTTTTTGTTGTGTTTTTTGCCAGGTTTTGGTATCAGTATGATGCTAGCTTCATAAAATGAGTTAGGGAGGAGTCCCTCCTTTTCAATTGTTTGGAGTAGTTTCAGAAAGAATGCTACCAGCTCCTCTATGTACCTCTGGTAGAATTCGGCTGTGAATCTTTCTGGTCCTGGGCTTTTTTTGGTTGGTAGGCTATTAATTACTGCCTCAATGTCAGAACTTGTTATTGGTTTATTCAGAGATTCACCGTATTCCTGGTTTAGTCTTAGGAGGGTGTATATGTCCAGGAAGTTATCAATTTCTTATATATTTTCTAATTTCTTTGCATAGAGGTGTTTATATTATTCTCTGATGGTAGTTTGTATTTCTGTGGGGTCAGTAGTGATATCCCCTTNAAAAAAAAAGCTCCTGGATTCATTGATTTTTTGGATTCGTTGATGTTTTGGAAGGTTTTTTGTGTCTCTGTCTCCTTCAATTCTGCTCTGATCTTAATTATTTCTTGTCTTTTGCTAGCCTTTGGATTAGTTTGCTCTTGCTTCTCTAGTTCTTTTAATTGTGATGTTAGGGTATCGATTTGAGATCTTTCTAGCTTTCTGATGTGGGCATTTAGTGCTATAAATTTCCCTCTTAACACTGCTTTAGCTGTGTCCCAGAGATTCTCGTATGTTGTTTCTTTGTTCTTATTGGTTTCAAAGAACTTCTTGATTTCTGCCTTAATTTCATCATTAAGGAGTCATTCAGGAGCAGGTTGTTCCATTTCCATGTAATTGTGTGGTTTTGAGTGAGTCTGTTAATCCTGAGTTCTAATTTGATTGCGCTGTAGTCTAAGAGACTGTTAATGATTTCAGTTCCTTTCCATTTGCTGAGGAGTGTTTTACTTCCAATTATGTGATCAATTTTAGAATAAGTGTCATGTGACACTGAGAAGAATGTATACTCTGTTGATTTGGGGTGAAGAGTTCTGTAGATGTCTATTTGGTCCACTTGACGCAGGCTGAGTTCAAGTCCTGAATATCCTTGTTAATTTTCTATCTCATTGATCTGTCTAATATTGACAGTGGGGTGTTAAAGTCTCCCCTATTATTGTGTGGGAGTCTAAGTCTCTTTGTAGGTCTCTA
>NW_016819762.1:2616410-2618201 GCF_001698545.2 Rhinopithecus bieti | reverse complement strand
CTTTTTTTTTTTTTTTTTTTTTTTTTTTTTTTGCTTTCTATTTGCTTGGTAAATTTTACTCCATCCTTTTATTTTGAACCTATGTGTGTCTTTGCACGTGAGATGGGTCTCCTGAATACAGCACACCGATGGGTCTTGACTCTATCCAATTTGATGAAGGGCCTTTCTTATGCCAGACTAAGAGGGTCAGACTTTATGCCTTTAGAGTGGGGAAGTGGCCCAATCAAATTCACATTTTTAAAAGACAGCTCTGCTGGCAATGTCAGAGAAGAGATTAGAGAGCAACAAAGCCAGAAATAATTTTAAAATCAGAAACAAAATGTTTTAATACTCCAAAAGGGCTGGGACCTTCTGCCTGGGTAATTTGTAGTCCCAAGTTGGCCCTCTTTCCAAGTCATTCAGATCCTGACTGCCTGCTGTGGTTATGTACTCCTTAGTCTCCACTAGCTGTGCTCTCTTTCTAGCCTCTCCGGAAACACATTCCAGCCCAAGATCTCACAAGCATTTTAATTCATTGAGTTGGGTGAAAGCAAAGGATTTGTGTATTCAGCGTGCCTGTCTCCAACACGCCACAGGAGACAGCAGTGCCCCTAATTACATTCATGCCATGGGCATTAATCAGCCTATATAAAAACACATGCAGCCATGTTTTCTTTTCTTTTCTTTTAATGAATATCTGGGTGCCAATGAGTGAATTTACCACAGTACTTTTTAAATGACTTGCTTTTTTAAAATTCTTTTGTATGCTTCTCAGTGGGGAAAATATCTCGGTTAAGCTAAAACACACATGCAGCAGATCGGTAAGAGTAGGTGAGAATTGCTTCTAAAGAAAAGAGAAAAATTGGGTGCCATGGAATTCTGATACAACAATAAGGTAGATTGTGCTTACAGATTTCCTTTTTCAAAGAGTTGATCATTAAGGACAAATTTAGATGACTTAATGAGAACATTGAAATGACACATTCAAATACCCCCCAAAAGAAAGAAAGCTGTTTTTTGTTTTTTTTATTATTATTATACTTTAAGTTCTAGGGTACATGTGCACAACGTGCAGGTTTGTTACATATGTATACATGTGCCATGTTGGTGTGCTGCACCTGTTAACTCGTCATTTACATTAGGTATATCTCCTAATGCTATCCCTACCCCCTTCCCCCGCCCACGATAGGACCCGGTGTGTGATGATCCCCTTCCTGTGTCCAAGTGATCTCATTGTTCAATTCCCACCTATGAGTGAGAACATGCGGTATTTGGTTTTCTGTTCTCTTAGTCCTCTAGACCCAAGGACCTAGAGGTATTACCATGTCTTTGCTTTCCTTTTTGAAGCCTGTCTTGATTATTTTTTTTAATTATACTTTAAGTTCCAGGGTACATGTGCACAATGTGCAGGTTTCTTACATATGTATACATGTGCTATGTTGGTGTGCTGCACCCATTAACTTGTCATTTACATTAGGTATATCTCCTAATGCTATCTCTCCACCCTTCCCCCTCCCCACAATAGGCCCCAGTGTGTGATGTTCCCCTTCCTGTGTCCAACTGATCTCATTGTTCGATTCCCACCTATGAGTGAGAACATGTGGTGTTTGGTTTTCTGTTCTCGTGATAGTTTGCTGAGAATGATGGTTTCCAGGTGCATCCATGTCCCCACAAAGGACACGAACTCATCCTTTTTTATGGCTGCATAGTATTCCATGGTGTATATGTGCCACATTTTCTTAATCCAGTCTGTCACTGATGGACATTTGGGTTGATTCCAAGTCTTTGCTATTGTGAATAGTGCCGTAATGA
>NW_016819762.1:2604794-2614752 GCF_001698545.2 Rhinopithecus bieti | reverse complement strand
TCTATGTCACTTCAAAAGATTCTAAACTCCATGAAGGCAGCACCATGGACAGCTTCTGTGCCCCTACCAATTTATAGTGACCCTCTTTGGCACTTAACAAATAGTTACTAGATTAAGTTGAGCTTATTTGAATTGAATTTTCAAGGTTTTTTCTACCTAGGAGAATCTTAAAAACATATCTTTTTTGTAAATTTTTTAAATTTTACTTTAAGTTCCAAGACACATGTGCAGAATGTACAGGTTTGTTATGTAGGTATACATGTGCCTTGGTGGTTTGCTGCACCGATCAACCTGTCATCTAGGTTTTAAGCTCCACATGCATTAGGTGTTTGTCCTAATGCTCTCCCTCCCCTTCCCTCTTACCCCTCGACAGGCTCCAGTGTGTGTTCTCCTCCCTGTGTCCATGTGTTCTCATTGAAGATCGTATCATTCTTAAAAAATGAGTTTATCTTCTTGCTTTGTCTAAAACACTTTGAAAATCATTATGTTCTAGGTTAAAGTCAGTGGCATTCAGGAAAACCATTTCTGATTTTAAGTCTCTTTTTCTCAAGATGCAAATTGAAAGTGTATGTATAGTCATATTGAGTCACACTTAAGATTTATATTGTAGGGGAACATAAACATTCAGGATTCTCCTTACTAAAAACAGCAGTAAGATAGTTTTTAATCCAATGCCATCCAGACATAGCAGATAATGACTAGTTCCCTGTGACAAGAGACTTCATTCTTCATGAAGTCAATACTTAGACAAAAATGAGAGTTGTTTCCTTCTTCCAAACCTACTCTATATCTCTCTCACATCCCAAGGGGGATATGGTTCCTCACCTGAGGCTAGCTGGTGTGCCTTTGGTGTACCATAATGCCTTGTAGAAGTTAAAGCAAATTCTCTGTTCCCTTCTGGACAACATTTTATTTTTTCTTGACCATCTCAATGTTTGTAATCAGAGGGGACATCATAAATGCTAAATCTGTCAAATATTAATTGACTAGAATTCTGAACATTTAGGTCCTGTCAAACAAAAATGGGAAAATATCTGAGTAGTTTATAAATGTTGTCATTTGGCTGTTCCAGTTTCCTCTTACCACAAAACAAATTATCCTCAAATTTAGCAGGTTAAAAATAACAATCCTACTATTATAAATCAGTGTACTGTGTGTATTAGTCCATTCTCATGCTGTTATAAAGAACTGCTTGAGACTGGGTGACTTATAAAGGAAAGAGATTTAATTGATTCACAGTTCTGTATGGCTGGGGAGGCCTCAGGAAACTTACAGTCATGGCAGAAGGGGAAGCAAACATGTCCTTCTTCACATGGCACCGGTAAGGAGAAGTATGAGCAAAGGGGAGGAAAAACCCCTTATAAAGCCATCAGATCTCATGAGAACTCACTCACTGTCATGAGAACAGCATAACTGCACCCATGATTCAATTATCTCCCACTAGGTCTCTCCCATGACACATGGAGTTTATGGGAACTACAATTCAGGATGAGATGTGGGTGGGGACACAGCCAAAGCATATCACTGTGCACCAGATATTCAGGCAAGGCTCAACTAGTTGATTATTCTGCTCCATGTGATGTTGACTGGGGTCACCAAGTGGTAATCAGCTGGCAGATGGTCTGGTCTGGAAGGTTCAAGATGGCTTTGCTCATATGTCTGGCAGCTTGGCAAGATGGAGATCTAGGCTCAACTGGGACTGTCATCTGGAATCCCTACACATGCCCCCTCCAGCACTGTGATCTCAGAGTAGAGTCTTGTAAGAGACAGAAAGTCGTCTCTTAAATACTAGCACTGGAAACTGGCAGAGTGTCACTTCAACCACATGCTATCAGTCATAGGAGTCACTGAGCCAATCCAAATTCAGAGGACAGGACATAAACCCCACCTCTCAGTGAAAAGAGTGTCAAAGATATTGCAGTCATCTTTAATTGGCAAAGAAGCACATCATGAGAAAATAATGCAGCTTTGTATCTTTCACTAATGAACTCATCCATCAAAAGGCAGCTATTATCAAAATATTAATTTAACATGCAAAAGAGCACCAGCTATGCATCTTAAAGTCATCCATGTGCCTTTTACTCCCTTATTCCTCATAGCAATTGCTGTCAATACTTCCACTAAAATATCTTACAAATTGGTCCTTTCCTTTCCCCTTACAGTGCCTGGAGGTGGTGACTTATAAAAGCTAAGCTTTGTTAGGAGCTAATTTTGTGCTGGTCATTGTACTAAATAACTTTACAAGCACGATCTCGTTTCATTGTGCCTACCACTAGTATGAGGCATATATTGTCATAATCTCCGTTGCATAGTTTAAGAAAATGGGACTTTGTGAACTAAATGACTTGTACATTATCTCCCAGGCATTTAGTGGAGGAGTCTAGATTGAAACCTGGGCACCTGACTCCACAGTCTTCATTCCTAACCAGAAACCCCATGCTTACACAAATAGAGGGCCTTGGCCCAGAGGCGCGGCTTTACCCGCATCCTGGCTCCTTGCCTTTGGTTGGGCACCTCTGGTGGAGCTGCTACATGCCCCCCACCAACCCTAGACTAACACAGAGTCAGTGTCTCTCTATGTACATCCACACTTCATGCTGATATATATCAGTTATTTCTAATATATCTAAATTTTATTCTCCAGATAAAAATTACATACTGCTTTAGGGAGGCAACAGTCTTCTTTAAGGAGAAACAAAACAGGCAACACAGGACATGTAAGCAGAAAGGATCCGCTGATCATTAGCTGACATACTGTAACTGTCCTGATTTAATTGGCAAGAGAAAACAGCTCCAAGAGCAGAGTTAAAAATAATATTCCCAATATTTCAAAATATAAGTGGCACAGAGATAATTAAGACAGCCCAGGAAGGCAGCCTCTGGAGTAAGTTATGCTATATTGTGACTTAACTGGTTTCAGAGAAGCTTACCAACTACTGCCTTGATGTCACCAAGTTATTTTGTGTTTTCTTCACTTTGAGCTGAGAGAGAGGCTGAGGTGTCATGTCCTGAGGCTTGGCTTTCCTCAGCCCCAAGGTGGGAAGGAGGTTCTCCTCCAGGGAGCTTGACTGATGGTGACAGGCTTGCCTGGCAGGTGGGAAGCAAAGCAGTCAAGCACAGATGCACGTGGCTGCTCAGTGGGCCATGCAGACCCTCTCTCCAGCTGGGGCCTGGGGTCAAAGAAGAGCCACCATTCACTTTGAGGCCTTTTCCAAGTCCCAGGGCGGACAGCTCTGACCTTCCACTGCTTTGTCACCTCATCATGTGTTTGAACTTGGCCTCTACAGGCAGTGGCTATGAACCTGACCTTTTACAGTGGCCTCAAAAACTTTGGAGGAGTTTTCTGAAAAGCTGCTTTTCCTTGCATGTCATGAATATTTAGAACAAAATAGGGAACTGGGGATGGGGGTGATTATATCATGTGAATACAAATATGTTTGTTTTTTAAATTTTTTTCTACTTTTAGACATCATGTTATTTGTGTAGATTTATCTGGCCTTCTATCAGGTAGCTTTTTTTCACAAACAACTCTGTCATCAGAAAAATATAAGCCCAAAAACACACTATTAATGCCCTTTGTCAGTCTTCCTCCTATTCTTCACAGAAACCTATGTATCATTATAGTCAGTGCATCCACATTATTTTATCTAGCTGTTTCACATACAATTTTTTCTGAGCTTTTCTAAGAATTTGAACAATTTGTGTGTTTTTTAGTAAAAGGAATCCAGTATTTCAATGTATTTGCATACATTCACACTGTTTAATGATTTATCAAAAGGTATTTTGATTAGTAAGAACTACTGAAATTAATCAACATAACAGTCATTAGTGTTCTTATTATTGTGGGTAATTAAAAAAACATGAAGTCTACCCTTAGCAAATTTTTAAGCTTGCAAAAGGTCTCACTAAGGATGATCCCGAAGTTTTGAGCCAATGTATACTGGCTTTGGAGTCCTCAAAGGAGAATCTAATTTTATTTCATGTTTTACTTATATTGTGTTTTAAAAAATTAGTAATGGCATAAACCAGATAAGAAACAACATAAAGCAGCATATTCTGACTAGTGGTCTACATTAAAAGAAAAATAAATAGGGCCTACTTATATCAAAAATGTATTATCTTAGTTTATATAACAAGGCAATTGAATTGAGATAATGAATAGAAATATAGGAACTGGTAGTTTGGGCAAATGGGGCCATTTAGTTTTATGTTGAATAGTGCTGGGTCATCAATAGGATTGCCTTTTCCCAAGGCCAAGAAGGCACCTGCTTAGGAAAGGGTTACCTTGAGCACTTTTATTGTGGCTGGGGGAAATGAGTTTGCAGGCCTCAGAACCTGCAAGCTTAGTACCATGGTCAGGGTTCAGTGTGGAACAGAAACGTTGAAATCACCAAAGGGAAACTTCCCCACTTTATGATACAAATCAAACAGCTTCTCACCTTACCTATAGAAGATAAGTTCTACTAAAGGTGAGAGTGTTTTAATTTAAACAAGAAGAGAACCTGCTCAGAGATGATTTCAACCCCATAACTTTGAACTGTGACTCTATGTTAAGTCCTTATGATCCAACCCAAAAACTTGTCCTTTTTCCCCCAGGCCACAGTAACTTTCAGACTTTGAATATAACTGATATCTTCAACAGAAAACTAAATACTTCCAAGCAATACTGCGTTCATTTCAGTTCAGTGTAATTTCATCAACTTTTTTGAGAGCTTATAATGTGGTGGGTACCATAGTAGGCCTTGAATATACAAAACCAAATCAGAGAAGCTCCCCTGTCCCCCAAAAGATATCAAAGTGCAAATGCTGAAAGGAATGCTGAGTAGTGTGATCACATCCAGACAGATCTATACATCTTGAGAGACCCAGAAATGCTTCACACAGGTAGATATGCTTCAATTGGGTCTTGACTTTTGTGCATCCAAATTCACAAATCAGCACTTCTTCCCTCATATTCTCAGTTTTCCCCAGACTCCAGAAGAAGAGAAGTGAGACCTCCTTTTCTAAATGCAGCTGATCCCTGACCTAATACTCTTTTTACTTCATGTGGAATCAGTAGATATATTTAACATTCTGCATTTGGACTAATTGTCTTATTTTCAGCCCTGGTTCTAGACATATAAAATAATTTTGAATCTTCAAACAAAATACAATCATTAAGATTCAGTCATCTATTTCATTTTGTACTATAATGAAAGCAAATTTAAAAACGTGAATGCACGGTTATTTTTCATCCAGTTCTTTTAACAATGTTTAAACACAGGTTGGGAACCTGGAGCTCCCAGTTTGCAAATAAATCATGTTCCTGTATTTTAACAGATGCAATGCTCTTGGTGGCAGAGCGACTGGAGGGGCCATTCAACATTGAGTCGGTCATGGACCCAATAGATGTCAAGATTTCTGAAGCCATTATGAACATGCAAGAAAACAGCATGCAGGTGTCTGCCAAGGTATTTGCATTAGTAATGTATCTGCCAATACATGGACGTTACACAGGTGCGGTAACCTAAAAACGAAGTAACTAGATATGTCGGCTGGGCTTATAAATTCTAATATGCTGTCAGTGAGCTTTTCCTGTTGAGCCACAAATTTGCTACTTCATTAAAAATGTCTAACAAAATGGCATTGAGAAGGAAAGCAATTTTTTAGCTTGCAACTACTCAATCACGAAGAAATTATGGGCTGCCAAAAAGTTTCAGAGAGCCCCAAGTATGTTGACTAATCCCTCACATTTGTGAGCAATTTGGGGGGAATTTTCTTTTTAATGTTTGAAATGTCTGCACACCCTCGCCCTGTTCTGTCTCTAGCAACTTCTAATTATATCTTCGGCTGTGCAGACCAGGCACATGTTCTATATTTTCAATTGTAAATAATTAAACATCCCATCTGACTTCCTTTTAAGACTATGGTGTAACTTTCATTAACGAATCTTCAGGGGAAAATGCTCCTTTGTATGAAGTCAAGCACACATGAAAAGAACAAAAGTAGCACATTTTCATAAATCATAGGAGACAGAGCTCCTGGGTTTGCAGCTGCACAACACAAATGCCAGGTGCACAATTTTTTTTGTTTCCATACAGTTGAAGATAAACAGGACCCGCCTTAAGCAAAATTGAGAAATTTGCAGTGGGTCTCCTGCCTCTTCCTTCACCAACCTTTTTCTCCCATAGTGATGCCTGCACAATGCCCTTCTGTTCTCTTGACTAGTCTCCCTTTCATGAAACACTAACCAAATCTGTATCAGTCCTTTAAACCTGGTGACTGAGTGATTGCATTTTAATTGAAAGTCATTTACACTAAAATATGTCAGGCAAAGAGTTGCATGATTAGCTTTCTTTAATATTTAAAATCCTTTGTGAAAGAGATTTCAAATATAATCATGCAGGAGGGGACATGCAGGTAGTAGGAAGACCTTGCAGAGCAGAAAAAAGAGCCACGGATTCCTACTAGGTCTCCTTGGCTAAGCATGAGTCAAACTAGATTTTGGCTTTTCAGGGTGAACTGGTAGGATGAAGGAGAGGAAAGAATCTGGCCTGGGTCCCTTTTTCTCCCTGGGAGATTGGATGAGCTAGAGTTTCATAGGCCTTTTGGGGGGTTTTAATGAGCTCAGGGTAGCCTGTATAAAGGAGGATGCTCCAAATTACCATCACCTGTTGGGGAAATAGCATGTTTGGGGTTTCCATGAAAGGCCATTTTCTTTCTTTCCTGTGGAAAAATAGCAATCATCCATTCCTCTCAAATCTGTGCCTAGAAACCAATTAATGTTATTTTGAGAGGCATGGTATCCCATTGGTCCTCAAGTAATCAGGTGCTAAGATTGTTAATGTTAAAAACAGCTCTAGAGAATAGGACAGGAGAAACACATGGACAAAATTATCTGCAGTTTGAGACCATCACAACTTCTTAGAAGTAGGTGTCTGTTTCCATTGGTGCATGTGCATACATTTTCCAAGTCAAGTATTCTTTTTTACCCTTTTCATTCCATTCATTCATTCATTCATTCAGCAAATATTTATTGAGAATCCGTGTGGCAGACATGGTTTTGTCCTGGGGATAGGAGGGAACAAGGCACCATTTCTGCCCTAAGCTTACTTTCTAAGAAGAGAGACAGACACTGAACAGATCAGAAATTATATGAATTAATTAACATAACATAGCACCACACAATAATAAGTAACAGGAAGAAACTTCTCCTTCCCCAGGGCCTGGACATATTTGAACAGGAAGTTTCTATCATTGATTATATATTTGTTTCAAGGATCCTCAGTTTCTCTAAAAGCGACAGCTTCCTCACTGGTCTCCTGGCTTCCACTCTGGAACCCCCTCCAATTTGTTCTTCATCCAGTAACCTAAGTATTTCTACAAGTATATCAACAAGTATATCAACAAGGTCATGCACCACACCCACCTCCTTCCATGTCCCCAGTCCCCCACTGTGCCTTTCTTTTGTACTTAGAATGGAATAAACTTCTTTTGTACTTAGAATGGAATAAAACTCCTGCAAGCTCTTGCATTATCTGGCCCCTGCCTACCTTCTAACCTTGTTTAATACCACTAGCCCTTTTGTTTACTTGTTCAGCCACATGGTCTGTCTCTCAGTTCCTTGAGTATACTTGCAGCTTCTCTCTTCTGTAATGTTTTTCACTCCTCTCACCTTTCAGTAGGTCCGTCTTGCAATTCTCTATCACAGAAATCTGTCACAGCATCTATTATATATGTATTTGTTTGATATTCTTTTCCCTACCAGTGTTCTCCTGACTTCACTCACTGAAACTCCATGAGTGGCTGGAATCCCAGCTGTGTAGCTAGAACATAGCCCAGCACTTGGCACATAGGAAGTGTAGGCAGATGCTTGTTGAATACATAATAAAGGAAAAAAGCAAATGCACCGGTGAGTGAGCTGCAAACAACTGTTAAGACATGGACCCATTTCAAGCAAAGAAACTATGCCTTCTCAATCCAACAGAGCTTAAAGGTAAAAAAGAAAAAGAAAAAAGAAACCGCTTCTGTAATAGTTACGCTATTGATCCTCAACCAGTTTGTATTGAGTCTGCTGAGTGGCTGGTCATTTCACTCCCGCACCCTGCTTTCTTTGTGGAGTTACATTTCTTCACTTAAAACTAAAAGAGCACCTTTTTTAGGAGAGTTGGCCTGTTCACACGGAGAGATGACTGGGAGGCCAGCTTCAAGTTTAAAAAATGTTATTTCTGAGAGCATCATCTACGTATATTAAATCCAATGTCTGAAATCACTCCCACAAAGGTTTGTAGTGTAACAAGTCAGGGTAACTAATGTCACTCACCGCCATACAAATTGATGGAGTTGTGGCATAGTGTGGAGGTTAGACAGTTAGATGTTCCTCCTTTACATTGCTACTGGTTCCCTATGTCCATCCAAACCTAGAAAAATAACTAAATCTTTAATAAAAGGAACACAGGAGCAGATATCAGGGGACCTGGATTTTAGGTATGTCTAGTTTACTCACTGATACCACAAAGACAAATGTTAAGTTCCTAATATATACTCAGTGCTGAAATGTCCCTTAGTGCTCCATCCTCATCTATAAAATGTCTAGATTAGAAGAAATAATATGGTTTTATGGAATAACTTTGCAAATCAAAATGGTACTTCTCAAGTTGGGGTTCATGGTGTTCTAGGGACCCCCACGACCATTGTGAGTAGTCTGAGAAATCAGAACTATTCCTTATGATAAAACAAACAGGATTTGCCTTTCCCCAGGGCTATATTGACACTTGTAATGATGGCACAAAAACAATGCTAGCAGTTTAGTATGAATCAATTCAGTGGCATAAAAAAGTTTCATTTAAGAAATCTTTAATGAAGTAATAAAAATCGTTAATTTAAAAGAAGAGGCAAGGTGTGGTGGCTCTCACCTGTAACCCAGCATTTTGG
This sequence comes from Rhinopithecus bieti, assembly GCF_001698545.2. Taxonomy (NCBI): domain Eukaryota; kingdom Metazoa; phylum Chordata; class Mammalia; order Primates; family Cercopithecidae; genus Rhinopithecus; species Rhinopithecus bieti. Next base: position 2,605,839 of record NW_016819762.1, on the reverse strand, counting down.
GAGGCCGAGGCAGAAGGATCACTTGAGTCCAAGAGTTCAAAAGCAGGCTAGACAGCACAGAGAGACTTCCATCTCTACAGAAAATAAAAATTAGCACAGTGTGGTGGTATGAGCCTGTAGTCCCAGCTTCTTGGGAGGCTGAGGTAGAAGAATCACTTGAGCCAGAGAGGTCAAGGCTACAGTGAGCTATGATTATGCCACTGCACTCCAGCCTGGGCGACAGGATGAGACCCTGGCTCTAGAAAGGGAAAAAAAAAAAAGGAAAGAAAAAAAGAAATTGGCCCAGTTCAAAGAATGGGCTAACTAAATGATTATCTTCTTTAAATTTATTTTTATTTGTCAAATAAAATTGCATATACATGTGATGTTAAAAGATTGTTTTGAAATATGTATACATTGTGAAATGGTTAAATCAAGCTAATTAACAAATGCATTATACCTCACAGATTTATCATTTTTTGTAGTGAGAACACTTAAAATCTACTCTCTCAGCAATTTTCAAGTATAAAATACATTGTTATTAACTACAGTTTAGGTCAAGTATTCTATTAAAAATTCTTTAAGAGATCAGATGGACTGTATTACTAGAATGTAAATCAGACATTTTTGTGAAAATTTTCCAACTACATTATTACAGTATTGCTGTTAATAAACAATATGCTTCAATATGATACATATCTTTGTAAGAAATGTTAAAATCAAGAGTAGAAATAATATAGGGAGGCCGGGCATGGTGGTTCACACCTGTAATTCTAGCACTTTAGGAGGCCCGGATGGGCAGATCACCAGAGGTCAGGAGTTTGAGACCAGCCTAGACAATACGGTGAAACCCTGTCTCTACTAAAACTACAAAAATTAGCCGAGCACGGTGGTGCACACCTGTTAATCCCAGCTACTCAGGAGACTGAGGCAGGAGAATCTCTTGAACCTAGGAGGCAAAGGTTGCAGTGAGCCAAGATTGCACCACTGCACTGTAGCCTAGGCAAGAGAGCAAGGCTCCATCGAAAGGAAGGAAGGGAGGGAGGGAGGGAGGAAGGGAGGGAGG
>NW_016819762.1:2543684-2604481 GCF_001698545.2 Rhinopithecus bieti | reverse complement strand
AGGAAGGAAGGAAGGAAGGAAGGAAGGAAGGAAGGAAGGAAGGAAGGAAGGAAGGAAGGATAATATAGGGCATGTAGGAGTCCACTCACATGAGAGGACACAGGACCAAGGGTCAAAAAAATGGAAGAAACAAAATAGTGTGTCTGGTAGGGCTGGCACCGAGAAAAGAGGATGCAAGGAATTAAGGAAGAGGAGAGGAAGAAGAGAACAACAAGACTCTTCAGGAAAGAGGGAAAGGAAGCCAGGAGCCTAATGTGGAAGACAGAGTTAAGGAAGAACTAAAGCCAGCTTTAAATATCATGGAGAGGTAAAGGTGGTTGGAATTTAGACAAATTCCATGGGAAACACCAACAGGATTTGCTGGTGGAACAGATGTATTCTGAAAAGAGATTTTATTTCATCAAGGGAATGGAATTTACTTTTAAATTTAGAAATACATAGTTTCATTTACCATATAAGCCACATCCATGAAATTATAATAACATGAAGTAGAGTCTAAAATCTATATTCTAGCTAAGAACTGGGTGGTTGAATTTATCTTTTTATTTTTTTTCAAAGAAACCCTAGGACACTGTTGATAAACAGTCTCGTCACATTTGAAGTTCTGGATTTCCAGACTGAGGCTGAGTATTTACATAACCAGAAATATGGTTAACTTCTGAGAGGCAAGCTCCAGGTGAGGCCAGAAGCTAGCTCCTAATTGGGGCCAGACATCCTGAGGGTTGTAAAGTTTAGAAATTAAAATAACTTTTTCCTCTAGAATATGATTGGCAACTTCTCCTTTGGAAATCATTTATTTTATTAAAGCAGTTACTATTAGAAGTCATTCCCAGAGCCTCTTTCAGGAACGCAACAATATTTCTAACTGCCAACTCGTATTTCTTGAGTGCTTATTGCCAGGGACAATACTAATTGCTTTACATGGTTTCTATTGTGTAATATTTATAATAGTGCTTGTGATGAGATAGCGCTCCCTATTTTGCAAAGACAGAAACGTTATTTTTCAAGACAGAAAAGTTAGGTAACTTACCAAGGTTTCATGGTGCAAAGGGTAGAAGAGGATCTGATTCCAAAGCACATCTCGCTAATCGATGCATAACCCTAACCCTAACCCTGACCCTAACCCTAACCCTAATGATGTCAGTGCCTACTGAGTCGATCTCACACAAGGGCAAGGTTCAGTAAATATTTACTGAATAGATTAAGTATTAGGAGAAAGTTATACAGCCAAAGGTAGCAAAGCCAGGAGGACCCAAGCTCCCTCTTTCTGACTGATTCCTTTTACAGCTACGCCTAGTACTTCCACGTGATAAATTCTAGTTAAATATTTCTCTTATCCAACCCTGTCATTCATTGCTTCCAACCTCTCCTAGAGTTTTAATAGTACACAATATAAAATTCTTTTTTCTCTCTTATGTATCTGAAGGCCAAAGGTGAACACACCACAGTTTCAGATGGGATATCTCTTTCCCCAAACTCTCATCATACCTAGGAGAAGGAATAGCTAATCTTTTTCTGCCTAATAATTGAGATCATGAATAAGTGGGACTTACAGACCAAAAGAAAGATTTATTCTCACCACGTATGTTCATGCTCCAGTCTTGTCTCTGATCTGTTTTTATAGGGACTGTCAGATCCATTTTCTCTCCTTTTTAGCCCACAAGGAAGCTATTAGGGAGGAAGCACATTGAGGTTATTTCCAAAAAATACATTGGCTATGTCCAGTTGTATAACCAAGTTAGAATCTTTTGGTAATAACATGACACTTATTTCAAACTCCATTTGTATACCTTTTGTACAATATTATATGTACATATACATTTTTAAAGACCAGGAGCAAGAGCATATTAAAACTTTCCCAATTTCCTTTTGAGGACAGAATCTCCTAGTAACAGTGACAACCATGGTTACCATTGGTTGAACACCTGCTGTATCCTTTCAACGAACACTCTGCCAAGTACCAGGCACAAGGAATACAATACAGAATGCTATAGTCTGGCTCTGTGTCCCCACCCAAATGTCGTCTCTGAATGGTAATCCCCATAACCCCCACATGCCAAGGGAGGGAACTGGCAGGAGGGGATTGGATCATGAGGGCAGTTTTCCCCATGCTGTTCTCGTAATAGTGAGCGAGTTTTCCCAAGATCCAATGGTTACATAAGTGTTTGACAGTTCCTGCTTCACACACTCTGTCTCACCCACCGCCATGTAAGACACACTTGCTTCTCCTTCTGTCATGATTTTAAATTTCTGGAGGCCTCCCCAGCCATGGGGAACTGTGAGTCAATTAAACCTCTTTTCTTTATAAATTACCCAGTCTTGGGCAGTTCTTGATAGCAGTATGAAAATGGACTGATACAGAGGACAAGACAGAGTCCTTCCTCTGGTGACATCTTGGTCTTTCTAGATGCCTTCTGTATTTATTTCAACTCCTCACGGCACTCCTGTAAAGAACATTCATTTCTTTGTTATACAGGTAGAAATGTTAAGTCTAGAGATATTAAGTAGTAAGCCTGAGGTCATGTAACAAACAAGTGGCAGAACGGGGATTGCAGCCCAGTTCTGTCAGATTCAAAGAGAAAGACTTTCCCAGCATGCCATGCTGTTTCCCCAGTAATTACCCTCCCACCAGCACCACATAGACTTCAGCCTTTGAGGATCCAGCCATCTAAGGGAGGATTGCTGCCCACAGCATACTATAGGGAACCTATTGATAGGAAACGTAGTTGGTAGTGCTTCAAGCCCCAACCAAGCTTACTACATTCATCAATTTCAATCTTTGTCAAAGGCACGGAAGAGCCTTCATTATTCCACCATCTTCCACCAGCACAGTTACCCAACAGTTCAGAACTTTGTAGATTTGTGGAAATTCCCCAAGGGAAGGGAGAAAAAACCTGAATCTCTGCCTTTGAATTTCAGATGTGTTGATAACTTTCTTCCTATCCTATCAGGGAAGATGAAACTGATCTCACTATATATCATTTAACTATATTCGGAATAATTTCAAACCTAATCTAGGAAAAGATTGGTTTGTCAGAGGTAATCTAAATTAAGAAGGAAGACTTATTACATTCCAGTTGAAACCATCCATTCAATTAATTCTTACTACCGACGAGGGTAGAACCCATTAAAGATGAGCAGGACAGCCTTCAGGTACTTAATTTTCTCTAGACAGTTTTTCCCAATCTACAGCGCAAATGAAGATGAAAAAAAAAAAAAAAAAAAAACCTTAAGAGAACAGAACAGAGAATGTAATCACTTCTGTCTCCAGCTATTGGGGCTTAGTTTCCTCATCTGTAAAAGCAGGGGTTAATTTAATGTCCCCTGCCTGCTCTAATAGTTTATAGTTTTATGAACATGATCACCTTGCTGATTATTACAGGTTTCTTTTTCCCGCATCCAGATCTTTCTTTTTTCTCTAGATCTTTTTCCTTTCAAAATGTTCAGGGATAAATAATACCTTGGAAATTTCAGATGGAGAGAATATCTTCTCTCAGATATCAGGATTAGTTTAGAATTTAGTTCAAATAAATATATTTTTATTCCAGTAGCATTTATCTTTTTTTTCCTTTGAGCTCCTGTATTAGCATATCTGTTGTAAGGCAGTGAGCATATTATTCCTTTTGTTATGGTTATTTTTATACTTACTTTCTCCTGCCCAGGATTATAAATTATTTGAGGACAACAGTTACATCTTATTCATTCTAACATTCCGCAAAGAGTCTCCCTAACACATTGTTTTACACATGGAAGAAACAATACATTGTGCTGAGTTGAATTCAGAACATGAAAATATAATGCCAGAGAGACTTCCAGCGATAAGGAATAGAAAATACCTTAAAGTGTACTTGAAGTTAGTCTAGTATTCTTTAGAATAGCATAGCAGTTACCAGATCAGATTTTGACACGAGACTGACATGGGATCTAGTTGTTCTGTGTTGTGTGATTTGGAGCACATTTTTTATCTGTCTAAATTAACTCATTGAAAATGAGAACGACTATAGTACCTATTCATAAGGTTGTTTGAGAGCACAATGATATAACCCATGTAAAATATTTAGCATGGAATAAGTCAAATCAAAACCACTCCTAAAGGCTAAGCATTTTCATTGTTATTATTAAAAATATCTATGGTACCTAAACTCTAAAGAGCATTGACTTATTTGTCTTGTCTCACCTATGATACTCTGTGGCGTTGTTTTTAGCATCTAAGATCAGAAGATCAGACTTGCAATGCACACCCCTGCATTTAAACCCACTAATGTATGGTGTTATTTTTGATGGAGGGAATCATTTAGAAAGGGAGATGGATCTCTAAATAAATGTCTATGAACAAGGCTTTTATGAGAAAGCAGGGTCAAGGGAAGGGGTGGTGCTGGAGACTGTGTCAGCAATCCAACTCTAGTTTGTGCTGTTGGCCACACCAACGCCTCCATAGCAAAGAGCTTTAGAGGAATTTCCATGTAATAATAATTTCCACATTATTCTTACATTGAGGGGAAAATTGGTCTGCTCCATTGACAGGTGGTTTGGTCCCTTCTGCCTGATTTCTGAGAAAAAAGTGAATGGCCATGCTATTTATAAAGCTTTATATTCTATTTCTACGTCTTTAGTTTTGTTTTTTAGAGGAAAAGAGCATGTTCTCAATGATTTCTAGATTCACAGTATCTTCTCTTTTGAAATTCTGTTTGTATTCTGCCCATCAGTTCCAACTTACAGCACTCCACCGAGAAACAGTGATCTTGAAACATCGTTTATTCTTCGATGTCTTCATCACCTAGCACACAGAAAATTGGGGTTTGTTCTATTCCTGCTTGTAATATTGCTGGATAACAGGGTCAGATTTTTCAGATGCTAGAGACAGGGCAGAGGGAGGAAGGAAGCACACCTTTTCTTATAAAGTAAAAGGAAGGTTTGAAAAAATGCTTATGATGCATTTATGTGATATGCATCCAGAGCAAACTAGTTTTAACTTTCCTTGCATGTAAAAGGGATAAAACAAAAATGTTCTCCTTTTGATGATAAAGTAAAACTCCTTTATCTCTAATCTTTAGAGATTTATCTAAAGATTTGCTTTCACTGTAACTTCAGGGCCAAAAGATGAGAAGATTACATTTAATGTAGCCTACTCAAGAATAAATGATGGAAACACAATTCAGCTTTAACACTCAGTGTGTATTCTTAGGAACAAGAGAAGGTGCTCTCCTGGTCTCCTGAAAAAAAATCTCCTTCCAACTTCTTCCTTCTTAAGAGAAGAGCACCTGCCATGGAACTGTGCTTCTTGTGGGCAGTGAAGTATTTATTGTGTTAGAGAAATTTCAGTGACCTCTGCCCAGTCTCGTAAATATACCTCCTTATCCCAGCTCTTAGCACTTTCCTTCTATGTGGTGATATGCAATCTGGTTTGGTTCTGATCGAGTCATTGCCTCAGCCAGCCTACATTTAAACATGTGAAGGAGCCACATCTGTTGGGGAAACATGCTCATTTGTAGTGTTTCCCCATTTCTTTGGTGTAATTACTCCCTCCTGCGGATTTCAGACTACCCACATGATGTCACTGAACACAGAGTAGCACACCCTGATGTAAAATTTCCACCTTACAGATATGACTGACACGATTAACCTCAAGAGCATAGATAATAGTAAATTATTTAAAAAGTAATGAGCTTTTAGTGTAATTATTACCTTTGTTATTAATATAATTTATATAACTAAGTTTATACAACTTTTGATAATCAATGTGTTTGTTAAGCACATTATTAATAATAAACATTATCAATTAATAATAAACATATCATTAAACACAGTTGCTACTGACTTATGAAATTCCTAAAAATTTAACATGGAGTTTCATGGGCCAGTAAGATCCAGGTCCAGCATACCACTGCTTTTCTAGGAAGATTTCTCAGATGCTCCAGCCTGGGTGAGTTGCCCCTGCGGGTGTTCCATCACACTTGTTACATTCTATAATAATTGCCTGATTTCTTGTCCAGACCCTCTTGGGAGTAGTGACATGTCCAACTGGCATATCCCCAGCCCTTATGTTTGTGATACTCAGCAAATGTTTGTTGAATCATGGGAGGAAGGAATGGTAGAGCCCGTCTGATGTAAATTACATGTTTACTTATATTCTGCAAAGTGATCTTATAGAACTGCTTTAAACCTTACAAGCAAAGGGCATATGAAATAACAATCATTTAGTCAGGCCAAGAGGATTAGGGCTTTTTTCCTCTCCACACTCAAAAATTTGCCTTGTAAAGTTCCTTGTAACTCCTCCTTCCTCACCATTTGGGAGGAAATATCAAGGTGTTTTGCTGCCTGAGAAATGCAAATCCTTCAGGGAAAATGTCTTCTCATGCAATGCAAATGAAAAGAATTTCTTTTATTGTAGAAAATATTTTAAGAAATATGCAATACCTCGGACAGATACTCTGGAACCAAGCTGTGTGAGCATCAGGAGTAAATTTTTTAAACCTTAAAACTGATACAGTAGCTGACTTTTTAAAATTGAGGCCAATGAAAAGTGGACAAAACTAAAACTGATGGCTTGACTTGGTTCAGTAGAACCCAAAATTCTCCTAACAGAGTGCTGAACCCATCCAGGGACACAGAGTTTGCCAGAGAACTTGGCCTGGGGACCATTATAATCAATCTTTAAGGAAAGAAAAGCATGAATCAGGGAGCAAAGAAAAAAGAGAAAAGCAAAATGAGAGGAAAGGGAAGAAAAAAGATGACTAGAAAAGAGATTATTCTAAGATCTAAGGATGAATAACTGTTTTGTTAGAAGGTAACCCATAAAGAAAATTACCACAGAAATGTTTTTTTTAAAAAACTGACATTTAAAATGCTTTTATAGTGAGTATAATAATTTCATATTTAAAGAAAAAGTTATCATCAAGATGTTTTAAGTTTATATTCAGGAAAACACTTTTGAGGCTATTAGATGAATGCTGTTAGAAACCCCCTCAAAGTGTGTGAAATGAATTTCTAAGGTGCCAGTTATCTTACGTAATGGTATAATGTAGCTCTTTTTGCTACTACTTTTAATGAAATGTTTTTTAAAATACTGCAACTAATTCTGATTTGCTCCCTAATGATATGTGAATGCTCCCAGGCACACACATTTCAGTCAGCACTCCCACTTTGAGAAAGGCCCCAGCTCTGTGCTTAACCTAGACCATCGTTGACAAGGATAGGATACAACTGCTGCAATGTACAGGTGCCGCTGTTTATCATTTTGACAGATTGGTGATACCAGGAAGGGCAGCTCTGTGAAGAGCCCAAGTTGTCTGCCACTTTGCCGTAAGCAATGGCCATTGCCTGAGCTCTGAGCCAGCTGTCTCCAGCACCCACGGCTCTGACAGCTCTCCCATGGGCCAGTCAGGAAGCCAATCTAACTATTTTGTGTGCAAGGTCCTCCTAACTGGCTTATCAAGCTCCCTGAGTAGCTATTGTCAAGTGATCAAGAAACAGTATTTTGGGTCTCGTTATCACTTTAAACAAAGTTGTCCATTTGGCTTTGCTTTAATTCAGCCCAGTAAATGTGGTAAAGGAAATATCAAATAATTTATTTTACATGGATATGTGATTCATTCCTTCAGTCTGAGGAAGAAATGTTCAACCTTGTTTTTGAAGAGATAATTGATCATTTGAGATATATATAAAACACACAGCATATAAAATACATAGCACAGTGCATATAAAACACATAGCACAGTGAAGTGTCTGTCCTATCATAGACACTTGATAAGTGTTCATTGTCTTTCCTTTCCTATCTTTTCTTTCTCATTATAGAAATCTACATGCTAATTGCCTTCAATAAATGTTTGCAAAAGGGGAAGATTATGACTAAAAATTTTATTTCTTCATAATCTTTCATTCACAATTTTTTTTAAACACATGTCATGTGCTGGGAACTCCTAAGATACTGGGATACAGTAATGAACAAAATGTATGAAACCCTATTCATCATAGAGCTTAAATTATATGTGTAATTCTGTATATTCCTTAGATTTGCTTTATTACCCATTATTATTCTATTTAATTACAGATTACTTAGTTAAAATAAGGCACCTGATACCTCATGTTTTCAGTGTATTCTTCTATGCATCATATCATTCTATCTTCCCAACAGCTTTGAGAATTGGGGAGAACATTGTTACCCCAAGGTCACACAAGTATTAGGGGAAAGATTAACATTAACACTCCAAACTTTTAGACTTGTGTTTGTGACCTTTTACAATGTTCTGAATGTATGTGTCTCTCCAAATTTCATATACTGAAATCCTAACCCCTAAGGTGATGGTATTTGGAGGTGGAGGCTTTGAGAGGTGATTAGGACATCTGGGTGAAGCCCTCATGAGTTGGATTCGTGCCCCTTCAGAAGAGGCCTGCAGGAGCCTGTTAGTCCTTTTTGCCCTTCTGCCATGTGCAGACACAGCAAGAAGGTGCCATCTACAAAGCAGAGGGCCCTCACCAGACACTAAATCTGTTGGCACCTTGATCTTGGACTTCACAGCCTCTATAATTGTAAGAAATAAATTTCTGTTGTTTATAAATTACCTAGTGTAAAGCATTTTGTTATAGCCACCAGAATACACTGGTAACACCTACTGGTTACTCCACAGCCATTTCTTGTGAAAATAATGGCTGCACTTGGACAAATATATGGTATCCAGACTAATGAAGATATGATAGCTTCTAGTTCCTTGAATACAAATGGAATAGATTTGAATTTCCCAAGTAGTAATCTAATAGTTCATTCATTGACACGGTAATATAAATTAGAATCTCATAGGTAAATAAAACATTACCCTCAAAACATCAAATCTAATTAAATCCAGGTAACATTAACTGTTACCTGGATTTAATACAAAAGATTAGAGTTCTGTTTGCAAATTTCAATATTTGCCTATACGAGAATAGCAGCACCATTCCTCCATTATAGACACCTGCTGAGTAGAAAGTGAGAAGACAGAATTTTTAAAAAACACAGGAGCCGAGACAGGATTTACCTGCAGCCACTGCTTCTCACGTTGCCAGTAATGACTTTTTTTAATGTATAATCAAGCTGCAAAAGACAATGAAGAAGATAAAGAAGACAAAGAGATAAAAGTATAAAGCTACATGTGCCTCCGAAAGAGTGGCACCTTAGTTTATTTTAAGAGAAATATGTTAAGATGCCCTACAATTTTTAAAGGAAAAATACTTTTATTTAGAAATCTAAGACACAGCACTTAAACCTTTTATCACCACACCTCCATCTCCTCCCCATCCCTCCAGAATTATAAAGTCTCTCCTTTCAGCCCTTTCTATCCTAACGTCAGCTTCTTTAATCTCAGAATGCTAACAGACTTCTGAGACATTATCTTAGTAATCCTCTCAAGAGAGAGGATTCATGAGCCAGATAGCTTCCTAAAATCCACAGGTTTTGCAAGTCAGCGAGGTGGAAGGAGAATTCCTTTGTATATCTGTAGCATCTGTCTACATTGAGGCTTCCAAATACTTTCCCGAATTATCTAATTATCGCTTTCAACATCCCTTGGAGAGAAGCAGGCAGGGGTCAGGAGGTGATAATACCGATTCTATTTCTTAAAGGGGTAGAGCAAATGATTTGTACCACAATAAGTTGGCTTATCCTGAAGCGATAACCTCTAAAAACTTCTGTTCTGTTGTAAAAAGAAGCCCTTTAGTGTCTTAAAATAGCATTCTTCTCTGGAATTAAAAGCAGAGGAGGGTGGAACAGCTTCACAAATACCTCTAAGTAAATGCAGTTCTTTCTGAATCACGTCGCTCCTTGGCAGGTTACAACCACCTTCACAATATATCTCAGGGTGAGTTCTTTGGAACACCAGTCTTACGAGAACCCCAGTAGGAAACCATGGTCAAATAGTTTTGGGAAACACTACCAATGTCATTCTCTCTTTCATTGAGTCTGACCACGTGTTAGCATGATGGAACCCTTGTGAGGGTACCTAATTTAACTTTGATAGGTGCAATCTATGACTTATGTAACCACCGTTTGCCCCTGAAAATAACATTTTGTGGAAAACATTTAAGAGACATCCACTAGCAGGCTGTGCTTGGCATGCACCTGTGGTCCCAGCTACTCCGGAGGCTGAGGCAGGAGGATGGCCTGGACCCAGGAGATTGAGGCTGCAGTGTGTGGTGTTTGTGCCATTGCTCTCCAGTCTGGGCAACAGAGTGAGACCCAGTCTCTAAAAAAAAAAAAAGGAAAATATTTTAAAAGGTTAAAAAAAAAAAGAAAAGAAAAGAAACATCAGCCCAGACATTTTTTCTTCCAATTTTATGTAGAAAGCAAAACTTCTGGAAAATACAGATTATGGCATGATAAAATTAACTAATTATCAGGCATGTACTTTTCCAGACACATGGTTCTGTTTTTCTGCCTTACATATTGTACTTTATCATCATAGTGTGTCTGTGTGGTAAATAATATTGTTATTCCCATTTGACAGAGGAGGAAACTGAGGCTCAGAGAGGACCCTGTAAATGTTGGCATGGCAACAGGCTGTCCTCAGCCCCATCCATCTGCCCACCTGTATATACTTGTCCTTGGTAAATGCAATCAGTTTCAGGACTTTAAGTACCATCTTTAAGCTGATGATCCAAATCTCCATCTCTAGCCATAGTCAATTGATCTACTGACTCTCATTGAACCCACGGCCCTTTCTTATCACAGTATTATTTCTCAATTTTTTTTTCCCTTATTCAAAATGTAAAATGTTGGAATACCCAAGCCACTGAGGAAAAGGCTCACTGCTCTTTTATACTAACCTAGCCATGGCCCTCATCAGCCACAAAACTGTGCCTAACTATACTGCTGCTAAACTCAGAAAATTGAGACGGTCCAAATTTTCTGCCTAAAAGTTTCCTTTGTCACCCACCCCATGACCCTCATATTTTAAAAATACGTTTTCAGGCTAACAGATGGCTTGCTGTCTTAGTCTGCTCAGGCTGCTATAACAAAATGCCATGAACTGGGTGGCTTATAAAAAACAGAAATTTATTTGTCACATGTCTGGAGGCTGGGAAGTCTAAGATTAAGACTTCAGCAAATTTGATGTCTGGTGAGGACCTGCATGGTGTTTTATAGATCATGGCACCTTCCCACTGTGTCCTCACATGAGACAAGGGGGCGCTGTCTGGATCCTTTGTTGTTGTTTTTAATAAGGGCACTAATCCTATTCTTGAGGGTAGAGCCTAAGCACCTCCCAAAGGACCTACCTCCTAATGCCATCACATCTGTGATTAGATTTCAACTTCCGAATTCTTGGAGGACACAGATATTCAGACTATAGCACATGTATTAAACATCAAATTGTTAATTTTTACTTTGTAAGTCATCTCAGTTATATGATAGATATATGTTGTTTAAGGTATACTCAGTATGAGACTAATACAAAGGTTTTTTATCATTTCTAAGCAAAAACAACTGCAAAGTACTCCTTTGTAAACAGTTCTCATTAGGTTTTGTAAAATTCTGAAAAATAGCTCTTGATCCCTATAGGCTGGGAACTTCCCTAACCGGGGGTCCTTGTTCCCAGAGCTCCCAAGATGGCGGCAAGCCTCTCGTTCGCGGACTTGGGGTCTTCGCCTCACGGATTCCAAGGAATGGAATCTTGGGCCATGCAGTGAGTGTTACAGCTCTATTAGTAGCCGGGGATCACAGAAGAGACGGGTGGGGTGGAACTCAGCTACTAGTGTTTCGCTCAGTTAGGACGAACCCGGGCACTTTGCCGTGCAGGAACAATGGCAAGGCTTTAGTAGGTCGGGAACAGCAATGGGCACCTGGCTGGATCAGGAGCACAGCGGACACGCTGCAGGATGCGGAGGGATGGAAGTCAGCGGCGGGTCTGCAACAGCGGCAAACAGCAGCCGTGGACGGCGAGCGAAAGCTCAGCTGGAGCCCTAACAAACACGTACCACAGGAGTGTGCAGTTGCAAGATTTAATAGAGTGAAAACAGAGCTGCCATACAACGGGAGGGGACCCAAAGAGGGTAGCCCGTTGCCAGCTGGAATGCCTGGATTTATATTCAGGTGATAGATGATTGGCTATTTCTTTACCTCCAATTATATTTCTTTACCTCCTGTTTTTGCCTAATTAGCATTTTAAGCTCTCTTTACTACCTGATTGGTTGGGTGTGAGCTAAGTTGCAAGCCTGGTGTTTAAAGGTGAATGGGGTCACTTTCCCAGCTAGGCTTAGGGATTCTTAGTCGGCAGAGGAAGTCCAGATAGTCCTGCCTCTCACTTCCACACTAAAGGGTTTGTTTTATGGCACTTCTGTTTTTCTAAGGGTATGATAGGATCTCTGTTTAGGGGCTTCCAAGATGTGAGGTTGTTGTGACAGACTGTCATGTAGGTCTCCACCTGATTATGTGGCCAGGTGTTGTTTCCAAAGTAATTACAAGTCAGTGTTTTCCGCAGTTTTGGTCACAGACCCCGTGATTTCTGCATGGAAGCTATCTTCAACATCCAAACCTGACCTAAATAACGGAAACTACTAGGCTATATTAACTAACCTATGTTCTGTAATAATTAACATCCTCCAAAAAAAAAAAAAAAAAAAATCGAGCAAACGTAGTTTTTCCATTATGAGGAAATATCTCCCTAGAACACTAATATTCTTTCAGGACATTCCTGTTTCTTTGATTTAACTTAACCCAGTGAGCCAGATTTTTCCCAAAGGGTGAATTTAAAAGGTCCTTTAACTCTTTCAGTACCTGGCTTAATGAACTCTCAGCAAGGCCATTAGTATTGTTTCGCCTTAGGCTTTACATTTTTTAAAAGTCAGCTGTCACTTCCAAAGCAATCCAGAATAGCACACTCAACAGATCCCTGGAGCTTTGCAAATGTTAATGCCCTCCATCAGCACCGACCTTGCCAGGGGGAAGTGATTTAGGCACTAGGGAGAAAAGGGCCCACTATCTTTATCACACCGGTTTACACCATCAGCTTCAGAAATTGTGTGAGAGAAGAAGAATCAATAATGTGTTAAGACCAATCTTGAGGAATGCCAAGACAAAGTACCGGCGCTCTGCAAAATGCTGAGTTGAAGGAGAACTCTTGAATGCAACAAAAGAAAAATTAGCTGTAGTGGTAAAACAAAATGAATTGTGTCTCAAGACGGAATTTGTCATTGTGAATGGCACTCAAGAGCTCTCTGCGTACTTCAGTGGAATCACATAATATGCATGATGAAAAATGCTTATTTTGGAGTTAACGCAGAATGGAATAACAAAACTGGAACGAATGCATTGCAAATATACTACATGCAAGTTAAGATCAGCTCATGTAAATAACCCCAAAAAGTTTACTGAAGGAAAAGCATCCAGAAGAATCATCTGCTATGGAGAAATGGAAGAAATAGAATAAAGTTAAACTTCATCAAAGTTTCCTTAAAATGTTACTGCATTTCCTGTAATTCTAGTAAAGGTATTATCTCTTGATAACCAGCACAGAATGTAAAGCTTCTAAAAACAGCAAAGGAAGATGAATTCCACACCACCCTGAGTGAAATCACTGTGGAAAAGAACCAGCAGCTCAGTCCCTAAGATCATTACAATAAAATGTTTGATTTCCCATTGCAATCTTAATTGTGACATGAACAGCTGTCAACAACAAAAATAGAGGAAGCTGTCGTTATATGGATTTCATCCACATTTGCTTGTCCTATTTCTATACCACTGCTCAAGAGAGTGTTTTTAAAGAATTCTTCCAGTGGAGATTTTCGTAACTCAAAGGGGAGTCACTGAAATTATTTGGCTTTATATTCTATACAATGAAATATATTTGTCATGATAACAGGAATCCCAAACGGATGTTTATAGAATGCCACATTCAAGTGTGTAAAAGTGAGACACAATTCACTTAATCCTGAAGTCATTCTGTGGAGTAACTATTGCAATCCCTATTTTTAGTACAGTTGATTCTCTTTATTGTAGTTGTGTTCTATAAAGTCACTGCAAACATTGACTTAGCAAATACTGAACCGTTGCGGCAATGAGAAATACAGAGTTAGGTTCCTGCAAGCCACTGGCCACAACAGTTTCATCAATCAATCAATACGTAAACTTGTGTTATGTGTGTTTCTGTGAAAAGACACCTTATTTAATATATAGATGATTCATTAACATTGAACTCATAGCACTATATCACTCAGGCTTGAAGGAAGTTTATCTAACCTACATATTTTTGCCATGAGACGCATTACACATCTTATGGTGAGGAACGCTTGACAGTAGTTCAGCCCGATGCTTGGGGACCATTGTAAACATTGAAATCAACAAGAAAAAGCACAAAAATGTGAAAAACATTGTACTAACTAGACCACAAAGAGAACACTTGTTTCCAATCTGAGAGCTGAAATAAGGAGAGTGTCTTCTCCAACCTCAGCTAGGAACATGATGCAAATTTTTTGGCACTGTGTCTCTTATGTCCATGAGAGTACTGTGAGTATTCATTTTGGGGTTACAAATAAATTTTAGTGCGTAAGCAAATTTGCAAATATGAATCTACCAATAAAAAAATTTACTGTGTATGCTGAAACTGTGAGTCAGGGAATACAGTTGATCACTCTCTATCTGTCTGGGTAATTCTTTCCGTTATATTAGTGGTTATACTTGTTTACATTTCAAAATTAGAGTGTATTGGAGGTAAAAGTTTCATGAGAAATGTAGACACCATTGCATTGCACATTTCTGCCTCGTGAATTTAGGAGAAAACTCACTGTATAACTTTCTTTACTTTTCACTGGTTCTTCCAGGTCTTTCAGGGATGTGGTCAGCCCAAACCTGCTCCAGCTCTCAGATCTGCCCGCTCAGCTCCTGAAAATTTTAATACACGTTTCAGGCCCTACAATCCTGAGGAAAGACCGACAACCGCTGCAGGCACAAGCTTGGACCGGCTGGTGAGTATTCTCAAACTGATAACAATGGTGGATGCTTTGTTTTACCAAGGTCATTCTTTGAAACTCCTAGGAGATTCTGAAAAAGTTTGTTATAAGAGTCATCTCATTCTTATATCTGCTTCTGTTCTTAATTCGAATACTGAAAAGTAATGGGATCTTTCTTTTGGGTCATGTATTGGATTATTTAAGAAATCTATTAATCCATTAAGAAACTCTTAACACATGTGTGCAGTGACAAAATTTTCAACTTCTTATTTCTCATGAAATATTAATTTGAAAACTAAGTTGCCAGTTCTTCCAGAGATATAATTGCAATAGCAGATTTCTTACTCATCTGCTTCAGTTCTTTTCTGAAAATGGTTATTTATTCAATTATGATATCATGCAATTTTATTATGACTTCTTATTTGCAAAGTTTTCTGTTTGAAAGACCTTGCCCGGAAACCCCAAATCAATGTTACTATCATTTTTTTTTTCTTTTTTATGTGTCTTTAAAAAGTTGGAATCCTTAGAATAAGTCACTCTTTGAGCTGTTTTTTTTAGATGTGTGTCAGGGGACTCAGTGATATCCATCATCAAAGCAGTTTATAATACTTGGAAAATACAACCATAAACATAGTAAATACAATTTTTAAATGTGTTTTAAAGGCCACATTTTGCTATAAAAAATAAAAGCCCATAATTTTAAAGAAATACTGCCTGATTATTATTAATTCAGTTTCTTCCATTTATAGTACTATAAACACTTTATATACCTGCAATTGTTAGTGCTGTTAATGTTGCTTTGCCAATTATCTTGATGTAAAATTAACAGATAAAATCCTTAATGTCATAAAGCACTTGAACCACATCTGACTGTGTCATATAAACTCAGATCTCAAAGACTGCCAGTTATGAAAATACTTTTATTAGTCACTGTTATAAATTACTTTATGATTTTAGTTAATATCCTTCTATAGTGTGGAACTCATAAGATTAAATTTGTTGAATTTGGCCTCAAAGTGAGTATATCTCAGCATTTCTCTCTATAAAAATCAAATGTGCTTACAACCTAAAGGCCTATCCATGAAGTATCAAAATAAAGGGGTAACTAACCATTATATTTTGTTATAAATGTATTGCCATTTGTTAGCAAATAAAGCCTTCTCTCTAGTGTAGATATTTGTAGTTGCTGCAACCTTCTACTTTACCTTGCTTATATCTATTCTTTTTTTTCCCTTGAGACAGGGCCTCACTCTGTTGCCCAGGCTGGAGTGCAGTGGCATGATCACGGCTCACTGCAAACTTGACCTGCTGGGCTCAAGTGGTCCTCCAAACTTAGCCTCCTGAGTAGCTGAGATGACAGGCATACACCACCATGCCTGACTTTTTATTTTTTTGTAGAGGCATGGTTTTGCCATGTTGTCCAGGCTGGTCTCGAATTCTTGATCTCAAGCAATCCACCTGCCTCGGCCTCCCAAAGTGCTGGGATTACAGGCGTGAGCCAACACGCCTAGCGGCTTACATCTATTCTCTGTTGCAGTTTCAGGAAAAGTTTAAAAATAGTCACCATTTTTCTTTTAAACAACCAATTAAATTCCACCAAATAACTAGTCAAACTGCTTTAAAGAAATGATGGTTTTCATTAGATTATGTTGTTTAAATTTTACTTTACAAATTGCATTGTATATCAAGATCTTTCTAACCAGAGGACAAATGGTGAGTATGGGTTTGGTCCCTTTTTTCCCATTTTCTTTGGCTCTAATTTCGTTATTGGGACAATTCAGTCTACTCTGAATTTTTATAAAATCTAATTCAAGAACAGGAGTACAATGTGAGATGAATAAGTTCTAAAGATCCGAGGTACAACATTGTGGCTGCAGCTAACAATAGCGTATTGTTCACTTAAAAAAAAAACTCTGTTAAGAGGGTAGATGTCATGTTGAGTGTCCTTACCACAATAAAATAAAAGAAAAAGTTTTAAAAGAACTGGGGTACATTACGCACTTAGTTAAAATTGCACTGAATTTGAACAATGTAATGATATGTATGGCAACTAATTAATTTTTTCCCTTTGAAACATAGAAGCAGTTTTCCCTCATCCCCAGGAGAAATAAACACACACCCTTAAACAGGGGAAGTAGAGCAAGAAAAATATGTTTCTAAAGACAATATTTTTGCAGCTTAGCATAAACTAAGTAAAGCTTCAACACTTGGAGAATTTTCTCTGGTGTTTAAAGTCTGATGGACATGAAAATTGAGATTTGAACCTTTTATAAAGGAACTTTGTTGGTAATGTTCAAAATGCTCTAGATATAAGGGTCTTGAGAGTATAGACAAGTAGCAAACAGAATGAAAATCTTCTACCTTTTGCACCCCTGAAAATATATTTTATCAACCTTTTCTGAAAATGATTGGTAATGGTTAAATGTACAATCACAAGTAAAAGCCAAGGACCAGACTCCGTGCCTAAGTATTTAAATCAATAAGCCAATTGTATTCTAAAACATTCTCAGACAGCATGTAGCATTTACTTCCTCAAAGGTGTGGCTTCAGGCTTTGTAAGTGAAAATTTCAGTTTTATTTTTTTATTAAATTAAATTCTGATCCCTTCCCAAATGGTAAGAATTAGTGACGTGTAATTCACAGTCAGCCATAAGCCCACTTTGCTCAGCTCCTGAGAACAAGGCGCTGTTTCCACATCAAACGGAGCTATATCCAGGTTATTCTTGAGAGACACGAGTTAGGTCCAAAGCTAATAACAGAGTCTCGCAGCCATTGGCTCCCCTGAGGCCTTCTTCCTTTGGGGGTTCCAATATAGTTCTGAATAGTGGAAAGTCGAGGCAGTTATCCTTGGCAGACCGCAGTACAACAGTCAAACATGCTCATCTTCAAGAAGGATGCACTGCAAAACTATCCAGATGGGTCTGTCATCCATTACAGCCTATTTAGGCTGTTTATAAACAAGGCTCATATTACCTACTCCTGTTTCAATTTTTCCCAGAAAAGATGTTTCCTGAATATTTATAAGAAGCATGTGTCTGAGAAAAGGAGGATAATTGGAAAAGATTTCCCTTCATTTCTTGAAGTGTTTCAGCAGAAAAATGCTTCAAAGGACAATATCAAAACACTACTCCAATCACCCCACCTGTTTTGCCAAAATGAAAATAACTATAAAGCACTTGGAGAGTTACTTCTTAGTGCCATTTAAATTAGTACCTGTGGTAATAACTTTGGGATCTGTTGGTAAATTTTCTTATATCAGTTATTCTAAAGCTAATTTTTAATGTGAACTGGTAATTATGGGGTTTGTTTTAAAAATAAAACTAACAACCCCAAACTGAGTAAACTGCTGCTAAACCTTATATAAAATGATTGA
This sequence comes from Rhinopithecus bieti, assembly GCF_001698545.2. Taxonomy (NCBI): domain Eukaryota; kingdom Metazoa; phylum Chordata; class Mammalia; order Primates; family Cercopithecidae; genus Rhinopithecus; species Rhinopithecus bieti. The sequence continues at coordinate 2,586,192 of NW_016819762.1, read as the reverse complement.
AGGCCGGGCGCAGTGGCTCACGCCTGTAATCCCAGCACTTTGGGAGGCCGAGACGGGCGGATCACAAGGTCAGGAGATCGAGACCATGGTGAAACCCCGTCTCTACTAAAATACAAAAAATTAGCCGGGCGCGGTGGCGGGCGCCTGTAGTCCCAGCTACTCAGGAGGCTGAGGCAGGAGAATGGCGTGAACCCGGGAGGCGGAGCTTGCAGTGAGCCGAGAACGCGCCACTGCACTCCAGCCTGGGCGACAGAGCGAGACTCCGTCTCAAAAAAAAAAAAAAAAAATGATTGAAAACAAAACTCTCTCTTTAAAAATGCACCAGTTCCATCATTTAACATCTTATTATATTTGTAAGGAACTTATAAATTCTTTTGTATCACTAGGGAACATTTCCATTTGCTCCTCTAAAGTTATGTAGGCATAAGAAGCAGTTGAGGTAGTCAGAAGCTTTCAGACATGCTACCCTAAAGTGGTTTTTGTTATCCAAGAATGAGTGAATGTATTTTTATAAATTCAGCTGCTGACGCAAAGCCAACTCATCTAAGACTATCACAGTCCCTAATGCCAACAGCCATGATTTGTTGAGGATACTAATGTTATCAGCTGCGGTAATTCAGTTAACAGAGTCATCCTACCATCATGTTGCTTTCTTGTCACCAACAAACTCCCCTTAGAAGCCCCTCTATCCCAGCTGACTATTAATGACTTTCAATCAAACAGGCCAGAGATTATTGTTTGCACTCAGGAAGAGACTGGTCATGTTCCTTTATTCTTAAATGTATACTCTGCAAATTCTCTTACATAATTTGATGTGAAACTATAATTTTTTAAAAGGTGGTTCCAATTCACTGGAAATGTCAAGTATAAAAATAAATCAGCACAAAATAGCTCGATTTTTAAGATCTGAGCATCAAAAGGTATTTCAAATTAGCCTCCGTAAAACTCAATTAGTTGTACAGCTCAGAAAATTAGAGCACAACGTGTTCTACAGCTCACAGACGCACTTGGACAGGGAGTGTCAGTTACTTTATTCCAGCTGATTCATTAGAGTAAAAATGGACTGTGCATGGTGTATCTTAGAGGAATATGTTTTATAAAAGTAAGTTAAAAAAAATAAAAGCCAGGTTTGGAAGTTAACAAGTTGGTGATGATTTAGACCCGTAAATCTCCAGTAAGTATTCAACACTGTACTGTGGATGTGGATTTCTCAAATATCCTACTGGTCATTCAGAGGGAATTTGGGATGGGGGTGGGTGGAATGCCAACCTACAAAGCTAAACTTTGTGCCTGTGCTGTGCTATTATGTATAGAATAATCTCTTTTTCTTTTTCCTTTAAATTTGTTTTCCTCTTGCTTCCCAGAGGACTGTGTGGCGGACTATGCAGCATAGTGTAAGCATTGGTCTTCTTCTTCCTCTCATCCCCATTTGTCTTTGTACAGTCATTCCTGAGAAATTCCCCCACCACTGTCCCTTTCCAAATTATCTGGAGTGGACTGAATACTGCACATGGCCAACTTGTTTTGTCGTTTCTTCTCTGCTTGCAATTTATGGTTAACAACCATTTTCATATTCTTCTCCAATGGCCAAGTTTTCAATGTAATCTTGGTGGAAGATGAGCTCATCGAATGGCTGATTTAAATTCTGTCCCAATGTTCAGACAATGTGTAGTCTGCCTGGAAAACTAGCTCTTCCCTGTTAGAATATATTGGCCTTTTTCTTGTGCTAATAAGAACATACCAACATCAGCCCTCATGCGTAAGGTGCTAAGGTTTCCATTAGCTGAGACATAGACAATTTAAGGAATTAAAAAATAGGTTGTTTGCTTTTCATTTTTTTCTTGAATTTCCTGATTTCTTTCAGAGTATTCAGAGCATTTGGAGAGGGAGCATTGGATATTTTTTACTTGAAAGCTTACCCCCACTATGGGACTGAGGACAAGAACACTCAGGTTATCTTACTTGACTATATTAACCAAAATAGTCAGTTATCTAATCTGGTTTCCGCAATACCACTGCATGCTAATAACACTTTTTATTTTTTTGAGATGGAATCTTGCTCCGTCCACCTCCTGGGTTCAAGTGATTCTCCTGCCTTGGCCTCCCGAGTAGCTGGGATTACAGGTGCACACCACCACAACCAGATAATTTTTGTATTCTTAGTATAGACGGAGTTTCACCATGTTTGCCAGGCTGGTCTCCAACTCCTGGTCTCAAGTGATCCATCCACCTGGGCCTCCCAGAGTGCTGGGATTACAGGCGAGAGCCACTGTGCCCAGCCCTGATAACACTTCTTAAAGACATGCACCCTACATGGTATCACGGACTGAGGCGGGAAGGTGACTCTCACCTGAGGGGTACATATTTATTTGTGCAGCGCACCTGTGATATCATAGTGCTAACTATTTGGCCTTAAATCCAGGCAGTGATAACACAATGTCTAAAATCCCTTCTTTGAAATCATGCTTTTAAAAAGAAATTGTCCCCTGAGTAGTATCCCCATTCATTATTCCTGAGGCCATGTGCCCATATCCATATTCCTTGAGACCAGGGTAATTTGGGTGAAGTAAGAAAATGAGGAGGTAAATCTGGAATAGGAACACTGCAGAAAGGAAGACCTTGAGAAGGGGACAGGGAAGACAAATAGCTCAAGGGCTCCTGACACTAAGAGGGAAATGGGAGGGGAAAACGTCATGGGTGGGACAAGTCAGGGTTCTGTTTGATTGGTCCCACTGATAACTCGAGTGGCTTCAGTTAAGTCAGTAGTATCTGTCCTTTCCAACACATTCTCTTGGGAGTTCCAGGTTTTCCTGTAGCTGGTCCAGTTCGGTTTCCTCATCTAATGGTTATCATGACCCTTGTAGCTTTCCCCAAGGATTATCACTTCCTTGAACATACTGGAATGAATACATATCATAACATCCCTGTGTCTGCTGGACTTTCCTACTTGTTTCTATAACCTTATCTAGGCCAAAACAAACAAACAACACAAAAACCAGATGTCTGTTTTATATATGAGTCTTCCAAACATACACTGTAACTTTTGAAATTCATCAGTAGGTCATTGGTGACAAACATGTTGTTAATATTATTACATATATATTTAAGCACTTACAAAAGATCATCAAGATATGCAACTTTTTTAATTGTTCTGAAACGAAATGGACAAAGCAACTGACATTCTGGCATCATTTCCTGCCTGATGGTTAGTACGAGTTTCAGTAAAATGCTGGTGATAAAAATGTTCTTCCATGCCTCTTTGGGGCCATTTTGGTGCAATTTAGAAACTCTTGGTTATAAGGAATCAGGAAACTGTCTGTTGTTCATTTTCAATTGCCATGGCATTTCACTGTCACCTCAAAGGATTCTGCACCCAGCTAAATCCACTAGTTTGCATTTCAAAAGGATGTCAGGCTGTGTTTAAGAAACTGCTTTATTATCTAGACCTTCAGCCACTGTGTTTAGGTGAAACTGATATTTCCCAGCTTTCACCCCAACACAGACACACACAGAGACACACACATGCACACAGACACACACACACACACACACACACATGCACTCACCCTCAGTCTTCGCTTGGCCTGAACAAAAAAACTAAAACCTCAATAACAACAGTAAGCCAGATTCTCCACTTTAATTAGTTTTCTAAAGATAAATGGGTCAAGGCCAGATTGGCTTTCAGCCTCTGCTGCAGCTGAATAAATTATGTCCCATTCACCCCAGCAAACAAATGGCTACTGCTTCATCCACTTCAGGTTGTGAACGGCTTGGTCTTGCCTGAACCTGCTTTATCTATTTGCTGTGAAACCCCACTGAGACACCCCAGTTTCATTTTCAATGAACCCTTGGTAATAACAGCAGCAAAATGTAGTGAGCTTACAAAGCAGGGAGAAAATTAAAAAACGTTAAAACCAGACCACCCAACTTATTCTGTCTCGGTTTCTGCTCTTCTCCGGGCAGCATCACCAGCATGTGGTAGGAGGGAGAGTCGCCTGTCACAGGCTTCTTTCCATTTAGGAGGCTGTGGTTAATAAGCCCAAGGCGGGAACATCATAAGACACACATATAAAATGATGGCTTATCTCCAGGATATTCTGCTTATTCCACGTACTGGAAGGATGCACGAATCTAATTCAATGGTATGCACTGTTGGAAACCTGGATGGAACTCCTGACCTTACGTGGATTTTTTCAGCTCATACCCAATGGGCAGTGAACTATTTTTGCATCCCCAGGAAGCTATTCTTTTGGGCATGTGGAGGAATAGTGAAAATAGAAGGCACATAGACCTCTCTTTCAGTCCAGGCAAAGTTGTGTTTAATTGCACAGGGCTGTATACCCTGGGGAGAAGGAAGAGTACACTCACTCTAGCTACGTTACTCCCTGGGAGATACTAAAACCCAGTCCGCATCACTGCTTTAGGACATGTTCAGAGAATCATATGGATTCTGACAACAAAATAATGTTACGCCACATGTTTTGGAAGGGGAACAATTTTGCACAACTTATATTAAGTGTGAGTTATATTAAATCATGTTGGGGGCAATTTATTAACAAAATCCTTTTCAACTCTGGATTAAACTCTCCTTTATCCTCAAAAACACTTAAGCAAGAGCTTTGGTGATCTCTGTATCATAAAAAATGAAATGTTACACTTTCAGAACCAAAATAGGGCTATTACAGATTTTGTATCTATTTTATGACATGTTGATATGCTTATTTTCTGCTTCGGGCTTTAAAATTTCTTTCAAGAATTCCTAGACTTCAGCTAAACCCAAATTGATGCATTCTATAGGTATCAATCTATCAATACATGTATTGATTGAGTTCTTCTCTGTTGCATAGCACTTAGTAAAACTAGCTGCTATGTACAATCTACATTATAGCATGTTGTTAGTGCTGGTGTCATCAAAAGGCAAGTGACTAGAAAAGACATTACTTTCCAAGTCAGTTAGACACACTATGTCTTCTCCAGAGAACAGTACATAGTATAGAGGCTCATGGAATATTAATATTAGCATACAGTAAATAGGAGTTTGATTTTGCAACCTCAGATTGACTATACCAGAAAGAATGTGTAGAAGGTATATTAACAAACAAATAATCATTGGCCAAATATGCAAATTAAAAACATTAAACATCTGTAGCATCCTTAATATAGGCCATGTCTAATAGCTCATTTTCCCTTCTTAAGCCAGAACTTTCTGCCCATATCTTGAACAAATTAAACAGAAGCTTTGTTGTCAGTTACGAACTAGTCAGATGCAAAAGTCCATCTGCACACTCATTCACAGTAACTGTCCTTTATCCTGCTATGTAATTGATGTTTTGGTGGATTGATTATGGAAGTCTGGATAGACAAGCCACACTAAACTTTACCTTTAAAAATATTTGTTCATGAGACTCGTCAGTTGACATAGAATCTTTTATTAAATTATTGAATAAATTAAAGAAACTTTTCCTTGTCATGGAAAATCTGTAACAATATTTTCTCTTAGCATCTGAGATATTTGCACCACAACTCCCAAATGTGATGTTCATGCTTATGAGAGATAGAGCCGAAGAAATGGGATATTTCATAAATACCAGTTTTGATGTATTTGCTGTATGATCAATCAGCTTCTAACAGACTCTGGGGCCTATGGAATACATTTGAAAGCCCTGGGAATTTGGCTATTCCCATAACATACTCAGACACTCTTTACTGCTAGCAATAAACCTCAGGCATAAACACTGTAGAGAAAAAAAACAGATGAAAAGGAACCCGTCTAAGTAAAAATTGACTTCCCTTCATAACTGTTAAAGGTAGAACGCTATCTGCAATACACAATAATTTTATTACTAAGTTCATTCACAGTCATTATGGTCAAAGGCTCTGACTTCATGGGTATTTTCTTATACCCATAACATTGGCTGAGCTATCGAAAAACAAAAAGTCAGGTTGATAGTAAATGAATGAACCACCACCAGCAGCAGCTCCATTATATTGCTGGCTAACACATAATTTGTGGGAAGTTGGTTTGTGTAATATCTGTAGAAGCTTTTCCAATGCTGTATTGATCCAGATGGGCCAGGCCAGGCAAAGCCACACCTATAAACAATCCCCAAAATAGCTCACAACAACACAAGTTTATTTCTTTTGCCCAGTGTTCGTTCTGCATTGGCTGTGAGTCAGCTACATGTGGTCATCACCCTTACTCCAGCACCCGATGACAGAGCAGCCATTATCTGGAGGTTCACCTGTCACAGTGGCAGGGGAAATGGAGAATGTGGCAGAGGTGGCTGTTCATGTCTCTACCTGGAAGGGTCACATCATACTGATCACATCTCATTGGCCAAAGCAAGTCACATGATCAAACCATCAGGAAGTCAGGGTCATATGTTCCTATGTGCCTCACATAGAGAGAGAAAAAGGACATGTTAGTGAACAGTAACATTATTGACTACAAACACTATGATGAAGGCAAGATTTTTAAATTGGTAAAACTCCATGTCATTACTCTCTCCAACCCTAAGACAAACCTTACATGAAAAGGAACAGAAAAATCAGCCTTTCCTTTATTCACCATATTTATTGTGCACTAACATGAACCATGTGTGGGTGACTAGACCATAATCAAAGAACTCACAACACTTTAGGGCAAACTTGTCCAACCCACAGCCCATGGGCCACATGTGGCCCAGGATGGCTTTGAATGCGGCCCAACACAAATTCGTAAACGTTCTGAAAACATTATGAGATATTTTGCATTTTGTTTTTAGTTCATCAGCCGTCTTTAGTGTTAGTATATCTTATGTGTGTCCCAAGACAATTCTTCTTCTTCCAAAAAGTGGCCCAGGGAAGCCAAAGATTGGACACCCTGCTTTAGGGGATGACAGGCAAAAATAACTATAATTTACATCCAACCATGCTCTTGTAAAGATTGCCCTGCGCATGAACCGACTCTTCTACGGTCTTTTGAAAGAACTAACTTTTTTTTAAAAAATGTTGGAATCCTAGGAGAAATCTAAGTCCTCATTAGAGAGGGGGCATCTACATTGTCCTACAAAACCATTATCCTTTTTCAGTCAGGTTGATTTTCAGCAGTGGATGCCAATGGAGCTTACCTGAACTTTGAGTTCAGTCATCGTTCAACCAGAGCAAAGGATCCCACCCCAAATCTGAAGGCACTGTCTCAGAGGAGGATACAGAAGTTGTTGCCAAGAAATAGGAGAAAAGTGGCAATAAAGAAACAGAATGAGTAAAAACTTTTTAGTACTGGCATCTGGATGTCTCTCAGATCCAGACAATATGTATTTTAAATGAGGCTTTGATATTGCACATTATGAGTGCTGCTCTTGTATGACTTCATGTCATGTTTGCTTAGGCAAAGCAATTTTTCTGCTCTTCCTTCTGGGCCAAACTGGCTGGAGCCAATCAAATTATTCTTCCTTTCTGTCTCTTTCATACATCATCATTTAAAATCACCAAGAATTCACGTTCTGGAACCTGCTGTTGTCTTCTTGTACAATATCAGTTGATTTCTGAACGGCCTTCTTCGAAGGACAACAGTTTTTACAGGTTAATCAAGGAAATTGCACTGGCTGATAGCAACAGCAAACTTACCCATGGCAATGATAGTCTCAGGAATGTGCGTGTCATTGGCTTCTGCATGGAATTATTGGCAAAACTGTAGAACTTTGATTCAGCTGGAAGAAAAATAAGAATACAAATTCTTACATTATTTATGCATAATGAGGTAGGAAACCAATGACTTTGTAAATTTTATTCTAAGGGATTTTGACCTCAGAAAACTCCCCAAAGCAGCCAGCATTCATTTCCATGAAAAACACTCATCTCTGTACTTGAAAAAGCAAAGCATTTCCTTTGCTTGCTCTTTGCAGTTCCTTGAATGCTAGAAAAAAAGGGTAAATACAAAGCGTCTAGAAGAGCTCTAAGAAGAAAACATAGAGGCAGCAAACTGGCCTAATTGATCTACTCACATAAAATCCAAAAACCCAGAGGCTATCTTTAGTGCAAGACATGTCTGCACAAAAATGTTTCCAGTTACTCAGGAAAATCAAATCTTCTTTATGCAAAATGTCTTCAAGGAACAAGAAGTATTTCATTAGGTTTTTAATGGTGAGGGCTCAAGTAAAAGGATCCTCATGCTCTCTTTTGTCAAGTTTTTTTTTTTTTTAAGAAAATGAATAAAATTAAAAGCTCTTTACAGTATAATCATTTTTTAAAGTTTCCTTTCTCCATGATTTTGGAGGATAAGAAGTAAAATGAATATTTAGGATTTTTTTTTAAGAAGCTGACTTGGAATAATTTGGATCGCAGTATGACAATGAAGGGTATAGTGTATGTGAGTGTGAGAGTGTGTGCGTGTGTATGTATGTGAGTATGAGAGTGTGTGTATGTGTGTGTGCGCATGTGTGTCTTTTTTAATTACTCTCCACTCTTTGTGCCCAGTAACAATAGATGGACAACTCAGAGATTGTTACAGTTATTTACCAAATTGTAGCCAAAGAGTGCTATTTTTATATAAATGTTTGCGATTCATCGCTACTTTTTAAAATTCAGGAACACTCAGTTGTGAACAAAATGTGACAAGCAGCTTCCAATACCTCCTAATGCCACACATAAGATGCCACTGCTCTCTGCTTCATGGAAGAGTAGAGGGAAGAAGATAAGAGGATCTTTTCCAGAACATGCCCCAAATCTGATGTATTTTTGCTGAGTTTTGTTTTATCTGTTTGCTCTATCAATTAGGGCTGAAAGAGAGATTTTCACTGTGCAAGTAGTGCACTTTTTGTTTTGTTTTGCAGTAGCCCCCCTTTATCCATAGAGGCTATGTTCTAAGACCCCCGGTGCATGCCTGAAACCACCCATGGTACCAAATCCTATATATACTGTGTTTTCCTATGCATACATACCTATGATAAAGTTTAATTTATAAATTAGGCACAGGGAGAAATTAACAATAACTAATAATAAAATAGGACAGTTATAACACACTGTAATAAAAGTTATTGAAAATCCTCTCTCTCTCTCTAAATATTTTATTGTGTTATACTCACCCTTCTTGCAATTAAGAAGAGGCAGAGCAGGATAGCATGAGATTTCATCACACTACTCAGAATGGTGCACAGTGTAAAACTTGTGAATGGTTTGTTTCTAGAATTGTCCATTTAATATTTTTGAACTGCAGTTGAAACCACAGAAAGCTGTGGTTTCAGTTACTCATGGTCAACTGCAGTCCGAAAATATTAAATGGAAAATTCTAGAAATAATTTTTTGTGGATGATGTATATATTTCACGTCTATATTTATAGTTAAAACTTACCTTTCTTTTGAATTGAGCTTTCATCAGTATATATAATGATTTCCTTTCTCTACTGTTTTCTGCCTTAAAGTCTCTTTCTTTCCAATATTAATGTAGTTACACCAAATTGTTAAAAATATTTAACTGAAATATCTTTTTTCATTTTACTTTCAACCTTTCTGAACACTTATGTTTTAAATGTGTCTCTTATAAACATCACATAGCTAGATTTATTTTAAAATCCAGAATAACAATCTTTTATTTCAATGTTTTGTTCAATTGGAACAGTTAGTTCACCTAAATGTACTAGAAATATTTATATTTATTTCTTCCATCTCATTTTGTGATTTCTATTTGTCTCATCTTTTAGTCTTATTTTCTTCTTTCTTGTGGGTCAATTGAGGATATTTTCTTACTTCACTCTGTTTCTTTTAGTGTTTGGAATCAAATACTGTAGTTTTTATTATTCTAATAATTACCCTTGAAATTTTAACATGCATCCTGACTTATCAAAGTCCACATTTAATTAAAACATCAATACCTTTTCGTTTTCTGTAACAACACAAGAGGACCTTAGAATACCTTGACTCTGCTAATTCTCCTCCCAATTTATATGCTGTTATTATGAGATAATTTAGTTCTGTCTTATGTGTGTGTGTTTCACACAAAACAAAAGTTAAGAGTGTTATTACCATTTTATACTGGAACTTTTTTTTTTTTTTTTTTTGAGACGGAGTCTCGCTCTGTTGCCCAGGCTGGAGTGCAGTGACCGGATCTCAGCTCACTGCAAGCTCCGCCTCCCGGGTTTACGCCATTCTCCTGCCTCAGCCTCCCGAGTAGCTGGGACTACAGGCGCCCGCCACGTCGCCCAGCTAGTTTTTTGTATTTTTTAGTAGAGACGGGGTTTCACCGGGTTAGCCAGGATGGTCTCGATCTCCTGACCTCGTGATCCGCCCGTCTCGGCCTCCCAAAGTGCTGGGATCACAGGCTTGAGCCACCGCGCCGGGCCTATACTGGAACTTTTAATATAGAATCAACTACATTTCACCACTTTCTTAGGTTATCATTCCTTTTGCATAAAACCATCCATCGGAGTGACTTCTTTGGTCTGGAATACATATTATAAGGTTTCCTTTACTGAGAGTTTTATTTGCAAATGTCTTTTCACCCTCATTCTTGAAAGACATTTATGCTGAATTGTAATTCTAGGTCAACAGTTATTTTCTCCAGGTGCACTGATGCTTATATTTCACTGTATCCTGGTTTCTGCTGTTGCTGTTAAGAAGTTTCCTATCAGTTCTCCCTTTTAAGTAATCTGTATTTTCTTTCAAACTGCTTTTAGGGTCCTCTTTGTTGTTTTGTAATTTTGTCATAATGTATAGGTATAGATTTCTTTTTTTATTAATTTTGCTTAGGATGTATTGGGCTTCCTGAATTTCATGACTGGTTTCTTTGACTATTCTGGAAAATTCTAAGTCATTATGTCTTCAAATATTGCTTCACCCTCTTTCACTCTCTTCCTCTATTCATCCAATAACTGATTGGACATGTGAGACTGTCTCACTCCATCCTTCATGTCTCTTAACCTTTCTTTGTCTCTTGCCACATTCAGAATAATGTATTTAGTTGATAATAATGTATTTAATTCTCAGTTGATTTAGTCTCTCAGGTTTATTAACAGCTAAATAAAATACTTTATTTGCCATTAAACCCATCCAGTTAGTTTTTAACTTAGTGGTTTTATTTTTCATTTCTAATACTTAATGAATGAATTTTCAGATATGCTTGGTCCTGTGTTCAGTAGTATCTGCCTCCTCATCACATTTCTAAATTCTACCTTTTCCATTTTAAACGTGTTTATTTTATACTTTGTGTCTGATACTTCTAATATCTGAAGAGTTTGCTGGTCTCATCTGGTATTTCTGCAGTTTCTTACAAATGGTGCTTTATTTCCTTATAGATGCTATGTTTTCTTTGTTTCTGTTGTGTTTTTATTGTGTGTGTGAGTTTATATTCCTTGGAAATTAATCAATAGAAAGTCTGGGTGGCCTGTGTTGAAGGGTATTTCTATTTCATCTTATCCTAAGGATTTTTCCCTTGGGAACCCTGGCTGTATGTGGTGGAGTAGTGATACTGGCTCATCACATTAGGGAAGCCCTGTATTTTACTCTCCTCTCCTTGCCCACCCTGCAAATGTAAGGCCATCAAGGTTTAAGGTCATCTGGATCTAGGGAATGTCCTTTGGACCAAATCCATTCTCAATACTCTTGTTTTCTTTTCTGGGTGCCCATTTTCACTTAGTTTGGGGCCTTTGAAAGTTTGCTACTTTCTTACCAACTCGTTGACTCCTACATGCTCTATTTCATGTCACAGTATTAGCTGATTTTAGGAAATGTGCAGGAAAATACAAATGTAGGCATACACAAGGTAACTTCCTTCACCAACTCTGAGTTGATTGTTTTTTAAACTTTTATTTTAGATTCAGGGGTACACATTGCAGGTTTGTTATATAGGTAAATTGCATGTCACAAAGGTTTGGTGTACAGATTATTTCACCAAGCAGATAATAAGCCTAGTAGCTAATAGGTAGTGTTTTTATCTTCACCTTCCTCCATCTCGCCCCGTCAAGTAGACCCTGGTGTCTTTTGTTCCCCTCTTTTGTTTCCATGTGTTTTCATCATTTAGTGCCCACTTATAAGTGAGAACATGTAGTATTTGATTTTCTGTTCCTGTGTTAGGATGGGAACAGATAGTGGCCTCCAGTTGTATCCATGTTGCTGCAAAATATATTACTTCATTTTTTATGGCTGTGCAGTATTTCATGGTGTATATGTACCACATTTTCTTTATCCAGTCTACCACTGATGGACATTAGGTTGATTCCATGCCTTTGCTATTAGGAATTTGGCTGCGATGAACATACATGTGCATGTGTCTTTATGGTAGAATGATTTGTATTCCTTTGGGTACATACCCAGTAATGGGATTGCTGGGTCAAATGGTAATTCTGCTTTGAATTCTTTGAGAAATTGCCACACTGCTTTTCATAATGGCTAAACAAATTTACACTCCCACCTGCCATGGATTAGCATCCGCTTTTCTTCACAACTTTGCCAGCATCTTTTGACTTGGTGGAGCATCATACCATTTTAGAGCAGAGCATTGGAGCAGTTATTTTTTGAGTTCTCTGTTTCTGATAAATATTCTTGGAAGCCCTATTTAACTGGGCCATGTGGTAGTTGGTACTATTGGTTAATATTGTTCCAGGTTCAGTCCTAAACTTCCAGTCCACAAAGGCAATAGCCCATCTTAGCACCCCCAGCGCTCCCCAGGCCTGAGCCTATGGACCCCAGGCACTACGTAGTTTCACTCCAATACCGAGGCTCTTGGTGCTGCAAACTTCTCCAGAACCCTTGCTGTTGGACTTCTTTCATGAATTATTTTCACTAAAAGATGTCACCTATATCCACAAACACTGACCTTCAGAGAGGCAAACTCAGGTACATCCTTCATTTTGTCTCCTTGCTGGCACCTAGAAAGATTCTCCTTCATACGTTACTTACCAACTGATATGGTTTGGCTGTGTCCCCACCCAAATTTCATCTTGGATTGTAGCTCCCATAATTCCCACGTGTTGTGGGAGGGACCCGGTGGGAGATAATTGAATCATAGGGGCGGTTTCCCCCATACTGTTCTTGAGACTGTGAGTAAGTCTCATGAGATCTGATAGTTTTGTCAGAGGTTTCCCCTTTTGCTTGGCTCACATTCTCTCTTGTCTGCCACCATGTAAGACGTGTCTTTCACCTTCCACCATGATTGTGAGGTCTCCCCAGTCACGTGGAACTGTGAGTCCATTAAGCCTCTTTTTCTTTATAAATTACCCAGTCTCAGTTATGTCTTTATCAGCAGTGCGAAAACAGACTAATAGACCTACCCAGACCAATCAGGCAGAGAAGAGGGACCAGGACTAGACAAATCCCTGGAATGCCTGGGGCAGGGAAAGTCTTTACAGGACACCTTTCATGGGCAGCGTGTCTTATACAACTACTTAATCAGTTGTTATTGTGGAATATTATGCTCCAGACTATGGTGATTACTGTTTTCAACCCAGTTAAAATACGCCTTTTATGGGATTTCCTTTATAATAATAGCAATAATAATAATAAAAGGTTTTAAGTAAATAAAATAGAAAGTAAAAAATAAGAAAACAAAATAAAGTGTGCATTCTGTTTTTCTTAAGAGAAAAAAAAAGCACTTTTTAGATGGAGATACAAAATTGGCCACATTTGTGGCAGCCTCAGGTGCTAGCCTCAGGGTTGGTCACACAGTGTGGTTCTCCTGTGGGTTGCAGAACCAGAGTGGACTAAACTCTGAAATTGGCAGTTTCTCCTGCAGACCACCCAGAAGTCTGTCCAGGCCAAAACTCTGGACCTGATGGGCTAGTGAAACATCTAATATATACCAGTGAGATAGACTGGTCTGGCACACATGTGTATTTTGTTTCATTTATTTATTCATGCATTTATTCCCTGCCTCAGACAGACAGAGAGCAAGCGCAGGTAGAGAGGGAAAAGAGCAGCCTCATTAAACCTGCATCCGTGTGGTCCAAATGAGGATGATGGGATTGCGAAAGAAGCCAGCTCCACACAGTCTAGGGATGTGACTCCCTTAACTTCCTCTTCTCATCCCTTCCAACCCGTGAGTGGAGCCCGCCCCAGCCCACCAGATGCACAGCCCCTTTTAATTTGCACATGGCGCAGCATAAATGCCAAATTCAAAGCTTTGCAAAGCACACAAGCCAAGTTCAAACTCCTGACTATGTGATTGTGTGCTAATTACCAAATCTCATCTCACTTTCAGATCTGTAAAATGTTGTTTGTAATGATGATAGAAGCCAGTGTGCATAAAGCTCCTAGCTCAGCCACTGTCTGTACTCAGCCTCAATATTCTTAACACCAGTGATAGTAATAGCAATAACAATCATAGATTAAGCTTAGCTGTTATTCTTATTAATCATATTAATAAATACAAAGTCAAATGCCACATATTCTCACCTCTCAGTGGGAGCTGAATAATGTGTGCATGTGGACATAGAGTGTGGACTAATAGGCACTGGAGGGAAAGGGTAGGAGGGTGGGAGGGGTGTCAAGGGATGAGAATGTAATGGGTACAATACGATGTACAATATTCATGGCATAATTACACTAAAAACCCAGATTTCATCACTATGCAATATATTCATGTAACAAGATTGCACTTGAACCCTCAACTTAAACAAATAAAAAATCTCAAGAACATTTAAGTACAAAGATTTAAATTATTCGATAGGATTTCAAGTAGATTTTTTAGAAGATTTTGCATTTATTCAATGACTCTTCAACTCAAAGCCTGTAGGTAAACACCCTTGCCCCAGCCCTAGTCTTTACAGGAAGTGGCTGATATGGCTTCATGCTGCAGCATTTAAGATGAGCTAAAGCTACTAAATAAAGCTTTTCTCGGCACATTTAGGACTAGTCGCTGAGGACTAGAAGAGAACTGCAAGCTAATGCTGGCTTCCGGCATTGTTGTCGAATAAAGTTAACACCGGAGCTTCTCTCCAAGTTACAGCCACATAGCAAGATGACAAGGAAAAGTCCCAGGGTGAACATTTGGGAAGCTGATAAGAGATTCAAGTTATATGAAGGTATTCGGGAAGGATGCAGCTAAATGGTGGATGAAAATAACCTAGAGGAATGATGGCATACAGAGAGGCAGGGGACCCATGGCCTCTCCAGTGACGCATTTCTGAGAGCAGCATACATGCCTGTGGCCTCATGTCACCACCGGGGAACGCCTCTGAAAGCCTAAAAAAAAAAAAAAAAAATTCAAGCCAGACAAGGTAGAAATACTGGTAGAGGACATGAAAAACCCTAAATAGGTGATTGAATTGAATGTGAAGGTGAACAGCATTTGAAATAGCCTTTTTAAAAAAAACTCCCTTGAAGGTGAACACAGGGACAAGTTACCAACTGTAATTGAACTGTAAAATGATCAGCTCTTCGAGAGTAGGTTTGACTATGGGCAACGACAGCCACAAGAAGAATCTTGCAGCTATTTTTATCTTCCCTCATCTTGACACTTCCCCTTTTAAAAGAATAAGAGAAACAGAGGCACAAAGTTAAGACTTACGGCACAAACATAGCAGATAAGAGGCACAGAGACGAGGACTGAGAAACCAGAACAAGACCTGGGTTTTGTTTTTTTAATTTCTGTTCTAGATTTATGTCCACCCATGGTCCTATCTCAGAAAATGCAGCGTAGTTGCCGATGGAAGCAGAATCTGCTTGGCAGCCTGTAGTATTCACCAAATGCCAGTAAGGATACGCCACGTTCGTGACGTGTGTGAGGACAGACAAAGGGTTTTCACATCCTATATCTCATTTGTAAAGCTTGAAACAACTGGAACCAGTAATTTGATGTTTCTCTTGAAGAGACTCCCAGGGCTGAATGTTCTGTTCCCAGGGGCCTAACGTTAGAATCCTCTTGGTGTCTGTGGTGTTTCTACTGCCATCGAAGGACAAACAAGAGATGAAGGGGCCTTTTAGGGGTTTACTGTTTTGTCTCTTCTTTGTCGTCCACAGTACTTTCATAAGCTCCTCTGGGGAAAAGAAAAGGGAAGGAAGGGAGGAGAGGAGGGAGAGAGGGAGAAAGAAGGAAGGGGAGAAGAGAAGAAAGAAAAAAGATATGTTCCTTTCTGACACCAGAACTATTTTTAGTGCCCAGAGCAACTTCACAGAATTCTGTGATGAAGCCTGGAGAAGAACACGGCTCACTCATTTGTGCTCACTCCAAGGGGAGTAAAGAAAGGAACTTGGTGAAAGGCAGGGCAGAGGCAGTCAGTCTGGAGGCCAGTAACTATTGTGTGTTCCCAGAACATCAAATCAACGATGTACCTGAGTTTGCTTTTCATTAAATCACTGTTATATTCTCAAAGACTGCTACCACGGGAATTTGGGCTTCAAGCTCCTCATTTTGTAAGCGCTTCCTACATACTAATAGTATAATACCAAGATACCAAGTGAATTATTTTTGGTTGAACTGATGATTAGGAGTAAAGGCTATGGCTCCATTGGTTTAAAACAGTAAGAAGCTTTCAACACAAGTTATTTAAAAGGCTCATGAGAATTGTAAAAAAGCCCCTCCAGGATTACTGGCTTTTTGTTAAAATCCCTATTACATATTATTGTCTTCTGGGTTCAAATAATTGCATTTTCTTGGACTGAGGTCAGCCCCTTTCCAACCCTTCTGATCCGTGTGGCCCAAAGAGCTCTTTGGTTTACCATGTTTGGCTTTGAGCTGGCTCAGGCCAAGTCTAAAAGCAAGATAGCTTGTTTGGGTAAGCAAAGCAAGACGACAATGAGACGACAGTGAGACCAGAGCCTGATCCCTAGAAGCTCTGACCATGACCTCCTTCCCTCAAAGACGCTCCCTCGTGGTGGTCACATGGGGAACCCAGTAAGAGAGCATCGAGCCTGGCATGCAGATTGGCCATTACTACCAGGGACAATCAATTCCAAACATTTCCAGACATTTGGTCTACATTCAGGGATGCTTAGAGTTGGAAGGGATGTTCGCATCCATCTCCATGCCCTCACTTTACCAGTGAGAACACTAGAATCCAGAAAGATGAAATAACTGAAATCACTTTGGCTGTGTTTAATTATATTTTCTTCCACTAAGATAAGGAATTTTTGGTGTGCTTGTGCACACACACACACACACACACACAGGCATATAAATTCCAAAATAGAGAATTATCTTACCTTATTTATCTTCCCTCATCTTGACTCCTCTCCTCTTAAAGTAATAGGAGAAACAGAGGCACAAAGTTAAGATTTATGGCACAAGGACAGCAGATCAGAAGCACAGAGATAAGGAGCCAGAACAAGACCTAGGTTTTTTATTTCTGGAACAGAAATAAAATTATTTCACAAAATTATAATCACAAATTAAAAAAGTAGAATCAGACTCCTTGGATCCACTGTCCACTTTCACAAACATGATGGATCCTTTTTTTCTGATAGACTTTATTTTTTTAGAGCAGTTCTAGGTTCACAGCAAAAGTCTGCCCCCACAGAAATACAGCCTCCCCAGCTATCACAAGATGGTCGATTTGTTACCATCAGTAAACCTACATGGACTATCCTTTTCATCCAAACTCATTTAAAATTAGCTGTCCAGAGGAATTCTATGGCCTACATGTTGTCACTTTGTAGTGAAAACACAGAAAATGTGCTGGAAACTTTAGTGAGTCCTTGAACCTTTCCTCTTTTAGTTAAACGGCAGGAAGCAACGCAGGTGAGTGAAAGTAAAGGAGATTTCGAGGAGTCTTTTCAGCTTGCAAACACAGGCGCTCTGTGAGGAAGGAAAACTCAGTCAGAGTCACTTGTTTCCTCCTCCTATGAGACCATCTATTATAGAAATGCAAGCGTGGGAAAAGGAGGGTCTACCTCCAGTTCCCCCAGTGATAGTTTATCAACAATAACGTTCTCAAGGGACTTTGACAGCTAAATATGTTGGTAGTTTAGCGTCTACCAGCACCAACATGAGACAGAAAATATTCTCAGGATATTTTTGGGACTCCCATATTCCAAGGCATAGAGAGGGGAATTTGTTATCTTTTTCTCCACATGCATGATTTCATGCATAATTTTAAAAATAAGGGCCACTGCCTCCTGCTGGAACCTGGCTATTCACGTAGCTGTAACAGTTTTACTAGTCGTGTGTTTGTGGAAGCGCTTTTTCTCCTCTGTGTCAGCAAACTGCATGGCGGATGGGACTTGGAGACTTGGAATTTCATGGAGATGATTAATTACAGAGCATCTCATTGCAGATGCTTTTCTCTTCTCCCTTTTCTGTGCCTTTTGCATCTCTTTCCCAGCTCTTCTCTTCTGTCTCCTCTGCACTCACCATGTCCCCCATCGCTACCTCACAGCCGTGGCTTCTCTCAGGAAATGCTAGGCCACAACACAAGAAAAACGGTGTTTTCATATCACGGTTCATTTACTGCAGTCAGGGTAAAAAAACAAAAGCAAAACATTCTAAAAATGCCAAGCACTTGGAGGAATGTCTACTCACGAAACTGACACTTTACTCTGATCCCAGTCCCCTTTTCAAGAGTTTCACTTTTACAGTAACACTGAGGTAGTCACATTGACTGAAAATACAGATTCAAAATGAGTGAGTTGGAGTATTTTTGTGAGAGGTTTTGCGTGTTTGTTTTTTCACTTTATTAACAGGAAGTGTGATACCCAGTAAAAAACTATCACCACGTCTGATAAAATGGAATCTAAGTGCAAATAGTTTCACCTAGTTTTCTCCTTCCTTGAACAGCTTCAGTGCCTCCTTTTCTTAGAGCAGGAGTTTAGCTGAGAGATTTCCTAGGAGAAGAAACAGGGCCACATTGCACACCTGGAGATGGTAAAACTGCCTTCTTCATCCAAGCATGCGTCCTCACCCTTAGCCCTGATTTTGTTGGGAGAGAAAATAGGAAAGGGCAATCTTTCCTGCTTCCTGGGGATTGCCTACAAAGCTAATAGTAGAGAAGGATCTGTGGTCATTGTCTCAAAGGATTCCTCTGCACATTAGACCAGCATTCAGAATATGTGGGACTCAGATCATTTACATGAGAAACTTATTAAAATACTGATTCCCAAGGGCCAACCCAGGGCCACACTAAGTCAGCCACGGGGAGACAGGGGACAGCAAATCTGTATTTTTAACAAGTTCATTCACCTGTGGTCCTGATAGATACCGCCACACATGCTAAGTGGACTGCCACTGCCTTTGAGAACCTAACTTTCTGAACCTTATGTTAGTCACTGCACTGAGTATTTCAGGGAAAGGAAAGGGGGCTCATTCCAGTCCGTTGCTCCACATCCGCTAGGGAAGTGGGCAGCCTGCTGTGGGAGGAGATGCTGGCTGGGGAGCCGGGAGCCCTGGCTCTAGTCCCACTGCGGCCCCTGCATCACTGTGTGACCTTGGACAGGTCACTGCCTGTCACTGAGCCTTTGTTTGCTCATCGTTAAAATGAGGGGTGAACTGCAGAAGCCCTGCAGTCCCTTTGAGCGACAGGACCATAAGCTTCTGTGTGAATGTGAAATGTGTTTGCTGTGAGCCCTCTGAGCATTGACCAATGGGTCCCCATGAACTCTGGAGCTCCTGAGGAAGAACCCCGGGGGACTGAAATAGAGTTGGTGAGACGCTTCCCACCGTCACTGGAACTCTCAGCTTTATTTCCCTTTAGAAAGAGCTGGTTAATATATATCTTTTAGGGTAAGATTTGTATTTCATTCTTGCCCAAAATGGAGCCAGAGAGGGACAAAATAAAGAAACAAAATGTCCTTAAGAATATCCAAAAAGAACAGAAGTGCGGAAAAATGATGCTTAAAATGTAAGCTCCTGAAAACATTTGGCAAAACGCTGGGGTCTCCCTGCATGTTCAACGTTAGGAATTTTCACATGAGCTCACAGTGTTCCCAGGGCCCACCGCACCCTGGGCCCCTCACATCCTCCACCTCGAAGGATGTCGTTCCCAGCAGCGGATCTGTGCCTCACAGTACCGTCTGCAGCTGCCATTTGCTTAGTCTGGGAGACGTCCAATTCCTCCCTCAAGAGAGAATCACGCTTTCATTTTCCCTTTGAGGTAGCATGTCCCAAATTACACAGCCAAGGTCTTCATCCCAGGGGGGGAGGTTTATTCTCCACAGGATCTGCAGACAGTGAGAAAATGTATCTGATCTTGAAAACTGTGGTTGAACAATTGTGTAAATGTAATTGAAATTCATGTTTTTCCAGATGAAAATGGACCTCCATTCACAACATTAGATTGAACGCGTTTAGGAGACTCAGAAAATCTCGGGTTGTCTGATAATTTCCCAGTATTGCTTTTCTTCTTCTCCTCCTCCTCCTCCTCGTCTTCTCTTACCTTGGTCCTATTTGGGACAAAAAATACCCTGGGTCAGTAATTTTACCCATTCCCATAAATATGACTTTTTGAACCTCCCAAGAGGCAGAATGGAAGCCAAATGTGATTACTCAGCCTCTAAAGTTTCATCATGTGGTGATTCATCAAAGGAGCTCAAGGTACTGCGCATTGCGGAACTTGAATATGCCTTCCAAGAGGCTCCTACCATGTTGCTTTCATGAAGAAACAATGATCCTTGAAAGGGAATTTCACACTGGGACAGAGCGACTGTGCTGCCTGCTTTCTCTGTGTTCCCTCGATCAGGACTGATAGCTCCCTGAATAAGTTTAATCCCACCTTTCCTTGTCTTCTCTCTCTCACTTTAGCATTTCTTCTGGAAACGATGCAATCCTTGCCTATGTTATGCCTGCCTAGTAATATTTTTTAGAATCATTTTCAAAGATCATGGGGCCATCAAAATTTTTATACTGTTTAAAGTCCCCGCTTGGCCACTGGCCAAGTGACCTTGGGCGAGTCAGTTAATTTCTCTGAGCCTCTAACTCAGCAATTCTCGATCTTAACTGTACGTGAAATTTACCTGGGGAACGTTAATAAATATGGATGCCTGGGCCTCGTCTTTAGAGATGTTGATCTATTTGGCTTGGGACTGACCCAGCATCTGTATTTAGAAAGCTTCCTAGGCATGTCCTTGGTGTGCAGCCAAGGTTGCTAGCCACTTCCCCAAGTCCTTGTTTATCAAAATGCGATTCTTAAACTGGCAGCACCAGTATCACCTGGACACCTGTTAAAAATGAGGAGTCGCAGGTCCCACCCCAGGCCTGCAGCAGCAGAATCTGCGTTTCAACAAGATCCCAGGTGATCCGTAGGCACATCATGCTAAGAGAAGCACGGCTCAAATCCTTGTCTGGTAAAGGTGGATGATGATAGTCAATATGCAATGAGCTCTGTGCTCCATGCTTTTCCCCATGTAATCTCAGAAAGGTACAGAGGAGAAACTGCATATTCACCTATATATCTCTGGAGACCTTAGCCTATTTCAAACCGCTCTGGTTACAAGATCTGGTGGGTTTGTTGGGTCGGTTGCTGTCCTTTTATGTGGTTTTCTTAAGAGGCTGGTCATTACATTGATATAGCTGTACAAGACTGTTCTATGAGTTTAGTATCTTCCTCTGATCTCAGAAATTGGGCCTCCCTCCAATTATTTAAAAAATGTGCCTCCTTCTTCTATCACATTTTAGATTGATTTGGGGGGTTCTACATCAACTCTAACTGGCAGACTTAAGAAACTGTATGCAATGGTTTTTAGGATGGGGACTAGTAAAATAGGTAACCAGATGCTGTATGAGTTGGGGTCAGCTAGTCAGACAAGTTTCTTTGCAGCAATCAGCAAACTATGACCCACGGGCCAAGCCACCTATTTTAATATATAGAGCTTTATTGGAACACAGCCCTGCTCATTCATTTAGATATTGTCTAATGCTGTACTGACAGTACAATAGCAGCACTTATTCATTGTGATAGAGACACTATGGCCTGCAAAGCCTAAGACAATACTACCTATCCTTTCAGAGAGGAAGTTTGCCCATCCCTGGTGTAGAGCAACCCCTAAATGAGGCCGGGGTTGAGTGTTTGCTGACCATCTGAGCCCATATTTTTAGTTGGTTCCATAGTCCAGTGTACGCCCCTAATCCCAGGCAGATTTTTAGCAGCCGTGTGGTTACATGGAGCCAGGCAGAGGGCCCAGAAGTGATCTATCTGCATTGTAGGCACAGATAAGAACAAAGAGAGGTTCATCCTTGTCCATGGACAGCAGCAGTTTTCTGTCAAGTTGTTGGAACTCAAGTTGCCTGAGTGTCCACCTAAAATGGTCCCTTTATCAATTAATGCCTTTCTAAATAGTATGAGAAAGGGTCCTAGTGTGAACATTGTGAGTCAAACCTGGGAACACAAAGATTTTTAGGCAAGATGGAAAGCAAGGATCACTACTTAGGAAAAGTGAAAGGTAAATTAATTTGATTACCAGTCTTTTTCAAGCAAGAGACTTCTCTCTCAGGGTAAGTTTTAAGCACTTGGAATATAGATATTAAGCCAATTTTGGATTATATCAAAGAGTTCGTAAACTAAGAGCATGTGATCTTCTCTCTCTTTTTTTGTTCTCATCAATAAGGGATGGAGAAATCTAGAGTCATGTAAGATTTTATCTCTGTTCTCCATCTGAGACTCAGTCATTGCAAACTATGAGACAGTAATGCTTTGTGCAACAGGAATTAAAGAAGGGAGAGGTGGATAAGGGTAGGCTGAAAGGATCTCCCCAAACAGGTTCTGGAAACTGGACTTTCCTTTTACTATTATCTGATATTTTAAAATTTATTTTTTCTTTTATAATTCTTTTGGGCCCCTTTTCTCATCCTTTTCTGGCTTTGGTTTCTTCCAGTAAGTGCTTATGAGGCCAAGAAGTTGGTCATTGAGGGCTTTAACAAGGCCCATGGATGGCAGCTGAATGAAGCTGAACTGTAGTAATTAGCATCACCTAATCTTATTCAAATGGTACTTCTAGATCTGCAATGGTGATAAATCGTGAAAGTTCCAAGTAGGGGGAATAAAAGAACAAAAAAAAAAAGATACTAGCAGTCTTGGGTCTGACAGATTGTTCACAGTATATTCTTGCAAGTTTTTATCAAAATGGAAAATGTGAAGTCTTTGCCTAATCTCTCTGTACATAGTTTTTGTTGCCAGTTTATTCTCTGTGGTGTGGGGCTGGCTCAGCTGTTGGTCTCTGGCATGGAGATACCAAAATGCAGCTAATCTGCCTTATGAGCAGAGCTCAAAACATGTGATTTAAAATCTTATGATAGCTGCATAGAAATAATGATGCCCTTGTGTCGAATTCTTGCAAGAAGTAGATTATTTTTCGAAAAGGTTTTTGTTTCCTTGTAATGTTCTGGAATTTTTTATAAACAAAATCAGTTTGGTGGTTTTGACTGAATTGACCAGTAATGATTTTTGCTATGAGCGAATTTGATGTCAGGAGATTGCAAGAGAAGTAACAGATGTGAGGATCTCTGTTTACAAGAAAGACACTTTCCTCTTTGGCCACTGCCTGTGAGTTATG
Organism: Rhinopithecus bieti; assembly: GCF_001698545.2. Classification (NCBI taxonomy): domain Eukaryota; kingdom Metazoa; phylum Chordata; class Mammalia; order Primates; family Cercopithecidae; genus Rhinopithecus; species Rhinopithecus bieti. The sequence continues at coordinate 2,562,804 of NW_016819762.1, read as the reverse complement.
AGAGAGGTTAACATTTTCTTTTCTCTGTATGTTTACATGAAGTTTCTGGAAATCATTGTGAGGATTCTGTACATGACAAGATTTTCCCAGGGGCGATAGATGAGGGATTTAGAGATGAAATTGGTCTGTGCATCAGGGATGGGAAAGGATTCCAGGGTCTTCATCTGCTTTATGAATTAATATCGGTGTACATTACCCTCTTAATATCGGTATACATTACCCTCTTAATGTAGTGCTGAGCCACGAAGTCTTGTGAGCCACCGAAGTTAGCTGTAAGATACTCAGGGCCTCTCTTAATGTTTTACTACAAATTTCTTCCACTTCATGTCTAACTTTGAAGTTTTAGGTAAAGATAGTTTCTCGACTCCTATTTTGCCCTTTTCCAGATTATGAATTAGATGCAGTCATGGCTATAAATCTCGCTAATGGCCATTGCTGTACGGCATCTTACGGCCAGCATCTGAGTGTGCAAGCTCTCTGTGCTAATCCTGGATTCCAGTCAGCCATAAAAACAGCGGCTTAAGAAAGTTTGCATTTTTCCCCTCTTGTCAAGCTAAAATAAACCCAATTTTAGAAGATGTACAGTTCCTATCCCTTCCTAGTGAATCCCAAAAGGAAATCAGTGCATCAGTGCATTGTCCTTTAGTTGCACTTCGTACATTTTCCTGAGAACTTGTGGCCAAAGTAGTAAATGAAATGTGTAAGACATTGGGCAGTTTGCAATGCACTTCAACTCATCTGTCTTAATCCCTGCAATAACCCTAAGAGTAGGGCATTCTGTCTCTTACTAATCAGGAAACTGAAGTCCATGGAAGCTGAGTATGTTTCCCTGGGATTGCACAGCTAAGTAGCACAGGTAGGATTCAAGTTCAGATCCTCTGACTCCAACTACCATTCCTTATCCACTGCAACAGGCTGCTCATGTGTAGGGGAGCATGCAGTGAAGATAGCCAGTGAAGCCAAGTCCAAATGCATAATGGAGAAGCCTGTGCAACTGTTAGGATAGTGGGAAAGGAGAATGGGTATACAGGGAGCAGAGAAGGAGATAGAAAGGTCATTTTAAAAAAAGGAAATCACAACTTCAAGTCAAGCCCCTTATAGAAGAGCTCACCCTCTTTCTGTTTTCTGATACTCCCCACATTGCCTTTATCAAGATTTGGAAAGATTTATTGAAACTCGGAAGGTATAGGGTATCTTCTATAGTTCCTCTATATTGTTTTTATTACCTATAAAGAGCCAGAGAGTAATATGTTAGGCTTTGCAACCCAATGGTCTCTGTCACAGTCACTCAACTCTGACATTCTATCATGAACACAGCCATAGACATACATAAACACATGAGCATGGCTGTGCTTCACTAACATTTATTTACAAAGAAGCAGCCAGCTGGAGACCACCATTTGCTGGCCCCTGCCTTAAAACAGTGACTTCCAACCTCAGCTGTACATTACAACCACCTGGGGAACATCAGAAAATAACAGTGTGCCCTGGGTCTTCCCTACAATAACCAAATCTTTCTAAAGTAGAGTGCAGGTATCAGCATAGATGTTTAAAGCATGCCATGAAATGTTAGTGTGAAAGTAAAATGACGGACCACTATCCTAGATTCTGAAACAGTGGCCTTCAAATTATGGTTCCTGGGACAACAGCATCAGCATTCCCTGGCAACTTGTTAGACATTGAGTTCTCAAGCCCCATTCCAGACCTACAGAATCTGAAACTCCGAGTGGGGCCCGGAAACTGTGTTAACAAGCCCTTCAGGTGGTGCCAAAGCACAACCAGGTTTGAGAAGCACAGGTCTGGGACCTAGAGAATAAGCATTCAGCCCCAGAGCACTCACTTGAGTGTCTTCCTGAGCACATCGGGTGTAATGTTCTAGAGCCAGCCCTGGACCTTCCATCGGAAATCCAGCGTTAAGCTCTGCCCTTTACTTCCCCTCCCTAAGCCCCAGAGTCTTCATCTATAAAAAGAGTAATATTAATATTTGTACCTAATTTATAGCTAATTGATGGTGACTGGATGATTAAAGGTATGTGAAGGCAGTCAAACTATTAGACACCATGCAAATGCAACTGTTTATTAATACTGTGATTGTAACTGACGCTTCAGAGGTAGAAGTACATGCAGTTATTATCCATGGGCTTGATCCATGACTCTCAGTCCAGGAGTGTGCTGTGGCCCAAAGGGTTACTACTAAGCATAATCTAGAAAGTACTGAAGAGTGAGTTGTCTTATCCTTACCAAAACCATAGTGGTTCTGCCCCCTGGAGGGCAACAACGCTGTAAAGGGAAGAAAACAGGACCAGAAAGAAGTCCCTATGGAGATAAGGTGATAGAGAGGATACTACCATAGGAAAGCAGGAAAAAGCCCTTCGAATTAAGGTGGATAGGATATGCTGAATGTCCGCAAACCCTTACAGCAAGTGGACAATGTAAACCGTGTACCCTCCTGGGATCTTTTTCCAGGAGTCTCCAAGCCACACTGGGTGGTACACCTTGATATATAATCCTTGCCAATAAGTAGTATCAGTTACAATCACAAACATATTCAAAAAGGTCTAGAGACCTTTATGAATAACACACATAATGTGTTCCTTAGACAATCTGGGACACTTCAGAGGCAACTTTACAGTCTTTTAGGTTTGACATCTAATAGGATAAATAGTTGACATAAAATGTCCCTTAAACGCTGTTTTAGAATATACAACCCTGAAAGAATCAGGACCTAACAGTGGGGTGATTCTTGAGTTCTTGTGAGACGAAAACCAAGACACTTTGCAAGCTATCTGTTGTTTTATACGTGTGTGGATTTGAACTGAATGTTTCTGAAATAAAGACCCTTTGGGAATCAACTATCTTATAGAGACTCCAGAGTTATTATCTGAACTTAAGGGAGAACATCCGTGCCAAAATCAGCACCATCTGTTAAATTCCCGCATCGTTCTCTTCCTATCTTACTGAAAGACCCTGCTCTCTTCACTGTTGTGATTTTTTTTTTCCTCCTTGTTTGGTCATCCGCAGCATAAAGGGTGCAGAGAGGAGAGTCAGAGAGAAGTGTGTCAATCTTTACTTGGACAGAAGCCCAGGAAGTGTTAGTTGGACATTTTCTTATGTAGATTGGATAGTCATTTTTGTGAGTAAAATGCCCTGCAAAGCATCTTGCTGGTAGATGCTGGGAAAATGTTGAGGCAGGTTAAAATGAGCCATGACACACTAGAGCTGCAGGTGTAGCATTTAGAGTCCAGTGAGGGAGGATTACCTCCTGTTGTTCTCCTGCTAGCTTTGCTGAAATTGTTTAATCCCAAAGGATAAATCCAGGCTGCTTTTCTCAGGGCCGTATAACTGCCTTAGTACATAGAGCTGTTGAAATATGAACCAAGCAGGGTGTGAACTAGCTCAAAATATGCTGATTTCCAGATGTTCTTTGATTCCCTCAAACACTGATTGCCCCCAAAGACCATCCTGAGTTGTGGATGCCAGTGATTTCTCATGTTCCTTTCCATGATCAAGGCAATAATTTTAAAGCCCCGTAGTCTTCTCATTAGCCTGTGTCTGGGTCTTGTCTAGGTCATATTTTACTTCTCAGTATGAAAATTGCAGAGTCTCACTGGATTGCACTGTAAAATATCTGCACATCAGTAGCGGTTTTTTAATTTGTTGCTCTTCCCAGGATGGAGAATCTTTCAGAAATATGAATGAAGGGTTGGTGCTCAATATAGTGACCTTCTATGAAAGAGAGGTCGTGGAATATCTGCTTTCTCTGCAACAACAACAAAAAAAGTAAAAACAAAGAAAGTAAATGTGAGCATGTTTTAGGCAAAGTAATCAAAATCCAAAATCATTGAATTTATGTTTACAGAAGGAAAAAAATCATTTGTGAAGCAGACTTACCACTCACACTATTATTACGTTCCAAAACTTCATTCTCTTAAGAATTAAAAAAATATATAAATCCAGAGTGTGAATACATTGGGGATCACAGATGCTAATGCTTCTAGGAGGTTCTTTTGAATTTGTTTTATGATATCTTAGTAAAATAAAGGCTCATAGAAACCCTTATAAGTGGTGGGTTAAATATCTACCACTGGAAAGGAGATACCACAAGGAGGAAAGAATTTTTACACCTCCTTCTACTTTCACCCTGTTCAGAAACAAATCTGCGGCCACCAACCTCAGCATCCCCTGAGCCTTTGAACCAACACACGTGCCCTCATTTCTTATGCGGAGAAATGATACAGAACTCTTTAGAGAGAACTCTTCAAAAGACCCGGATTTTGGTTCACATGGCAGCTCTGACTCATTGGCAGGGATTTTCATGTATTGAAGCCTCAATATTCTCATCTGTAGGATGCAGTAAATAGCGCCTGATGAGGAAAGGTCCATCGTCAAATAAAACTGTAAATTTTATTTCATCTAAATTCACATCCTGGTTAGGGGTGAGGGCAGAGTCAGGATGAGCTGCCAGGGCTGGTAACAAAGATAGTACATTTAATTCATGATACACATTTTTTTTTCTTTTGTTTTTCTTCTTTGAGGTGGAGTCTCCCTCTTTCGCCGAGGCTGGAGTGCAGTGGCTCAGTCTCGGCTCACCACAACCTCCATCTCCTGGGTTCAAGCAATTCTCCTGCCTCAGCCTCCCAAGTAGCCAGGATTACAGGTGTGTGCCACCACACCTGGCTAATTTTTGTATTTTAGGCAGAGACGGGGTTTCACCATGTTGGCCAGGCTGGTCTCAATCTCCCGACCTTGAGTGATCCACCTGTCTTGGCCTCCCAAAGTGCTGGGATTACAGGCGTAATTCATGATATACTTAAAAGGGTAGTTAGCTGTGTTTTTCAAATTAATCAGATCTACATTTAAATAATAATATCCAATGGGAGAAGACACAGAAAGCCCTCAGAACTAGGCCTAGTACACAGTGAGGCATCTGTGAACATTCACACCCATTTTCCTTCCTCTTCACGCCTGTGCCATCTGCCAAGTCGTCCATCTCATGAAACACCTAAGGCATTCCGTGACCTTCGAGGGCACACGATAAGTCTGGATGAAGGTGATTCGCGCACATTAAGACTTTCTGCCCTAGTGATTGCTGCTGCCTCCTTTCACTTGTTTACCTGTTGTCTCTGCATTTCAGTCGATTTCTTTTCATGAGCATTGCGATTGAGGTTCTTCCTTAGCAATGATCATTTTAAAAAACAGAAATCACACTTAGACGGTAAAATCTCACTTTTGGGCCACAGATGTGGGAGATAATCACAGCCTCTTCCAGGGATTACTAATAAGTCAATTCCTAGTAATCTCCAGGGATTACTAATTACCAGAGATTCCTAATATGCTTCTGGGTGTGACTGACACCAGAGAGTTTGGGGGAACCCACAAACATCACCCAATGCAAACAGGGACTGAGAACCCACTGCTCCAGGAGCAGAGGTGGCGAATCCTGCTTGCCAGCACCATCTCTGCAGAGAGCAGAAACTCCTGGCTCCCTCTGCTTGCCTCCCTCTACGCCAAGTGACATCCTTGAGTTCACGCCACTCCTGCAGAGAGTTACTGCATCTACCAGATTCAATAATTATGCCATATTTGGTCCTGAGATTTTCTGACCAGCCATGGTCCATTTTTCCCAAGGGCTCCATCATGACAGCATTCCATTGAGGGCAAGTGTGCTCTGAGAAACCGTACTGGTGATGGCCAGCCTCTGCCGAGACCTAACCATCTGCCGTGAATGAATATATTCATTCATTTAATCCAGATAACAGTCCTGAATTTTACAGATGAGGAAATGGAGTCCGAGTGGCCAGAAGAAATTTCATGAATTTTAGAAGTCCGTAGTAAACCCATGTAAAATGCCTTGAGGAGAGCCCAGCCAGGAACTGGTTTCTCTGTCACACACTCGAGGCTGAATTAGGGACTGAGTCATGGTGGGAGATGGCTAATGTTTTGGAAATGGCCCTAATATCAAGCTGTCAGCTTTCTATCTTTTCATTGCCCATAGCTGGAGAAGGGAGTGAGGCCATGATCTCTGTCTGAAATGAGGCATTGTGCTCTAGCCATTGACCTAGCTGGGTAAACGCTGAATAAGTTAGTTAAAGGCTATTACCATGGGTTCAGTGTGAAGGAGTGTTATTTTAGGAGTTTTCTTTTTTTTTTTTTTTTTTTTAAGAGACAGGGTCTTGCTCTGTCACCCAGGCTAGAGTGAAGTGGTGCAAACACGGCTCAGTGCAGCCTTAACCTCCCGGGCTCAAGCAGTCCTCCGGCCTCAGCCCCCCAAGTAGCTAAGACTACAGGTGTGTGCCACCACACCCAATTTTTATATTTTTATAGAGACAGAGTTTTGCTGTGTTGTCCAGGCTGGTCTTGAACTCCTGAGCTCAGCAACTTGCCCGCCTCCGCCTCCCGAAGTGATGGGATTACAGGCGTGAGCCATTGCACACTGCCTATTTTAGGAGTTTTCTTTACCAATCACTCCCTTCTTAATACTCGCTGTCATTCATAAGTTACATGATGTAACTTATCTCTTTGACTACTCACTCGGGGCCTGTGATAGTCAGGGATAAAGCCTCAGGAGATTTACCGCTAAAGAGAAAATAAGTTGAATGTGAATATTTTGCAACTCAGGGTCAGTGTTATATTGGAACTCTGAGAACAGGAATGCATGAAAAGATCAAAAGGGTGGAGGGGGATGATCTTTGTAGGTCAAAGTAGTAAAATAAAAGTGAGCTGAAATGGAGTGAAATAGTAGTACTTTGGCTCTAAATTTTCTAAGAAGAATGATCTATGGAAACTAATAGCTGCACAATTTTTTAAGTTTGCAACCTGCATACTTTCCTTTTCTTTCTTTCTTTCTTTTTTTTTTTTTTTTTTTTTGATGGAGTTTTGCTCTTTTTGCCCAGGCTGGAGTGCAATGGCACAGTCTCGGCTTACCTCAACCTCCACCTCCCAGGTTCAAGCAATTCTCCTGCTTCAGCCTCCCAAGTACCTGGGATTATAGGCATGTGCCACCACACCCGGCTAATTTTGTATTTTTAGTAAAGACAGGGTTTCTCCGTGTTGGTCAGGCTGGTCTCAAACTCCCGATCTCAGGTGATCCGCCTGCCTCACCCTCCCAAAGTGCTGGGATTACAGGCATGAGCCACCGCACCGGCCTAATTTCTACGTTTGCTAAAAGATATAAATCATGAGAAAATTCTCATTTCTCCAGAAGGTGGTACCCACTCAGTTGCTTGTAGGTATCATAAAGGTAAAGAATGGTTAAATGGCAACTGGGAGAAACTTAAAACTCATGATAATAGCAGGACTGGGATTTGGGGAAAAATATTTTCTTTGTGGAGTAGTCATGCATTACTGGAAAATAATCCACCACTAAGTATGGATGTTGCTTGTTACCTGTGTAACTCCTCCAAAGAACATTCCCAAAGATTAAGAAAATATATATATATCTACCAATTATCAAGAATTAGAAAATAAAAAAAACCCAAAGGAAAGCCATGGAGCTACACTGAGGTCATTCCATTCCCACAGCTCTGTTTGTGCAAATTAAAAGACCAAAATTCTAGAGGCAACACAAAGTTATTTGGCCTTGGGGAGATCCTTCTTCTTTAAAGGCTGTAAAATTACATTCATCCTGAACACCTGCAAAGGTGTGTATATATTGTGATAGATACATGTGTATACATGATGTGTAACTATAGAGGTCACTATGTATATAAAACCAAAGAAGGGTTCTGTATAAATAAGACTTTAAATAGTGTCATGATACTTAAATGGAACCACTGTACAAGATTCTTAAGTTTCAATTATAAATATTAACAGTTTAATAAATGGAGACAAAGAACACTCTGGTTTCTTTTTGTTCACAATGAAAAATGAGAAAAGGATTATCCAGAGTGCAAATATTTGCTACAGAGGAACATTTAATACATGTCTGTATAAAAGGTTTTAATATATGCCCCTTGCTAACATTACTAAATCCTATTTAAAGTATTTAGTACATCAAATAGTCTTTAGTATCTCTGGCCTCATTATTCAGAAACATCTGGAAGGCAATAGAAAAAAAGGTAACACTGGCGTTATCTTCTATTGTTACCTCTTGCTTCTTAGGTATTAATTTGTAAAATGAGGGGAAAATCCTTTCCAAATGCACAGGTTATCATTATTGAATGACAAAATAAAATAATAGCTGATAGCTAATATTTGTTGAGTATTGACTCTCTCCTAGGCACTTGGATACTTAGATACTAACAAGTTCTGTAATTAACTTCATTGGGCAGATGAAAAAAAAAACGTATTTGAAGTCTCCTTCTCAACTCAGGTTAGCAGTAGTTTGCTTTTGCCTCTTAGCTTGTTCCCTAATGATGCTCTAAATATCATGTTAAAAATTGTTACTATAGGCTGGGTGTGGTGGGTCACACTTGTAATCCCAACACTCTGGGAGGCCAAAGCAGGTGGATAACTTGAGGCCAGGACTTTGAGACCAGCCTGGCCAACATGGTGAAACCCCGTCTCTATTAAAAATACAAAAAAAAAAATTAGCCAGGTGTGGTGGTGCGCACCTGTAATTCCAGCTAAGTGGAGTCTGAGGCAGGAGAATTGCTTAACCCAGAAGATGGAGGTTGCCATGAGCCGAGATTGCACCATTGTACACCAGCCTGGGCAACAAAAGCAAAAGTCCATCTCAAAAAAAAAAAAAAGATTGTTACTATGCTAAACAATATATCATCAAGATGAACCTTATATTTTTATTGGATTCAGTCTAATATTTTCAAACAAAATGGCAGCTCATTTTTTAAAATTCAAAGGAACATATCTTTTGTAACTTGAGTACATCTCAAGCAATTTGGAAAATGGATAAGGATTACAGTGACATATGATTTCCCCGAGTAAGGTTTCGGTTCACAGACCAGCAATTAATGAATGATATTAATAATGCATTAGGACTGACAATAGAAATCGTTTTATCCCTCACATTATAAAACTGAGTCAAGGGTAAATAAGTTATGTAATGTAGGAAATATCTGGGAATTAGTAACAAGACACTGATAATTTGGGGAGAGTTAAAGGTGTACCATAAAACAGTGTTTCTCAAAGTAGGGTTCCCATAATATCACTGCATCGGAATCACTCAAATACTGTTAAAATGCAGATCATGGGTGCCACCACAGGGATTCTACATTAACATCTGCCTTTTAAAATAAACATCCCAGGTGCTTTTTCTCACTATGAGAAAGCACTTTGAGGAACTAGTATTTATTTCATTCCAGTAGCTGAAAATATACTTTTTGGTTATTTAATAGAAAGCACTTCTGTGGGTTGAATTGCATTCCCCAAAAAAGTAATGTTGAAGTCCTAACTTCCACTACGTGCGAATGAGACCTTAACTGAGAATAGGGCCTTTGTAGATGTAACCAAGTTCAGATGAGGTCGCATAGGAATAGGATGAGCCTTGAATTCAATGACTGGCTTCCTAATAAGAAAGGAATTTGGACACAGAGACCCAGAGGAGACACATATAGAGGAAGAACACCATGTAAAGACAGAGGCAGAGATAGCAGTGATGCAGCCCTCAGTCAGAGGATGCCCAGGAGCCACCAGATGTTAGGAAAGAGCAGTGCACAGATCCTCCCTCTGAACCTCCAGAAGGAACCGACCTGGCCAATACCCTCAGACTCCAGGCATCCAGAAGTGTGAGAGAATACATTTCTGTTGCTTTAAGTCACCCTGTTGTGGGAAACTACACAGGCACAAAGCTAAGAACTGGAATCACACGGGGAGGTTCTTTCTGCATCTATCACTCCCTGGTGCACTTTCTTCTCTGGCCCTCAGTGTTGGGAACTTTATCAGGAGGTTGCCTCCTGCACTTCGGGGTCCCCTGTGCTTCTCCCTCCTGTCTCCCCTGTGAGCCCATCCTCAGTCCTAGACTGTCTCGCCATCTCCCCGTTCAATACTTCAAAGAGCAGCTGTCCAGGGTTACAGTTGATTTTGCCTGCCACGCTCCCAAAAGAGATTTGAGGGATTTCCTGATTCACTGGATGGCCAATGTCACCCTGAAGTATGAGGTTTTTTAAAAATTAAACTTGAAAACATATCTGAAAATCTCATACCCTGCCAGAACTGATTAAAAGTGAGAAAGGCAGAGAATAAAGTAACACAGAAGTGATCCTTGTCATTTTTGCCAGATTACATTTCCCCCATGTAGCAACGAGGTGTCTGTCACTCCAGGATCATCCACTTCGAGGGCAGGCCGAGTGAAGGTCATTTTGGTTTTTATTGATTCTATGGCTCTGGCATTACTCATAAGGATTTACTGTATTTAACCCACCAGGAGAAGCCCTGAACTATAAATGACTTTCCTTTTGCCAGGAGAGCCTGCCATATCATAAGTGACACCGGCTACGTGGGTTCCTTCACAGCCATCTCTAATGAAGCCCGCAGCCTTTGCCTCTGCACAAAAGCACACGGCCTCTCATTTCATGGGGCTGATCCCTCCTTTGGCTCTAAAGCAGCATGAGGTTGTTTAGCTTACTAAGTAGGGTAATCCAGATACAGGGAGAGATGAAGAACCGAGTGCATAGACTCATGCTGTTCATTTCACGTCAGCATCCTCCATGACCAAAACTGGGAATCAGAAAATGAAAGTTGAAGAGCATGAAATAGGGAAAGCAGAAAATTAAGGCTAGGATTATTAAGGCTTATGAAGTGGTCTCGCATGTGTTACAAGGGGCTCAGGACACAACAGAGGCACAGGAAATATATTTGCTGAAGAATAAGGGAATGAATCAACTTTGAGAGCTTGTTTAAAACTTATTATTATTATTAACTTTTTTTAGAGGCAGGGTCTTGCTCTGTGGCCCAGCCTGGAGTTCAGTGGTATAATCACAGCTCATTGCAGCCTCAACTTCCCCAGGCTTAGGTGATCCTCCCACCTCAGCCTCCTGAGTACCTGGGACTACAGACGTGTGTCATCAGGTCCAGCTAATTTTTGTATTTTTTGTAGAGACCAGGTCTCACTATGTTGCCCAGGCTGGTCTCGAACTCCTGGGCTCAAGTGATCCTCCCTCCTCGGCCTCCCAAAGTTTTGGGATTACAGGTGGGAGCCACTGCGCCCAGCCCATCATTATTCTTTTAACTAAAAACTTTTCATCCTCAGAAAAGAATGAAGGATGTGTTAAACACAGAATTAATGTTTGTTGAGGGTGTTCTCACAACCAATAATTTGTGGACCCAGGACTAAAATGGGCTCAGAGGCAAAAAGAAAGAAATCAACAATATTGATCTTATCTTTATGGAAAGTTTTGATATTTTATTTATCACATAAGCAAATGCTTCCCATGCCTCCCGGGCCCTGCCCTGTGTGAACCTTTAGAAATGTAAAGGATGTTCTGTTACGGGGAGAATGTGAACATTCAGGTTTGAATTAACAATGAATTTGGAAGGAAAAGCCCCTTGGAACCAAGGAAACAGTCTCCCACATGAGCTTGAAATGAAACAACGATCTTCATGAAGCAGTGTCGGTCTCACAGGAGGGATGATTTTCAATTCACAGACTTTTCTTTTCCCCGAATCTGGAAATTTGAAAGTTTGCCAGACTCATGAATGCTTGTTTGCCCCTTCGTGCACACAAAAGCATCCCAAAGCTTCATGACTCTGATAATTTAACTCTTCATGACTGGTCATTGCCCCAAAATGAGTCAAGGACATGTCTGCAGAGCATATCAGAGCAACAGACCGAATCCCTTCCCAGGAGTATCTCCAGCCCCCGCTAACAGAGAGCATTTATTGTTTGCACACTATTTTTAGTATTCGGTCACTGACACTGTCTGCAACTGTTACTTAACCCTTTCTTTGTCGATATGCTCTGTCACTAACAGGCAACTCTGTCTCTATAAGAATAAAAATTACACTTTGAAAATATTCTACTAGTGGAAGCCCATGGTACTTATTCAGTATATTCTGGATTAATCCATGAATTAACTGTAAATTCCTCTGCTTTAGCTTTTCTCTTTGTCAAATTAAATTGGTTCCCATTTGATCCTAAGCTCTCAGAACATTCCAAGAAATTTCCTTTTTTGGAAAAATATGGGCTCCTAGCAGTCAAGTGTGACTGGGATATGAAAATAATATATTCTTAAATTACCACTACTATTATTACATTTATAAAACAAATCTATTGACTGGTCTATATTTATAGAATCTCAAACATTTGAAGTATATCATAAAATTCACTCTGTTTCTCAATTTATAATCTGCTGGCAAAAAGCACTTAGTCAAATTATTTCAGATTTGTCAGCCGATAATGTCTCAGAAGACACCTGCAGGTCAATATTTTTCCATCTTTCTTAACCTGACACCAAGTAATATATATTATATAATATATATAAATATGTACTATATAATACATATTAAATATTTATCTAATATGTATTTTTTGCCCTGTAATAGTATCGAATACAGGGCTGTGCTCCCTACTTTAAGGAAACTGAGATCCAAAATCTGATTTTGGCGGGGTAAAAGAAAAGTCATACTTGCTTTGCAAAAGAATTTAATTTAAATAGCAAGCTCCCTCTGAGTACTTAAAATATGATTCAATTTACCAAATCGTTACTAGTGCATGGCAGGGAATGTCCTGTTCATCTGCTTTTATTTAAGGCTCCTCAGATCTAAGAACACGAACACGAAAGAACATGCCCATTGCAGAGTTACGATCCTTCTCTAAAAGGGGCATAGTGCCATCTACATGCTTAATGAGAAACACATGGATCTAAGTTTGCTAGAGGCTCAGACAGACCTAGTTCTGGGGATCAAGAGGTACAGTCTAGGAAAGCTATTCAGCTGTCTTGAGAACATCCACCTGTCAGGGCTGGCTCCTGGACATATGTGACAGGTTGTTGTTATTGTCGGTATCGTTATTATTTTTGCTAAAGAGCACTGTAGCTTCCTAGGATTGCTACAACAAAGTACCACACACTGGGTGGCTTCATACAACAGAAATGTATTGTCTCAGTTCTGAAGCCTACAAGTCTGAAATCAAAGTATTGGCAGAAGCATGCACCTCTTGAAGGATCTAGGGGAGAGTCTATTTCAGGCCTTCTCTAAACTTCTTGTGTTGCCAACAACCCCGGGAAATCCTTGGCTTGCAGCTGTAGCACTTGAGCCTCTGTCTTCCTCATCACATGGCATTTCCCTGCATGTTTGTGTCTGTGGTCTTCTCTTATAAGGACACCAGTCACAGTAGGTTAAGATCCCACTTTACTCTGGTATGATCCCATCTTAACTAAGTACCTCTGCAAAGATGTTATTTCCCACCTTCCATACAGAGGTTCCTGGGATTAGGACTTCCAGGTAACATTGTAGGAAACATAATTCAGCCCATAGCAGGCATTTATGAATTTGTAGACTGTGGAGGATGGGGGGAGTGTGAGTTCTTAATCTCATTACATGTTGAATGCTGCACTATGTAAGATTCCTCTGATGGGAACCAGCATCTTGCTTCACGATGTTCCACTCATGTGGATGGGTGTTCTAAAAGAATCACTGGCCGGGCATGGTGGCTCGTGCCTGTAATCCCACCACATTGGGAGGCCAAGGTGGGTGAATCACAAGGTCAGGAGTTTGAGACCAGCCTGGCCAACATGGTGAAACCCCGTCTCTACTAAAAATACAAAAAAATAGCTGGGCGTAGTGACGGGCACCTGTAATCCCAGGTACTCAGGAGGCTGAGGCAGGGAATTGCTTGAACCTGGGAGGCGGAGGTCACAGTGAGCCAAGATCGTGCCACTGCACTCAAGCCGGGGCAAGAGAGCAAGACTCTGTCAAAAAAAAGAAAGAAAGAAAAAAAAAAATCACTGCAATACCTGTGTCACCCTTTGGCGTGGGAGGTAGGACACCGTGGAGACAGAGGGAGGTCCTGACTGGAGAGTGAAGGAGGGATGAGACTAAGCATGAAAACAAAAACGAAGAGAGCCGACCTGGCAAGTAAGAAGTAAAGAGAGTGACACTTCCAGAGATGACTGTAAGCTTTGTCTCTCACTGCTCAACATCCTACACTTTCATCTAGTTCATTATTGTCCACATCAGCCTTTCCACTCACAGCATAACACTAACAGAGATGAACAGAAAGAAGCATCCTGAGTATAAGTTTCCTTTTCCCTCTTCAATACCTAGTTTGTTTACAATACATTGGAGGTGAGCTCAAGGAACTGGGAGGTGATGTTATATTTGAGCATTTCAGAGACACTATTCAAGGAGTTCCTGAACACTGCTATCTGAACTGTAATGATCACGGTCTCTTGTTCTTCCCATACCCAGGATGGTTCTTCTGAACCACCCAGATCATGTTCTTTCCATACCCAAAATGGTCTTTTGGAAGTCCTGCTGATTTTTTATTGGAAATAAATAAAGTGATAAAGTCCAAAGCCTCTGCAACTTCATGTAGGAAAGATGATCAAAAAGAAACAATTGTCCTGAAAGCTCCCCTAGTTTTCAAATATAACTTACTTTTCAGGACTATGTGCTTTGATGGAGTATGATATACCTGACAGACAGATTCTTGGTCAGCATAATTTCCTTTCAGAAGTTACCCAGCCAAATATCATGACTGATAATTTCATACTAAAACAGAAATTGAATTTTTCTTTGAGGTGAAAATGAATCCACTAGTATTTTTTAAATCACCTATAGACAGAAATTGACTTGACATAATGTTATATGATATTTTTAATAATTTAGGAATATGAATGAGGCCATTGGAAATTAAGGTCTTTCCTTTCATTTTCCTTACTCACTATGATTTATTCAAAAGTGATGAAAAGGCACCTTGTTATCAAACATAAGTGTAGAGATTTGGATGAGTACTTCTTATCAAAATAAAGCTACACCAAAAACTTCAGTGGAAGTATATACTCCACATTTAATCAAGCTACTTCCTTGCATAACAACCATGTTTGGTATACTTTGGGTGAAACCTGAAGAGGCCCGTTAAATGGTTCAGTTGTTCACCAAAGAGGGTGGTTACCCGAAGTGTGAGAGGCAGGCATTATGAAAAGCATGCAGACGGCATCTATCTCCCATTACTGCCCAGGCCGATGAGGTTCTGTGCAGCCATTCATCTGATTCCAGTCATTGCCAAGTCCCATGAAGGGCATTACTGCATCATAAAATATAGCGTGGAATTAGACATCGTCCTAATTTGTAACTTCCTCTGGTTGGTTGAATGGGTTTCTTTTAGCCTATAAGGGCCTTAGGATTCTCCTACACTTCTACCAAAATGAGCTTTCTAAAAAGAGTATATGGTATAATATCCTCTTATGGAAGGTATACTCTTATGAAGTAATGTCACAGTATATGTCATTGACCCTTTAGTCATTCACCTGTCCCCACTACCTTCCCCTGCATAACATACTTCATGACACAAATCTTTCACTACAGCTAATGTGATCTTCTAGACCAGCACTTCTCCAACATCAGAGTTTTTGCAAATCACCTAAAGATCTTGTTCAAATGTAGGTTCTAGGTTAGGAGGCCTGAGGTGGGGACCGAGATTTTGCCTTTCTGACAAACTCCCAGATAAGGCCAATGCTGCTAATTTCCTTGAGTGGGAAGGATCTGGGAAACTCCCCTATGTATTCCTGTTCCTATATCTTTGTTCACGTTCTTCCTTCAACCTGGAATGTCTTCCCTTTCTTCCTAGGTTTTCATACTCATCCGTAGAAATCCTGCCTTAGTAGCTACTCCTTGAAGTGGTCTAGGATGGGGCTTTCTATATCACAAATGCTTCCTCCTCTGAACTCTTATAGCACACAGTGGCTGGACCACCCTCTGACACTGCTCATTTTATCTTTCGCTACTTTCTCATGCATACATCTGGAATCCCCAATCAAATGTTTAGCCCCTTGAGGACAATCTCATTATGTTCACTCCTGGCCTTTCCCTTAAATCTCAGATTTGCAATTCCAACCACCTGCTGCCTTATTAGAATTCAAATTCAACAAAGCGAAAATGAAACACCCTACCTTCCTCCTCAGAAAATGTGTTCAGTCTCAGGTACTCCCTTCTCAGAGAGTTGCATTTATTTATTTTACAAATACCTGTTTGTTTTAACAAATACATGTGCCTATGATGGACCAGGCACATGGTGATGAATGGAGCAGATGTGTTTTCATGATGCTTGTCTGAAACCTGTGGAACCTCGAAAAGCCCCAGTCACCTACAACTTAAAAGCTGTGCACTCCTGGAGGTACAGTCTCCCAAGGTAGAAACCGCAGGGTCATCACCGAGTTCACCTTCTAACTTACCTTCCACAACCATCCATTGTGTTATAAATTTCTATCTGTGCTGCCACAGAAATGCATCCCCTACATGAGCACTCCTTTCTTTCCCATTTCTCTTGCCACTGTCCTATAAATGTTCCCATCCTCTCTGGTTCTAGCAATGGCACTTGTCTCCTTACTCCCTACTCATCCCTTTGGTTTCAGCTTCTTCATCTCCAACTTTCTTTGACACCAACTCTGAAGTTGTCATTCTCCAGACACATCCATCTCATCAAGGCACTTACGGACTTACAAAGACAGATGGATCCACATTGCCTGTAGAATTAAACTCCACTTTCATAGCATCAAGTTCAACGTCCCTATAATCTATCCTCCACGGACTTTTCCAGCTTCCCATCCCCACACACTATCCCCTGTGTCTACTTGTGCTGGAGCAAACATGTGCTAGTCTCCAAATGGCTCTGCTCTTTGAAGGCTCCTTGCCTTTGGTCAACCTAGAAAGCCTCTCCTAATTCTCCAACTGTCAAAATACAGCAGTTCCTCAAGGTTCAACTCAAAAGCCACCTCATCCAAGAAACCTTCCTCTGCCATAAGAACCACTTCCATGACATTTCCTTTGTAACTGTGTCACACGCCCTTTGTCACACAGTCTTGGGTGATTCTTAACTCTATATCTATCTGTCTTTAACTTAACTCTATATCTATCTGTCTCCACTAGGTGTTAAGGCTATGTTTATCTAACCCACTCGGTAGCTAACAAAATTTTCTGAAATCCAAGGGAAGATGTTCCCAACAATTCGAGTTTATTGACTGGGATGGTGGAATTGTACTTCTTTGATTCCTCGATGCTGAGCACAAAATCCTACCCTCGGAAGATGTGCAAAGAAAAATAAGAGAGAGATATATATATATACACACACACACACACACATACATATATACATATATATAGTGTGTGTGTGTGTGTGTGTGTGTGTGTGTGTGTGTGTGTGTGTGTGTGTAAACCTTTCATCTTCGGTATCTTTGAAATAGGCTCTTTCCAACTTTATACAGCCTGATGATTACATCCCATTGTGCCCCTGTCAGTAGAAGTCCTTCCCCTCAGAGCCAATTGCCAAGGCAGGGTTTTTCAATCTTGGTCACATATTAGAATCATTTGGAGAGTTTCAAAAAATCTCAGTGCTCAGTCTGCACCCCAGATGGACTAACTTCATCAGAGTCTCTGTGGTCCAGACTTAGGCATCAGTATGTTTAAAGCTGCTCAGATGATTCCAATATGCAGCCAAGGGTCAAAACTACTGTGCAGGAGAATATTTCAATTTCAGACTCAGTCGTAGGAATATACAAAGCAGCAGCCATAGCACATAGGACAATTTTAAGGGGACTCCTCTGACCCCAGACATCTCTCTTGGTTGCCCATTGTGGTACTCACAATGAGAAAAAAGAATTCTCTTTTGATTATAGTATTATCTCCAGAAGGCATTGTTAAATACATACAGAAATATATGAGATATGAATATATCTAATATGATACTCATGTGTATATGTATCATATTATATATGCAAATATGTTCCCTGGAAGGAGTAATCGATTCATCTTCCAGCTGTGTGCAGAATGAGCAGCAAATTCCCTTTTGTGAAAGATGAGAGCCTGGAAAGGAAGGTCTGGAGCACACAGATGGCATTAGGGCATCCTCCCAGTCTGTTCTGAGAAGCTGGAGAGTACAGTGGGAATATCTGATATCTCAATAGAACGTAAGGGGGTGAGAAGGAAAGAGAGGCACAGTCAAGGAAACTGGCACTGGGAGAGGACTTCCAGCGACAAACTTGGCCTCCTCAGGTTGGCCAGGGCTGACCCTGCCCTGAATCTCTGAAGTTTATAAACTTTGACTTTTAAAAATTGATTACTGGGTAGGGGAAGGGGAAGATTTTAAATGAGTGGGTAAGAAAATACCCAAGACCTGAGGGAATAAAGTCTCAGCTATACTGAACTTCCTGAGCCTCGAAAGCAATACTGAAAGGATTCCTAAATAAAAAGGTTAGCAGCATCCAAAAGAAACTAAGGAGAAGGAACCTCGTAAAATAAAAGTCATGAGAAAAGTATATATAGGTGGCAATTTTCCCCCAAGCTTACAAAAAACACCACCTGGGGACAGAGAACCACGGTAATCCCTCTATACTCTGCTGCCTAATGAGAATTTCTGAAAGCAAGGTACACCTAGAGTGAGTCCCCATGAGGTAGTAATTTATAAAGCTGCCCCTACACCATGCTGATTCCGAAATAGACTGGTTTTCTAGTGTACCAGAGCCTTTTGTAGAAAAACAAAGCAATAGGAAAGAACTTGAATAATGGAGGCCTCCACAGAGATGAGATGACACATCGGGGTCTGTGATTACACCTCAGATTCACTCAACCACAACCTTCTCTGAGAAGCCTACTTCCTTATTCTCATAAACTAAGCCGGGCAGTAATCATCCTTTGCCTTGATAGGAAGATCTGCTAATTACCCACAGCTCCAGAGGAATGCAAATCTGTGGCTATGTCATGGATCTGATCTTCCTTCTATGACCTTAACCCCCCACCCTAACTCCTTCTGTCTCGGATTTAAACAAATTCACTAGACATGAAACAGAAAGAGGCTGTTACTTAAGGGAATCGGATCCTTGGAGCATATACTCCTGAATATCCCTTATGGGTTTGAGTCAGCACTGATGTCTCACAGACATTCCAGATGACTTCAAGGAGGCAAGGGCAGACTGGTAATTAAACCACACCAATCAGGAAGGCTTAGAAATAGAGAACAAAGGGCAAGGAGAGGAGAGAGAAGAAGGCAAAAAAAAAAAAAAAAAAAAAA
>NW_016819762.1:2536300-2543394 GCF_001698545.2 Rhinopithecus bieti | reverse complement strand
AAAAAAAAAAAAAAAAAAAGAAGAAGAAGAAAGAAAAGAAAAGAAAATGGAACAAAGAGGCAGGAAACCAGAGTCCTGGAAATGCTTTTTCACACATCCTACCCACTCCTCTCTGTCTGTGTTAACGAAGCTCCTGGAAAGAGATGTGTGCTCGCCTCTGTATAAAGCAGTGAGGCACAGAAAGAATGGTGCGAGCCGAGGCCAACCAGGTCTCAGGTCTGCGTGAGCTGGTGGAGCTAGACTCAAGTCAGTGCAGGAGGAAGGCAGTGTAGGAACAGGGCTGACGAGAGTGGGACTGGGCTCTCTTCCAGGCTCTGAGGCTCACCTCCCTTAATCCCAAATGCTACAACCTCATGGGGCTGTATGTCTTCTCTGTGCCCCTGCTGGTTCACTCTCCTCTCTTCTCCAGCCTGCCCATTGCTGGAGGGCTGAGGATATGAATTGCATCCCTGGGCTCCCACGTGTTCTGACTCCAGTTAACCTTGGCCACTGGGAGGCACTGAAGGAGCTCCTAGAGGAGAGTGAGGCCCTGGCATTCATTCTTGGGGCTTCCTCACTGTGAGGTTGCTTCAGACTAGCTGAGCACCTCAACGGAAGGTCACGATTCCCCTCTGCTGGCTTGTCCAGAGCTGTTTCCCTCCCCCATACTTCAGTCCTTCAGGCCTTAGGGTGGTAACTTTGCTCCATATTACTCACCTCAGGCTCTGCACTATTCCTTATGGCTTTTCTACACTCTGCTGTCACTTGTATTTCAACTACGTTATTGAACAATCCTTAATTATTGCCCAAGTTGACTTGTGCTGTCAGTTTCATTCTGAGACCCAACTGATCTAGCCCACAAACCCAAGATAGACCAGAATTATGTCTGTATTCTTCCATGGTGGGGCAACCTTCAAGGTGGCTAAGCTACTGGGGCATTCACCTGTGTGTAAAACTGTCTAGAGAGAAGTGGCTACTGGTGGAATCTGCTTAGTACCTGGAGAACTGCATGTCCTTTAGTGAAGGAAAACACAAGTGCTTTTCTCTTGGTCTAAAGTCACTTTACAGCTCATGGTGAGTAGCAGTGGTCTCTGCAGTGCACCAAGAGATGTAACTGACAGTAACATGCATGTCAGGGAGGGATTCCCTTCCCTCCTCAGTGCTAAGGAGAGAAAAAGAAGTAGATATGACTTACAAGGAAGGAAAAGGAGGGAGACATGAGTTTGGCCCTGTGTCACCTTCCGTCACAGAGCGCGACCTTCTTCTGCTGAACCGCCCAGCAATGGGAACATGCTGTGCATGGCATCGAAGTTCAAGACCACCGACAAGCAAAAATGGGTGTGACTTTGCATTTACTGCCTGGAAACCCATTTCATCATTTAATCCAAAACCTAATGTTTTTGGAATTCAATGTTTAAAAAAATCATGAGTGTTTGATGTGACATGAGATTGCTTTATCCTCTCTCCTCCCCAGTTCCTCATGAAAATGAGATGCTGCACCTCATTTGGGGATTTGGGAGAGAAAATAAAATAAAACAATCTGGATCTAGGTCAGCAGAAAGCCTGTTTGTTCAGTGTAAAGAGGCCTCTCCTCTAATTAACACTTTCCTGAGAAAAAAAAGAATGAAAGTCGTGTGCGAGGAGCATATATATATATGTATGTATATATATATATATACACACACACACACATTCCTCTTTAAATGGCACCATTTCAGATTCAGTAAAATAGCACTTACCCTTCAAATTGGAATAGTGATCACACGTACTGAAAATTAAAATTCCGGAAAGCCTCAATGCTGAAAATTTCATCCAGTCACCTGACAGAGGTAATTAAATTTCTTGGACTATTAATTAGTATTTATTAAATTATGGAACTAAAGCTTTAACTCTGCCACTCTTGCTTCAAGAATTAAGAAGTTACGGAGAAAGAGCGATGACCAAGGTGTCAGCTTGCTGAGTCTTCCAAAAAGTGGTACTCAGACCTTTATCCAACTCATGCCACCAATCCAATGATTCTGAAGAATAAAAAATTCCACCTCTAGTGCAAATCTAGAATAGCATGAAATGTGCTTTCTTTCCTTTTTAATTGTGCAAACACTGTGGCCATGTAATAACATGCACAATGAATTTGCACCCATGGCCACATGTGCTTGATAAAGGCAACATCATGGTTCTTTGCAACGGTGAACATTTTCTCTTACAGATGCTTAACTTCCGAGGCATCTTGTACAGAATAACATATTCAAAAGCCTGTTCTTTTCCCACATGCTCATCTAGTCAAACTTCTCTTCTCCAAGGAATGAATAAGTTCTGATGGAGTCCACGTCAGTCTTTATGTCAGATTATTTCTGAAAATGTTGGGGCTCTCTCCATAATCCAGCAGTCAACTGAGAGAGTATCTATTGAGTGTCTACCATGTATGCAACACTCAGCTCACTGTTAAAAAAGATACAAAAAGAATAAGATACGGTTCTTTCCCAGGGGCATCAAGATGTTTTACAGAGATAATCTATATCCAAATGAAACAGGAAACAAACCAAATGCATGAGATACTGGTAAAATAAAGTGCTCAATTGTGTGATAGGATGATCAAAATAAATTTCACTTTCAGGAGTGCCTTCCAGCTCCAACACTTTCCAGTGCTATGTGTAACATAAAAAATAGCCAAAGAATTCAACTACAGGTTCTGGAAGGTGTGTTTTCATCAAGAACATGCCCTTAGCACAGTCCCTGCTATTCGGTAAGCTCTAGGCAAATGCCGAATGAATGGATAAGCAAATGAGTGCAAAATGAAAAGAATGCCGACAGCAGAATGAATTGGCATCATCCGGGAAAGCTTCAGACCTGAGACTGCTCTTAAACTAAGCTGCAAGGCAGAGGTTATAAATTGTCAGCCATCAGTGTTAATCTATTTATACAGATGTGTTTCGTGCAGCCCATGCTGTCATGATGATGGTGGGGGGATGACGGACGGTGATGATGATGATCATGATGAAGACAAGGATGGAGGTGGAGAGAGAATTTAAAAGCCAGGAGATTCCATGTTCAAATCCATATAGTTCTATTGTAAAAGAAACTCTACCTCTCCTGGCTCCTGTGTTCATGTGGCATGATGCCAAGGCCAGTGGCTTTTTTTCTTTTTTTCTTTTTCAGACAGAGTCTCACTCTTATTGCCCAAGCTGGAGTCCAGTGGTATGATCTCAGCTCACTGCAACCTCTGCCTCCCAGGTTGAAGTGATTCTCCTGCCTCAGCTTCCCAAGTAGCTGGGATTACAGACACCCACCACCACGCCTGGCAAATTTTTATATTTTTAGTAGAGACAGGGTTTCACCATGTTGGTCAGGCTGGTCTCGAACTCCTGACCTCATATGATCCTCCTGCCTCGGCTTCCCAAAGTGCTGGGATTACAGGCATGAGCCAGTGTGCCCAGCCGTGGCTCTTCTCTTTGGCCAATGTCCTCCAGGTGTGCACCATGTTCCACCCTCTCAGTTGTCTCCCCAACCAAGGCCAAGTGTCAGTTACCTTTTATTTTCATGTGTGCACTATTGCTTTCTTCTGGAAGAGAAAATAATCCCCATACACATCGTACCAAAGTGTAAAAATGCAAAAGTAGTCCATGAGGGAGTCATGTTTCAAGGGAAAAGTGAGAGACTATGTCTTGTGAAAATGAATGAGGAAATAATGAAATTGTATGCTATTAATATCAATCTAAATGTGTCTATGAAAAGAACAGATATTGCTTCCCTACATTATCACCTGCTACCTTCTCAGTGAGGCCTTCCATGAGCATCCACCTCCACACATGCTTCCAATCCCCTCCTCCACTTTAGTTTTCACTTTAGCACATGCCATGTATGTTTTTATTGTATAATTCTGTTTAAACTTAAAGTTCTGGGATACATGTGCAGCACATGCAGGTTTGTTACATAGGTAAACGTGTGCCATGGTGGTTTGCTGCTGCACCCATCAACCCATCACCTAGGTATTAAACCCCGCATGCATTAACCATTTATCCTGCACAGTATTAGCTGCATAGTATTCCATGCTGTATATGTACCACATTTTCTTTATCCAGTCCATCCTTGATGGGCATTTGGGTTGATTCCATGTCTTTACTATTGTAAATAATGTTGTAATGAACATACGCGTGCATGTATCTTTATAACAGAATGATATATATTCCTTTGGGTGTGTATCCAGTAATAGGATTGCTGGGTCAAATGGTATTTCTGGTTCTAGGTCTTTGAGGAATCACCACACTGTCTTCCACAATGCCATATATTTTACTGGTTTATCTCATTTGTTGTTGGAATCCTGTAATGCAAATGTAGGCTCCATGAAGGAAGGAGTTTTTGCCCTCTTTTGTTCACTACTTCATCCCTGGTACCTAGGAGAGTGCCCAAAAAAGAGTAGATGTTTGATGAATGAACAAACAAACTCAGCCCGCTTCTCTAATTTGCTTTATCTGCATGATCTGCCTGAAAGGATGAAGAAGCTGTGGACAGGCTAAGAGAAGAGACATCACTGCTGGTGGAGGAAGTTACTTCTCAGAAGTAGCATAAGCAAAGGCTTGAGCTGGCAGGGAGCACATGGAGGGGGAACAGGGCTCTGAAAGAAGTAGAGCCTAATTAAAATGAAAAATGTAGCCGGGCATGGTGGCATGCATCTGTAATCCAAGCTACTTGGAAGGTTAGGGCGGGAGGGTTGTTTGAGCCCAGGAGTTCAGAGCTGCAATGAGCTAGGATTGCACCACTGGACTCTGGCCTGGACAACAGAGTGAGACCCTGTCTCAGAAAAAGAAAAGGTAAAAATGAAACAATGCATTTAAAATGGAAAATGTGTCATGGAGTTGCCAGTTAGGAATCCGTGATAGATGTGAACAAGACACCACTTGTCTGTCCCCTGTCATCAATCCAGACCATTGCCCACCCCACCTGGCTTTCACAGTGCCATACCTGTGTATCCTTCTGGACCCCAGCTGGGCTGTTCTAGCACCCTTCACCCTTCATTGATTCTCCAGAAAAAAATACTAAACTGCTCACAGTAGACTATGAAACCCTGTAGAATCTACTGGCCCACTTCTCTGGCCCCGACTCCTGCCTCTCCAACGTATGCACTGTACCTTTCAGTTGTACCAAAATAACTACTTTCCAAAGCCTTAGTGGGCTTGGTCCACATGAGCCTTTGAACATGGGCTCCATCTGATTGGGAGCCTCAACACCAGTTCATTCTTCAAGATCAGCTCAGAGAGACCCCTGTGGGAGCTTCTCCCTAGAGCCCCTACTTGGCAGACTCAGGACCCCTGCTCTCTACCTCTGGACCATCTGATGCTCCGCAGGTAATACTTATCCATCAGAAGCTGCATGCATCCCCTGTGAGATACAGTGTGAACACACATTCTGCCTTTAGTTAGTCCTCTAACTAAAGGCATCTGCGGCACTCTTGGCCAACTGATGGTACCCAGGCCTTGAGAATGCCTCCCTCACTCCTTGAACCCTCCCTAGAAATTGACTGGATTTCTCATTAAGTGGTCACAGCCCTAAGGTACTACCACGAGTTGGGGGACACACGTTAAGAGTGTGAATGCCCAGACTGCAGGTCTAGTACCTGTGTCTGTACTGAGAATAGCACCATGTGTCTATTCTCATTGGTCCTGATTTAACCCGTTATACCCTATCCCCTTTACTGTGGTTTAAGTGCGCTTACCTTTTCCCATTTGATCTCAGTTTAATCAACTTTGGGTCACTGGTTTCTGCTCTTGAAAAAAACCTACTCTACACTCAGCTTCTATCCTTCTCTACTCAATTCTTGTCAATGTTGACATCACATTGTACTACTATCAGTTTTTATGTCTATGTCTCCGCAGAAGAGAAAGCTCCTTGAAAGTAGAAACAATGTCCTTTTCATCTCTGTAGCCCCAATACCTAATGCAGTATCTTGCACAGAGAAAACCCTTCATGAATGTTTGTTGACTGAATGCATGAACACACGCAACAATACAGCCATTGCCATTGGTCTTTAAGAGAAAGGACCATGGCACTTTGGGAGGCCGAGGAGGGTGAATCACCTGAGGTCAGGAGTTCAAGACCAGCCTGACCAGTGTGGTGAAACCCCCTCTGTACTAAAAATACAAAAATTAGCCAGATGTGGTGGTGTGCACCTGTAGTTCCAGCTACTTGGGAGGCTGAGACAGGAGAATCACTTGAACCTGGGAAGCAGAGGTAGCAGTGAGCTGAGACTGTGCCACTGCCCTCCAGCCTGGGTGACAGAGCAAGACTCCATCAAAAAAGAAAGAGGAAGAAAGAAAGAAAGAAAGGAAAGAAAGAAAGAAAGAAAGAAAGAAAGAAAGAAAGAAAGAAAGAAAGAAAGAAAGAAAGAAAGAAAGAAAGAAAGAAAGAGAGAGAGAGAGAGAGAGAGAAAGAAAGGAGGGAGGGAGGGAGGGAGGGAGGGAGGGAAAGAAAGAAGAGAGAAAGAGAAAGAAAGAAAGAAAAGAAAGAGAAAAAAGAGAAAGACCATTTAATTCATGGCAGCAGTACTACATATTCAAAAAATTAAGTAAAGAAAATAAAGACAGATTTTTTTTTAATTACTGCAATTAGATTCATTGACCATGAGAACCTGACCTATAGGCTTAGAAGAAATGAAAAGATGGATATGAAAAGCTAGACTAAATCTGAAAATTAAAAGACTTTTCAGAGAAAGAAAACAAGTGAAGTCACAGGGTTGAGCTTGCCCTGGAGAGATCACACTGTCTACTCTTTAACTCCATGGGTCTGAGTTTTCAGATTTCCCGTGTATCAGGACGAGTTGCGGGATGCAAGTTTAAGAGTGCCAATCTCCAGACTGCAGGTCTAGTACCTGTGTCTGTACTGAGAGCACGTTGTGTGAACACCTCGGCATGGCAACCCTAGGACCACCTATGCCTTCACCATTTTCGATCAGGGAAAAGCTCTTTCCCTGGTAAAGAAGACTACAGAGTTTCCGTGATTTCCCAGGATACTCAGCATGTTTTTCCTGAAATCCTCTTTTTCATCATGTTTTAGGAAAGCCTGTTCTAATGGCTTTGTTTAAAAAAAAAAAAAAAAAAAAAAAAAAAAATTTTTAAAAATTT
>NW_016819762.1:2514367-2536017 GCF_001698545.2 Rhinopithecus bieti | reverse complement strand
AAAAAAAAAAAACTTTTTAAAATGTCAAGCAAAAGAGATTTCTAAGTGTCTCTTCTTGTTGTGGAGTCACCTTTTCGGAGCAATAATAGTAAAACCAAGTTCTGGACATAAGTTCTAGCTCCTTTGAAGTTTGTCTTCTCGACCATATAAATAATGGAGAAGGGGTACTTAGTGGCATATCTCATTTAGGCACTTGGATAAATGATACCCCACGTTCAGTTATCTTTGTAAAAACCTTTGAAAAACCCTCCTACCTTTATGAGGACAAAAGAAGCAATTGAAAATGCACTAGGTCTTTTTTAAATATTCGTAATTTGGCTTGAAAAAAAGGTCGGTTTTCCACATAGGAAATAATTTGAAGAAATAAGAAAATGAAAACTGTTTTCAAAAGGCTGCTTAACTTTCCTTTAATTATACTAAAAAGAATGAAGAGAATGAAGCATATTGGAATTTGTGATTTATGGATCACCATGGCATAGTAGTATAAAATTCAGAAGTAACTTATAATGAGAAAATACAAAAAATCAAATCAGTGAATTTTGTATTTATTAACCTAGGGGAAAAATTGAGAGGTTAGGTTTCCATTGTGTTCAGAAAGACTGACAGTGTAACCTCATATGCCAGCATGATAATTATACCATGACTTTCCAATGCATCAGGAATAAAACATAACGCTCTTCAAAGAAGGAATAGAAAAGCAACCTAACATTGAGGCTAACTTGACACAAATCATTCTAATTATTTACGTTCAGAACTCCTTTTGCTGAGGACCTTTTTTTTTTTTTTTTTGAAGAGATAAAGGCTATTCTCTAAGTACCACTGCTTAGCTACCAAATCTATTAACAGAAAGCCCCTGGCGTTTGATCTTTAAGATTCCAGTGTGCTTCCAGTACTGTTTTTATACTTATCTGCAATAAAAAGGTGATTCCTCCAAGTGCTTTGGATTTGGTTGAATCAGATTTACTGTCTGGCTTCTCAACCTTATTCCCAAGTACAATGTAATAGGAAAATGCAAAGCCCTATCAAGTCCCCATGGGTTCCTATGGCAAGGTGGTGAAAATTTTGTTTTCTTTACTACTTTTCATTTCATAAGAGAAATAGTCTCAAGGAGAGGATTTCTAATACAATGTTGTTAGATACAGACCATTAAATATGTGGGGCTGGCTTTCCAGCCTACATATGTAGCCCTATGGGAAAACTCTCCCTTTGTCATGGAAACCCAGGGGAGGAGTTGGTCTGTGCTGTTTTATGAATAAAATATCCAGAAAGGGAACTCTTTTTCCATTTTCAAGCCAGGAGGAGTTTTTAGGACTTTCATTTTTTCACACTTGCCTGTTAGAGAAATGGCATAGGTTTTATGGTATTGTGCATCTAGAATGTTCTTAGCACCACCTGAAAATTATTATTTCCGCTGAGAGTTAAGATAGATGATAGACAATTGATCAATGATAGATGATTGATGATTGATTGACTGATTGATTGATTGATTCAGGGACAGTATAACCCACTGTTATACATAACCAGAAGCATAATTGGGCAAATAGCATTTGATTCATCTGTCTTTGGACTTCCTAAAGGAAGATGGGCTGATTTAAAATGTTATACTGAAAAATGTGTAGTCTTATATTTGTTTGGAGGGCTCTAGCCATAGGCATTGTTAGAAATGGCCTAGAAAATTAGGAAAGGCTACTCAAACCATAGCGGCGTTAGAAAAAGGCCAAGAATCAGGACATTGTTTGTAGGGCTGCTAGAATCACAATGGTGTTGGAGAAGGTCTAGAACATTAGCATGGACTGATAATTCAGGGAAGAGTACAAAGATTTCCAGAGTGCTATCCTCCTCCCCGCAAATATATTTTCCATCTTTTTTGAAATGAGTGGGACCTACCAACAGGCACAGGGCTTTTCAACTGCATTAATACTCTCCAGTTCACCAGTTCTGTTGCAATGGTTAATTTGAGACTGCAGGCTCTGGGGCCCCACTGCCAAGGCTCAAAATCAGGCCCTACTACTTGTACTGTGTGATCAAGGCCAAGTGACTTCACTCTTCACTTCCTCAGTGTCTTCACTGTTTGTGTGAGGTTGTGATGATTAAGCAAGAGATAGGAGTGATGGGTTTAGCATGGGGCCAGCCACTTAGTGAGGATTTGATGACATCTCACTAAACAAAAAAGTCACCATAGAAATGCAATTCTCAGTTATGGCATCTGTAAAGTTGAGACATCAACAGCTACCTTTCAGCATTTTTTACAAATTGGAGGCAATTATGGATTTAGTTGCTGAGCGTCTAATAGGTAATGGTAGCCATCACTGTTGTTATCATAATTTTTATCAGCACCTGTCTCACTCCTCGTTGTACAGGTCAGGAAAACCCAACTAGATCATAGCTTCTTGAAGACAAGCAGGCTTCATGGGATACTACCTGCATAGTTGCACAAGGCCCAGTGTTTAGAAGTACCTGACGCTCTGTAAATGCCACGTTCAAATTCCTAATAATATTTAAACAGGGAGCCCTGCATTTTCATTTTGCACTGGGCTCTACAAATTATGTAGCTGATCCTGAGAACAGGGACTGTTTCTAACTTGGTTTTATAAACTTAGTCTGCCAGGCACAGTTCTTTATACACAGTATGTTTGCATTAGATGTTTCTCGAAGTGAATGGGCATTGCCACTAATTAATAATAACTGAACATGAAATTCATTTATTTAATGCCCAGTTTCAGAAATCCAGGCAGGCTCCTCCAGAGCTTATAAAGTCCTTTTGCGGACAGACCTTTGGCCTGTGACAAAGGATCAGTAGTGACAATAATCATTCCAAGTAAATTTTGTAAATGTAGAAATGGATTATTTGCAAGATCTACTGCATAAATTCAGACACGAAGGTTGGTTACATGTTTAAAATTATTGCTTGGAACAGATTAAAGGGTGCAAAAAATGTTAGCAAAATCACTTGGGAAAGATGGTTTCTAATGTTTTTAATACTGGCACAGTTAGTAACTGACTTTAAATCCTTCCTTGATGAACATAAAAAGACATTTCAAGGGAAAGGAAATAAATTGTAATGCCATTAACCATCACACATTGTAGGAGTACCTATTATAAAAAATCCTTTCTAAGTTTTACTGTTCTGGATCTAAGCTTATTTCATAGAAATAAAGAATTAAATATTACACTTGATTTCATTTTGGAATATTAATGAGATTGAAATAAGTTTTAAATTTTCCTTTGACTCATTAAGCTGGAAAGTCAAAGTGCTAAAATATATACTTTTGCTTCAAAATAGACTGAAATGGATACAAAGAATTTTGTGTCATAGGGAATCTAACTTACAGTAAAAGGACCTATCGGGAGAAATTTGAAGCAATTGTAATACAGAATTTGGCTATTATACATAAACATATGTCTATATTCATCATGTAGCTTTACTTGTCAAAAAATATCTTAAAACTTGTACAGTCAGAAAAAGTATCAATAACATAAAATTTCACAGCCCCCTTTTAGAACTGTGGCCTTAACATTTTGTAGGGAAATAAAGCTTTGGTTAACCTTGGCTCTGGTAGACCTCATTAAAATAACAGCCTGTCAGTTTCAAGTTTAAAATAACAGGGTTTTCAGTTTTATATGCAGTGGAACAATCCACAGTTTTATTCTCGGGGATAAGACTGGTAAGGAGGGGGGGGTGAAAGGTGGACAAAGATTGGACAACACTGCCATCTGGTGGTCATAGTGAAGGTGGTCTCTAAAGGCCCGCAGATGAGGCTGGACCACCTTGAAGGAAAAGATGTCAGGCTGCTTTAAGCAAGTCATTGTATCGACTTTTTGATAGCCTTTTGCCTTTAAAATGTAGGTACATGCCCACAGCCTAGAAGCAATTTATAATCTCAAAATTACAGTAAATCAATAATGAACTCAGCTCTTTGGTAATCTGTAATCCCTGCATATCCATGACTTGATAAAATTAATTTTCAAGAGAATGAAATCTTGTGAAAAGAATTAGATTCAACAAAAACTTTTTTAAATTTTACTTTAAGTTCTGGGACACATGTGCAGAACCTGCAGGTTTGTTACATAGGTATACATGTGCCATGGTGGTTTGCTGCACCCATCAACCCATCATCTAGGTTTTAAGCCCCACGTGCATTAGGTATTTGTCCTAATGCTCTCCTTTCCCTTGCTCCCCAACCCCCGACAGGCCCTGGTGTGTGATGTTGCCCTTCCTGTGTCCATGTGTTCTCACTAGATTCAACCAAAACTTTAAAAATATTTTCCTTTATTACAACCACCACATATCTGGTGTCTTATTGCATGAGTATCTTGTGAGAAATTCAGCAAACTGATGATATATGATTTGTGTACTTTTCTGGACGATTATTAAACTTTGGTAAAAATAGATAAATACGAGCCAAAAAAAAATCTGTTCATAGGCAAAATGTTGATGGACATCACAAAGCTGAATGGAACATGTTCCCATTTATATAAACTGAAGCAATTGTAGACATAGGCTGGATTCAAACAGACCTCTACTGTAACCTAACTTCGATTCAGTTCTTTCCTGCTGTACTTGGGACAGTTGACTGTGGGTATGGAGTAGGGGCAGGAGAGTGAGGTCAGAGAAAAAGGATAAAAATGAGGTCTGTTGTTTTGAAATGCAACCTACTCAAAAAGTTCAGAAGAAGATACTGAACACTCTAATGTTAAGCTAATAGCCTGCCTTTAGCTCATTCAGACAACAACCCCTAGCCTAGGAATCACCCTCAACCCCTCACAGTAGCAACTGGCCCCCTCTCCTGACGTGCTGAGGAAGGACGTTAGACCGTGCTCTCAGTACGGTAGCCAGCAGCCACACAAGGCTGTTGACCACTAGGGATGTGCTGTAGACAGAACTGAAATGTCCTCTAAGTGGAAAACCCACAACAGATTTTGAAACCTGTGCCATCTAACGTGGCAGCTACTAGCCATGTGTGACTATTGAGCAATGGAGATGTCCGGTGGAATGAATTGAGATGGACTATAAGTATAAAATACAAACTGGTCTTTAAAGACTTAGTACCAGAAAAGAATAAAGAACATACAATATCTCTTTTAAATGTTTCGTGTTTACTATATATTGAAACAATGTTTTGAATAAGTTGTGTTCAACAAAACTTGTTGAATGTTATACATTGAAATTAGCTTCAACTTACTTTTTTTTCAATGTGGCAACTAGAAAATGTAAAAAGACACCCGTAGCTCCTTTGTGGCTCACATTATGTTTCTGTTGGATATTGCTGCCTTTAGGCTCTCATTGCTTCTTCGAACAGGATGGCCATTTTGCCATTTTACAGGTTGTTTTCTCTCCCACTGGAGCTGAAGTGGGCTGCCTATGACACCACTGCAGCTTGTAGGAGACTAAGAGGACCTATTTAGGTTATTGGATGCTTATGATGCAAAGGTGAAAGACAAGCAAAGTTATGTCACTTGGGTCTAATCATAAGAGGAGTCAATGGTACTCCCTGGTTGGTGCCCCATGGGGTAAATTGGATCTGTAAGCGAACCAGATGGCTCTCAGGAACAGGTAATTTACCTCACAGGGGTAAGAACTTGATTTGCAAGAAAGAATGCAGTTTAGTCCCCCAGTGCCATATGTCCCCATGGTGACATTTGTACTCATTAAGTACTTCCAGTTCCAAATGCCCTAGCAATGTATGAACTTAAGTTTCCACTTTCTCCCTTATTGTAAAATATTGATTTTACTTCTCACACCCTACAACCCTTAAACGTGTGAGCCATTTTTAATGCTCATTTGTGTGTATATATCTTTCCTCCACTGGGTGGTTAATTGAAGGCAGGACCATGTCCTTTAAATCGCTGTATGCCCAGGACCTTAAAAAGGCCCAGTACATTGTAGATACGAATCAAGTGTGTGTGCCTGCCTGTGTGCAGATGTGTGTGGGGATGGGGGTGTTTAGTTGGACTGTTCATAAATAGACCCTAAACAACCAGTTATCTGTAATATAGGGAAGCTTACAAGGAAGATGCCCTTCCCTATGTCAATAATTTATTTTGCAAGCAAGGCCATGTACAATTTACACTTCATTTACAATTTCATTTGAAGACCCAGAATTTGAACTTGCCCTTCTGCCTACTCTGCCAATTGTTCATTTGTTCATTCGCTATCTATTGAGTACAACCAAAAACTAGGCACTGTGCTAGGCGACGGGACACACATCTGCTAGGAAGTGGTGAACATAAAGGACAGAAGCCCTGCCCCTATGTCCCCTGCAGCTGGGAGGGAGGCCCACACCCATGATGAATGGGCAAATCTCTATGGTAGGTAAAACCGAAGGGATCTTTGTGAGCACATATTCTGGGGAGGTCCTAAGTTGAAACCCATAGGAATTCTTTCAACTAAATTATCCTCTTCTCTCCAATGTACAGACTCTGCGCTTGAGTAAAAGTTCATAGACAGCCTTGGGTGCAGTCGTTTACATTCTTAGAGGTATTTACTAGTGTCTCATCCCTTAGGCTGAAATCTTTGGTATTTGAACTTGAACCAGTTCCCAGTTAAACCCAGGAAGAAAAAAGGCAGATCATTGAATTATAGCATAAATGTAACATAAGAAATTTAAAAGTAGCATTTATTATGCACCACACAATGCAAGTCTATATAGTTAAGTATAAATCAACTCATACATGCCCAAGAGACATTTATATGCTTTTGGTTGCCTATTCCATTGAAGATTTATGGCAACCCGTCTGTACCCTAAATGGCTTTAGAATTTAGATAAATCTGATTTCCACCTACCACTTGCTGAATACTTTCCTATGCTGCATCTAAATTACTTTTCCAATGTGTGCACATCTTTGTGGGTACTCTTGCTGTTGGACGGAATAATGTTTGCAATATCTCACTTAAGATAAGTAAGATATCATGCTCAATGACACCACTCTTGAGTGAGCAAAAGGTGTTTCCTGTTTCCCGGTAAGTTCCAAATGTCTGCAGGCTTCAGAGAAAGAGACCAGAATGCACGTCTATTTCTCAGTTTTGGTGTGGAAGAATAAAGCCACCGAACTGCTGGAATTAAATAACGAACTCTAAAATATTCAGGAATGCCTAAACTTGAAGTGAAATGCTTTGCGATGCCTCCTCCCCCTTTTTTAATTAGCAGACTTACTTGTCCTGGATTTCATTCCCTAAAGATGAAATTTCAATATTTTCAGAGTACCTTCAGGTAGCTATGAGCTTAACGAAATCACTGTGTTATGCCAATCACAGGTAGAAATAGAGATGGAAATTCTGTATGGGTTTCCTAAGTATATCAAAGGCCCTATGAAGGGGTTGTACATTTGAAATAAGAGTTGGCAAAGAATCTGAATTTTTCAGCAAAACTAAGTGTTCAAACATTAAACTTTTTTCACATTAGCAAAATTGGGCTATTAAATAATTGGAGTGCTCTCTGGCAGTTTTCCAAATCAGGGCTAATTTCCAGGTTAGTCCTATACAAAGGGGTCAATCCTATGCCACTAGCATCATCTTGTTAGCTATATCAGGAAATTCAGGAAATATGGAGGAAATTTGCCTTTCAAACCACAAAGAACTTCCAAAAGGTTTCATTCCATAATAATGATAGAATAGATGATGGTAGGAGCAGAGGTCAGATTTAAAATAAAATATCCAAAATGCTTCAAGGTGCCTTATATAACTGCTAGAAATACTGAATTCATTCTCTTCTTTTGAAAGTGCACCTGAGATCTTCCGATCCAGCATTATGAAGACTGCATATCTAATAACCTAATTTAGAATCAGCACTTGTCACAATCCATGCTCTAAATCATGGCAAGTTCCCTGGGGATGTCTGCCTCTATACAGCAAAACTAATGCCTGAAAAAAGATAGAGGCCAAAGTTAGCCACCAAGGAGGATACAGCTGTTCTCCAAACCAGAGAGCAAGAGAGCAGATGGGACAGACCTTTGCTCAGAAATGAATCCAAAGGAGCATTTACCAAGGGCTAGGCAGAGAAAAATAGAATCCACTCTCCGAATTTGAAACCAGGTAGCGCTTGCAAAGGAACAAAGCCAGGCAAGAGAGAAAAGTTGAGGGCTCAGTCTCAATGCCAAGTGAGGAGAAAGAATAAGAATGTGTTTCTGCTGTGTACTCAAGCCCTGTCCATAAAGACCCAGAAGTGCCTAGCAAGGGGAGATGACTTGGCTTAGGTCAAAACAGCAAATCCTAAGTCCTTCTTCATTTATATCTGTCATTAGAAACATTTAAATAGAGTCTAGATGAGCCTGTCAAGAATGCTCTGGAAGCATCGGACGGACCGTGAGAGCTCTCCTAAACCTCTAAATTCCATGATTCAGCAATAAAACTACTCCTTGAAATCACTGCTATTTTTCAGTCTTGAAAAGTAAATAGTGCCACATTGTAGGTACCTTGGTGCAAAGTAGTACTTTGACTTGGTCTGGCTTCCCAAGGAACAAATGAATTCTTGTGTTTTTCTTTTCACTACTGAATTCAATAGATATTAGTTTAATGTCAGACTGTGTCATCTCTCAAGGACGTGTAGGATGCACTCACGTACCTAAAATGTAATGCCATAGGGAGTGAGGCACACTCAGGACATTAGGTACAAACACGAAGATTAGAAAGTTTTTGTTGTTTTCTTAAAATCTGCTGCGAAAATCTAACCTGAACAGCAGTAGGAAGATATTTGTGATGTCTCCCACATTTATCCCAATTTGAGGACCAGCATTTTGCCTGAAAAGGACCCCATCAGTGTTTTCAGGAGAATGCATGCCCTTAATATGGTATGATCAGCTAGCCAAGAAATTACAAGCCTAAAACCAGACAGGATTACTCAGACTGAACTTTTCAAGCCATTGCCAGTTCTCTACAAAACTCAACAAAACTAAGCATTGTGTTTTCAAACCTTCAAAGATTCACTTCTTACTTAAAAAAAATTTTTTTTATATCCTTCTTAGTCTTTCCTATGAAACGTGTGTTTGTCACCTTGGGAGTAATGTTAAAAGTACTGTCCGGGAGCCATGGCTCACACCTGTAATCCCAGCACTTTGGGAGGCTGAGGTGGGTGGATCATGAGGTCAAGAGATCAAGACCATCCTGGCCAATGTGGTGAAACCCCATCTCTAGTGAAACTACAAAAATTAGCTGGGCATGGTGGCACATGTCTGTAGTCCCAGCTACTCGGGAGACTGAGGCAGGAGAATGGCGTGAACCCGGGAGGTGGGGGTTGCAGTGACCCGAGATTGCACCACTGAGCTCCAGCCTGGCGACAGAACAAGACTCTGTCTCAAAAAAATAAAAACAAAGAAATAAAAAAGTACCACACCACCGCGAAAATATATGTCATGTGGAAACAGACTAGAAGTTATCATTGGACTCCCTGGAAACACATGATAGAGCCCAAAATGTCGGAGTGGTTTTAGGTTGCATAGTGTCTTGAGGACTCTGTAAAGTGCTGGGTGTAACATATGGTCAAAGTCAGCTTTAGGGTCACTGACAAACTGCATTCCCCATAACCCTGCTATCATCCCCAAGACTTATCTAGAAGTTTCCTAAAAGAAAACATGTTATTAGTACAAGCAATTTCTCCACCAAGCATTACAAAAACTACCCAAACATTACATTATAGAGGGGCCAATCTGAGACGTGAAAATGACACCAAAGATTTTTTTTTTTGAGACGGAGTCTCGCTCTGTCGCCCGGGCTGGAGTGCAGTGGCCGGATCTCAGCTCACTGCAAGCTCCGCCTCCCGGGTTTACGCCATTCTCCTGCCTCAGCCTCCCCAGTAGCTGGGACTACAGGCGCCTACCACCTCGCCCGGCTCGTTTTTTGTATTTTTTAGTAGAGACGGGGTTTCACAGTGTTGGCCAGGATGGTCTCGATCTCCTGACCTCGTGATCTGCCCGTCTTGGCCTCCCAAAGTGCTAGGATTACAGGCTTGAGCCACTGCGCCCGGCAAAGAGTTTCATAAATTCAGAATAAATGGAAAACTGATGTTCTAGTGAAGACAGTGCTAAAAGCCATTATCAGAAGATATGGATTACTTGCTCTAAGAATGTGAGGGAGGGAGATTGTGTTTATAGATATGTGGCCACATCAGAAAAAATAATATTCTATCTGAGACTTAGGAACTATAAATGCTGTCCTCCAGAGTGGATGTGTTTCCCGAGGGAGTGAGAGAAGCTGTGAACAGGTACATTCACAGACCTTGTTTGATTACTGAAGGAGTATGCATGACTTGAATTCTGATGCGGGCTCACACGGTGAATCAAATGACTTGGTGCTGTCAGAAAAGACCATTCTTCTCTACAGTAAAGTTAGATGAGGTCACTGTCTCCAAAACCGGATTATATTAAACTCTTAGGTTGCAAAAATTGTTTTGTGTATGGTGACTTTCTCTTGACCAAGGAAAATGGCCTTGTCTCTGAGCAAAAACTAGCCTGCCTTCATTTCTTTAAACAGATTGTTTTCCAAAGCTTACCAATGACCTCCAGCCTATAAAATATTCACATTGGTTTTTTTCCTTCAATATTTATTATTTAGAGAGTAGTCCTTTAAATATTCATCATATTTTTCTAAAGATATGGTATATATTATTTACATCTGGTTACATTATGTTGTCATCGTGATGAAATGGGCACATTGAAACTTTCTGAAG
Organism: Rhinopithecus bieti; assembly: GCF_001698545.2. Lineage (NCBI taxonomy): Eukaryota > Metazoa > Chordata > Mammalia > Primates > Cercopithecidae > Rhinopithecus > Rhinopithecus bieti. The sequence goes on along the minus strand of NW_016819762.1, from coordinate 2,525,356 downwards.
TCAGGAACAAACAGGGTGTTGGGCCAGGTGCACGCAACATGTAGCCAGTGAGGTGGGTTTGCATCCAGGGATGGTTGAGGGAAAACGCCAGGTGGCCCTTCTCACAGTGACTGCTCTGGAAAGATCCAGAGGAAATAAAGGGTCCAGGGTAGATGGACCTGGGACCTCCTGTGGTTGGGTAGACAGCCATGGGCTGAAGGAGAAAGTCAAATATGTCTCATCAGAGAATTCACATGGGATACAAAAGCAATAATGGAGTTCACAAACACAACAACTCAGAATTCAACAGGTCACCTGCTTAGAAAACCGAAGGGAAGGTGCTGGAATGTGTTTATGAGGATTGCAAAGACCCTTTAAGCTGGGATTTTTTCCATTTTTAGTTAAATTCTCATGCTTTTTCCGTAAGCCAAGATTGTTTTTGAGGTCCCCCCGGTGTCCATCTTACCTGTGTACATTACAACTAGAATGACATTTAAGACAACAGGAGTCTGAAATGCTCATTAGAAGACTGAGGGGCTCATCTGAGATCTCTCTCTTCCTCTGGGGGTAATCAGGTGAAGGAAAGTGAGTTTTGGTGTTTTGGTGGGTTTTTTTTCCCCCCCTAAAAACCTGAACGAATTTGTCCATGCCTCCTTTACTCTCTAAAGTTACATTTGGAAAGCAGTTGCTGGCAGGTAATCAATCATTTTTGAAATCTTAGTTCCCTTAGCAGATCATCAGCAATGCTGTTCGTGTATTTATTCATTTGACAAATATTTATTAAGCACTGGTACACACAAAGCTCTGTTTACTGAGTCTCTGGCTGTGGAGCAGTTATTCCCTTGGAGCCAAGAAAGTACAGCTGTTCTTTAGCAAATGAGTAGCTGAAGATCAGAGTGGTGGCTAAAAGCCATTGCTTCTACATGGACAAAATCATCCTGTTCTTGGAGGTTAAAACTTGGGAGGCTGTAATGCATTATTTTTGTTTTTGATCCCTGGATGAAAATTATTAATTATTCTGCTTCCTAATCTTTCCCAGGACAAGAGTTCAGCAACCACAAAAGAACAAATAGCAGCGAAGCCTTATTTGCTTGAGAAGGAATATGGTGGTGTTCCCTGGAAGGGAATTTCCAGACAAATTAATATGTGCTCCCACAGCCCTTTGCTTAGCTAGGACTATAATGCTTGTTCCGCATCAGTAACCCCCGCTAGACAGTGCTACAAACCCTTCAAGGATAGCAACTGTGTACAAGTCATATTTTGTATTCCCAGCGTCTACTGTAAAACCTGTCTTATAAAAGGCATGTTAGAAGTGTTTAATGAAGGAATACTAGCCACAAAAGCCTTTTTTCTTATTTAACCAATGTTTTGGAACTTTTTCTAAACTGTACTACATTTTCTTGTCTCATTAAACAGATTTCATTGAATGTTATTGAATTTTTACTTGCTAAGTCACTGATTTAAAATATATGGTATGAGTCCCTGTGCTGTAGACTGGCAATCTGCAAATATTTTTGGTCTTGCACCTCTATCAGCAAAATATTCTGGATGATAGACAACCAGAATACCTATAAATATTTATACATAAATTGTAATATAAGCACTACCGAATTAACACATTCTGTACCTGATGAAATTTACATAAAAACAGAAAGTTTTGAAAGATGAGAAAAATATATTCTTTTTTATTTCTATTTTGTAATGTTCCAGATGTATCAAGAATAAGAGGAATATTATGCCTGCCATTGTATTGTTTACTTGTGCTTGCTTTGTTTGAAATGAAAGAAATCCAAAGTTTCTTTTCAAAAGCTATTTAAATCCTATTCCATTAATTAAAACTAATTAATCTAATCCATGAATGCCTTAGCCAGTACATATGCTGGATCAATAAATGCCTTAGCCAGTACATATGCTGCATCAATACACCAGCAGCAAGTTAATGGTGGTTGAGGTGCCACTGCTGCCCCTCCCCACTATGAAAGTCTTACTCTGTCCTTGGGGTAATTGAGAAATGGCCATCCCTGTATGGACTGGTTGAAATATCAATCTCTAGATTAAATATTAGGAAAGCTTAATTCCTCTTGTATTTTTATACTTAAAAATAGAAATAGGAATTCTAATCCTGAATCACACTGTATGTCTTGCATACCCCCAGAGATGCACACACACTCCTGCCACCAACCCAACACACATACTTCAAAAACCAAGGTTATCCACTATGGTCATAGTAGGCCTAGTGGTTAAGAGTAATGATTGCAGAATCTGCATTTGAATTTGAATCTCATCTCCATCATTAACTAGATGTGTGGCAAGTTTTTTAGCCTTTCTAAGGCCTGTTTCCGTTTTGTATAAGGGCGTAATGATACTTATTTAGCACCGTCAGAGTTGTGACGATCGAATGTGCGTGAGGGCCTCAGCTCAATGAAAGCTCACAGTTAATCCCCATTTCTTTGAGTCAAATACTGCCCTCTGCTGAACCCAGGAAGGCTCTTAAAAGCCATGAGCCCTATCCACAAAGTCTTATCTCTTTCCCAACTTTTCATTATTTGTAACTTTTTCAGTATTGAAATGGTGGGGAAAAGATAGTAAAATGGACATCCATATAACCCTCATACAGATTCAATAATGGTTGACTGTTTTACTATTTTCAAGTAAGTAAAAGACGCAGTGACACGTTATCCCTAAGTATCTCAGCGTGAATCTCCTAAAACCAAGCACAGTCTCCTATACAGCCATGACATCATGATCACACTTAAGAAAATTAGCAGTTATTCAATGATATCAACTACTATTTATTCTACATTCAAAATTATCAAAGCTCTTACTTACAGCTGGGTCCCTACCTCCAAATCCAGGGGTCAGTTTCTCTTCCTTCCTTCCTTTTCCTTCCTTCCTTCTTTCCTTCCTTTCCTCCTTCCTTCCTTCCTTCCTTCCTCTTTTTTTTTCTTCTCTTTCTTTCTCTGTCTTTGTTTCTTGCTTGCTTACTTTCTTGCTTTCTTCTTTCACCTGCCCTCTTTTGAAGCATTAAAGGCCAGTTGTCTTATATAATATCTCATCACTAGATGTGTCTGATTATTTATGGTGTTACTTAGTTTTTTCCTCTATTGCCAGTATTTCCTTTAAACTGATTTTTTTAAGTCAGAAACTTGATGGGATTCAGGTGAAATATTTGGAGCAAGATTACTTCTTAGGTAAATTTGTCATAGAAGAGGACTTAGATAGTTCTTTCTGCTCGTTGACTTTGCTCATCTCTTTGTTTTTAGCAATCATTCCACCTTGTCGCCTTCCTCCCTCTTTAGCCTAATTTTACAGTACTGTAATGGTAGGTATGAGAAGGGCGCCCTCTCTTCCTAATAGAGTCAAGTGTTCATGGGCCTTTTGACTCTTAAACTAGGAGTGTTTATGTCTGCTGACATTAGGAGTTGCAATTATCAGAACTCAGAATCAACTTCAGATAAATCCTAAGAGAGGGCTAATGTTTTCCCTATGGACCCCAACAGTATATGTTTGGATCGGATTCCAGAGACATAACAGGAGTTGTTGTTTAACTTCCAGAATCTATCAAATAGCACAGATGAAAAAAGTAATACTTAAATATTACTGGGATTACTAATATTACAGCATTACTGAAACAATATTGGAGCGATGGTAAATACCGTTCACTAGTATTGGCAAGAGTTCATTTTTCCTAGAATAGCTCATTCAGGAATCAGAGAAAGGAAATTGTTACAAATTTTGGATGTTATCCCAAGTCTTTGTTCCCATCTGGTGTGTTATTAATGAATTAGGGCTCACTGTCATTGTCAGTAATATATTTGTACTAAGAGTGCTTGTTAACAGAAAGCTTAATTCACAGTTGTGTACACTTAAGTTTCCAGGAAAAAAAAAAAAAAAAAACACCTCATGTCTGGAGCTACAGCAGAGCAGTTACATATATTATTCAGAAATATCAATAACTAAAATGAGAAAAATATTTCTAAATTATGTGCAAATTGAAAGGCCTTCCTGATACTGAAAAATAAACTGCAATCATTCAGACATAAATGAATCAAAGGCATGTTCTTTTCCAGTGGCTAATAGTGTCCATGTTTTCAGCCATCTGCCTCGCCGTCACCGTCTGCAGGTGAGTTGGCCAGTGTTTCCGTGCAGAATGTTAAAACAGCATTTACATTTCTCACTGCTCCTTTGATGTTATCTCCTTCAACTGCACAATGAAAACGTACAGCTACCAAAATGCCAGAGGGAACATACTCTGATTATAAATGTGCTGCGGTGAACAATGAGAGGAAACCCACATCCCCGTGATGGGCTCCTCACTTAGCCAAATACAATCCCACAGTTGTCTCCCACCCCTTTTGGGAGAATGAACACACAGTATTGTGACCCCAGCTAATTTGTGTTAACCATAGTCTATGACCTTGTAATAGAATGGGACAATTCAATCCATTGTCTTCACCAACATTTATTGAGCACCTACTGTGTGCTTAGACCTGTGTGACCAACTCATCCTGGTTTACCTGGGATGTTCCCATTTTAATGCTGAAAACTCGTCACCCTGGAATCCCCTAAGTTGTGGCAAATTTGGATGATTAGTCGCTTGATCCATACTGGACACTGTGGATAAAGATAAATTACAACCCTACTTCTGCCAACAAGAAGCATGTTGTCTAAAGGAGAATCAGAAAAATAAGCCAATTATTAGAGTTTCAAGTGGTCAGTACTTAGAATCATCAGGAGGGAACTGGGCAGTGCAGAAAGCTGAATCTCAATCTAACCTGGGACCCGAGAATGCACTCCGAAGGAGACAGCGTTTGAGAATGATTTAAAGAATGAGCAGTGCAACATCCACCATTAAATTCTGCACATACTGAAAGGAGACACCTGTGGGACGGCATGTGACTTTGTTCTTTCTCTGAGTCTCAAAATCTGTGTATCTGGTTTAGATTCCCATAACCTGGAGGTAGGATTGTAGTGCAAAATAAGCAGAAAGAGAGTGCTCATTCTTAGTTTGTTTTATTATGGGAAAGAATAAACCTGACAGTATTTCAGACCTAAAGGTGGTGGTCATTTTCTGAACCAGATGTAAATATATAACATGTATTTCTTTCTCTGAGGATTGTCTTGACAAGAGTGAGAATGGGTGGTCTTGTGGGGACGCCTTCAGTGGAGGTTAGGGCACCAAAGTGACACTACGCAGAACAAATACAATGTGAGGAATTGGTTTTCACGTGGTTTATTTTGGAAAAAAAAAAAAATAGTCAAACTTACGGAAAGTTGCATTTGTTTTGAAAAATTTTATACTCTTCATTTAGATTTACCAGATATTAAAAGTTGTCACATTTACCTTTTCTCTTTTTGTTTATACATCTGTATATTTATTGTTATTCTTGATTATTACTGAGCTGTTGTAGAGCAAGTTGTGGAAATTATACTCCTTTCATTTTAAACCCTCAAGCGTGTATCTCCCGAGAGTACAGCATTCTCCTGTGTTACCACAGTATGATTTTATATTCAGGAAATTTAACACTAACATAATGCTATTACCTAATAGAGAACCAGCATACAAATTTTGCCCACTATCACAATAATGTCTTTTATTGGCAATTATCCTTCTGACCTAGCATTTAGTCCAGAGCCCTCTGCCTGCATTTAGCTATCACGTCTCTTATTCTTAATCTGGAAGGACTCTTCAGCTTTGTCTTGTCTTTTATGATGGACATTGTTGATGAGTAGAGGCCAGCTGGTTTTCAGAATGCCCCCTCAGTCTCGGTTTGTCTGGTGTGTTCCCATGATTAGGTTCAGATTATGAATTTGGGGCGGCCTGAGTGACGTGTCTGTCTTGGCACATCACATCAGGGGGAACACATGACCAATTTGTCCCCTTGCTTGATCATTCGGTGAAGGTGGCAGCCTGCCAAGTTTCCACACTGTAAAATTACTAGTTTTCCATTTGTAATTAATAAGCAACTGTGTTACTAGGTACTTTGAGATTCTGTAAATATCCCATTCCCCATCAAATGTTGACTCAACGCTTCTTTGCATCTGTATTTGTTTGCTAAGGCCATCATAACAAAGTACCACAAACTGAGTTGCTTAAAACAGCAGACATTTACTGTCCCACAGTTCTGGGGCTGGAAGTCTGAAATCAAGGTGTCGGCCAGGTTGGTTCCTTCTGAGGGCTGAGAGGAAAGGATCCGTTCTAAGCCTCTCTCCTTGGCTTGTAAATAAGCATCTTCTTCCTGTGTCTCTTCATATTATCTTTCCTCTGTGCTTGTCTCTGTGCTCAAATTTCCCCTTTTTGTAAGCACACATCATATTGAGTGAGGGCCCACCCACGTGACTTCACTTTAACTTATTTATCTCTGTAATGACCCTATCTCAGAGTAAAGTCACATTCTGAGGTACCAAGGGTTAGAAACTTAACATGTTAAAGGGAGGAAAAGAATTCAATTCATAACAGATGCATTCCAGCCATCTCTGGACTTTCCCAATGTTCATTATGAAGCCAAAATGAAATTAAATTCCTCTCCCTACCCTTTCTGCAAGTGAAAAGTCAGTGTTCAGCCTGAAGACACGTAAGATGCTGGCACTAAGCTTTTCCCGGCCATCCATCCACAGGGCTGTGAATTTTACACTTACCCATATTAGAATGACTTCTCTTTCAGTTCTAGAGATTTTTCAGAGGGTTTGGTTTATTGCTTACCACCCATGTGTGTGCTCTAAGGGCCTGTCATTTGCACTACAGCAGAAGTACCAGCAGCTGAATTAGTGGCAATATTTATTTTTTGCAGAAACAAGGAGTCCATTGGGAAAAGTATTTATCTCTTGGTGCATTTGTTTCGGTACGGTTGTCTGACATGCAAGCAAATGAATTCTAGAGACTATACTTGGGGTGTCCACAATAGGGACTCTCAGCACGAGAGGGACCCCAAGCCAGGCGCAATGCTTCATAAGTTTGTAATTCAAAGGATTGAAGGACAGAAAAGATGGAAAACAAAAAGCCAATTACCTGAGAACTGTCGGCTAGAGGAGGACTGAGGGAGAGGAAAGGAGGCTTTCCCAGGCCATAAACCCTGCAGTGTAGTGTCTCTCTCTTAAAACTGTTAGAGTTCCTGCTGGTCACATCACAGGTTCTATAACCTTCGCCTGTGTACGTCCTTGTGTAGAAATGGGCAAATCCTGAGCAGAATACTCACTTGCTTTCCTTGGTTTCTTGATCAGGTCACAGACATAAAAGAGAAATTGAAGCTCTCTAAAAAGGTCTGGTCGGCGTTACCCTACACCATCTGCAAGGACGAGAGCGTGACAGCGGGCACGTCTAATGAGGAGGAATGCTGGAACGGGCACAGCAAAGCCAGGTGAGAGTGACTCGATGTGTGCATGGATGGGGGCACAGCACACCCAGCCTTGGAAGACTCTCCTGGCACAACTCTGCAGACCTGTTTATGCAAAAAGCAACAGAGGGTGGAGGGACAAGTCATCACTTAGCAACAGCTGTTGGGAGTGACAGGTTTGATGGGCACCTGGGAGCACTTACTCTCAAGGTGCCATTAAGCGTGGAATCCTTGTTCAGAACGCCTTGCCTCTGGATGAGGACAGAGGAACGGTGGCAGATGCCAGGTTTCAGACACCCTGAGATCACAAAGAGCCCTTTTATGTTCACTTAATGGCTTTAAGATACTGAAGCTATTTTTATCCATAGTTAAATTTCCAGGGCTCTTTTTTTTTCCATCACAAGTTAAACAGGAAATGAAAATTCAAGTGGTTTTTTTTCCACCCTAGTTGGAAAAAAAATTGAAGTATTCATTGGCAAGGTAACAGAAAATGTCTGAGGGACACTGAGAAACGGTTCTAATAGGTGACACACTTTGGGAAGTCCCGTCGGAACCTCCTGACAAGAGACAGCAGTTTTCATCATTCTCCTCTGCTGACCAGTGCTGTGGGGACTTGATATGGAATTTCTGAATTTTTTGATTCAGCCCAAAAATGGGCTTGGCCTGGATTTTCATAAGGTGGAGAGGCTGGATGGGAGGACTGTTTGGGAGTTGGCAGGCAGGGCAGGACACAAGGACAGGAATCTGCCAAAGCCCTCAGCAATGGGGTTGCAGGTGGATAAAGCAGCTGGTAAATTGGACTCAAGGAATCTTTGAGGATTGACTAGTGGGTGGAGATGCTAAGAGGGGAATCTGTTCTTTGGCTTTATTGAGCAGTTTCAAGCATATGAAGCAGCTGTGATCAAAAGGAAACAAGAAGGTATGTGGTTGGTCAGGAGCAGTGGCTCACGCCTGTAATCCCAACACTTTGGGAGGCTGAGGTGGGAAGATAGCTTTAGCCCAAGAGTTTGAAACCAGCCTGAGCAACACTGTGAGACCCTGTCTCTACAAAAATAAATATAATCTGTGGCTACTAATATAAAGTGCATGGCTATTACGTTGAGAAGAAACTGCAGAAGTTAAGCAGGAGGTGCAAGGGAGGTGCATATTAGGTGTTTCTTACGCTGCTGAGTTGCATTTTTTAGCATCTATTGCTGTACTAGTCCATTCTCATACTGCTATAAAGAACTTCCCTGAGACTGGGTAATTTAGAAAGGAAAGAGGCTTGATTGACCCACAGTTCCGTATAGCTGGGGAGGCCTCAGGAAACGTTCAATCATGGCAGAAGACAAAGGGGAAGCAGGTACCTTCCTCACAAGGTGGCAGGAGAGGGAAGTGCAAGTAAAGGGGGAAGAGTCCCTTATAAAAGCACCAAATCTCATGAGAACTCACTCACTATCATGAGAACAGCATGGGGGAAACCACTCTCATGATCCAAGGTCCTGTTCTCAACATGTAGGGATTATGGGGATTCCAATTCAAGATGGGAATTGGTGGGGACACACAGCCAAACCGTACCAATTGCTAATGTTATTATTAACCATATCAGGAAGAGTTTAGCAAGGTGAAAGCAAGATACCTACGAAAAGAGCTCTAACCATTTCAAAATGCTCCAAATATCAATATCAAATCATAGATCATGAGAAAGAAATTAGTTATGATATTAACAACATGCCGCTAAAGAATACTTAGCATTTTGCCAGTGTCTGGCTTTTTAGCTAGGAGACCTTTGGCCAGAAAATTCAGCTATGAATTAACAGCTTCTAGTTTGTATTTTCCCGATGACGGTACAGAAAGACTCTGTGAAGGATAGCCAGATGGCCTAATGAATAAAATGCTTGGTTTTTTGAGCTTCTCTGTTTCCCATCTGTGTTTACCTTTAAGCCTTGGCTAACATGAAGCCTGGGTTTTGAACTGCTATTCCCACAGATCGTCACACAGGTTGCTGATATGAGTCCATAGGCAATTTCTTACAAAAGGAAATATTTTTAAAAGGCCATGGGTGAGGTTAGGGGAAGAGACTAAACGCCACCAAGAATATGAATGGGGAAGATAAAGACCACTGAAGTTAGAGCTGGAGGAGATCAGGATGGTTCAGACAAGTTCCTCATTGTGCAGATGAGGAACCCAGACAGGGTAAACAATTAGTCCACTGTTAACCAACTAACAAGGGTGAAAGCTGGGAATCTCCCAAATCCTAGCCCAGTATTTCTTTTATGGCAATACTCTACCTCTTAAACAAACAACAGCTAAATACTGTCCTCTCCAAGTCAGGAGAACAAATGAGACAGATCCTAAGCTCTATAAAAGCTTGAGTGGTTCTACAGCATTCATTGAGTCAGTCCACCAGGCCATCAGCAATATGATTAAGTACTCCCTGTGTCCCAGGCTCTGTGCAAGGCCCTATAGATTAAGTGCTCCAAGGTGACAATGGGAGGACAAGGCGGGTGGATCACCTGAGGTCAGGAGTTCAAGACCAGCCTAGCCAACAGAGTGAAACCCCGTCTCTACTAAAGATACAAAAATTAGCCGGGTGTGGTGGCACATGCCTGTAGTTCCAGCTACTGGGGAAGCTGAGGCAGGAGAATCGCTTGAACCCAGGAGGAGAAGGTTGCAGTGAGCCAAGATCGTGCCACTGCACTCCAGCCTGGGTGACAGAGTGAGACTCCATCTCAAAAAAAACCAAGATGGCAATGGGATCAATACATGAGAAGATACAGTGACTGGGGTGAGCCCAGTGAACCTAGGAACATCAGTACCCTACTGCTAGACTGCAGGTTTAGGAAGGGACCACACTGGTAGAGAAATGCCTGGATCAGTCCTCGGGAACAGGATTTAAATTTTATCCTGAGATCAATGGGAAGCCATTGGAAGATTTTATGCAGGTGGGGAAAATGATCAAGTTTAATGCAATGAAATCACTTGTAGGAATAGTCCAGAATTTAGTCCAATAAAATATATCTTTTATTATGTATAAGTATATTATTAAAAGAAGAAGCTGTCAAATATTTGTGATTCAAATTATGTACCCATTGAACAATTACAATTACATGGTTTCCTTTAGTTTTTTTTTAAAAAATTATTCCACTAGCAGGGAATCCTAATATTATATTTTTATATACTGGCATAGTAAATAGATCACCAGTAAAGACTTGCTGAATTAAATGTAATTGAAGCTTTCTTCTTATCCAAATATTAATTAATCTAGAAAACATTGGAGAAATTTTTCACTTGAAGAAATTTACTAAAGTATTTTGTAAGTGTAAGAATCCATTCATAATGCAGATAATAACATATTTTTTCACACTTTTGAATTATGAGTTTTAAGATGACAGGCCTTTTTAATTGTTTAGGAATGGTTGTTAAAAAAGAAAAGAAAAGAAAAAGAAAGAAAAGTTACTCTTATAATCTATGCGAAATAAAAGAGACTAGAAACTTTATTTGTAGAAAATCTGGTCAGATACAATGACTCACACCTGTAATCCCAACACTTGAGAAGCTGAGGCAGGAGGATCACTTGAGCTCAAGAGTTTAAGACTAGCTTGGGCAGCCTGTAATCCTAGCACTTTGGGAGACCGAGGCGGGTGAATCACGAGGTCAGGAGATCGAGACCATCCTGGCTAACATGATGAAACCC
>NW_016819762.1:2502691-2514286 GCF_001698545.2 Rhinopithecus bieti | reverse complement strand
AATGGTTGTTAAAAGGAAAAGAAAAGAAAAGAAAGAAAAGTTACTCTTATAATCTATGCGAAATAAAAGAGACTAGAAACTTTATTTGTAGAAAATCTGGTCAGATACAATGACTCACACCTGTAATCCCAACACTTGAGAAGCTGAGGCAGGAGGATCACTTGAGCTCAAGAGTTTAAGACTAGCTTGGGCAGCCTGTAATCCTAGCACTTTGGGAGACCGAGGCGGGTGAATCACGAGGTCAGGAGATCGAGACCATCCTGGCTAACATGATGAAACCCCGACTCTACCAAAAAAAAATACAAAAAATTAGCCGGGCGTGGTGGTGGGCACCTGTAGTCCCAGATACTCGGGGGCGCTGAGGCAGGAGAATGGCATGAACCTGGGAGGCGGAGTTTGCAGTGAGCCGAGATCAAGCCACTGCACTCCAGCCTGGGCGAGAGAGCAAGACTCCGTCTCAAAAAAAAAAAAAAGAAAGAAAGAAAGACTAGCCTGGGCAACACGGTGAGACCCTATCTCTACAGAAAATAACCCTGTCTCTGGGCATGGTGGCAGGCGCCTATAATCTTAGCTACTCAGGAGGTTGAGGCAGGAGGATCACTTGAGCCCAGGAATTTGAGGTTGCAGTAAGCTATTATTGTGCCACTGTACTCCAACCTGAGCAACAGAGTGAGATTCTATCTCTAAAAAATAAAAATAAAAAATAAGAAGAAATAATTTTTTTTAAATCCATCAAGTATTAATAGATATGAAGCAGAGAGGCTTATTAGAACTGATAGAGATTGTCATGCCTGAAGTTTATAAACTCAAGCCTGTGCGATAGTTCTCCAACAAACTAGACATTTCTTCCTGTCTTTCTGTTTTATCTATCAGACTCCTTCGGCCACATTTTTCTGTTTGTACCCGCTCATGCAGCCTTTTGTCCTATCTCAGTGTTTGCTCAGGCTTGTCTTCCATCACCCTTATTTTTCCTGATTACTTTCTGAACCTTGCTCCGTAGCTCTCTACTGTACTTCCTTGATTCAGAAACATACTTATTTCAAATTTTAACGTTTCTGACATCAAAGTGACTCTTACGGTAGATATTTCCATTTACTCCAGTGATTATCTTATTTTTTAAAAAGCTGTTATTAAGTAATGGCACCAGTTGAAATTGATGATGACTTCAAATAGAACAGGATACACAGAGCGATGGCTGCTGTGGCAGTCTGCAGGGTGCAATCTGCAGTGGGGAGACTGTGGTTAAGGGTGTGTAAGCAGTGGCTCCCCTAAGGTTTGAATCCACTTTCATCCCGCAGCTCCCCCAAGTCACTCCACCCTCGCCCATCTCTGACAGATCTCTCTCTGCCTCTGTAGCTAAACAGGTCTGGAACAGGAGGTGGGGTAAGAGGAGACTCTACCTTTTGATGGGAGGAAATTGCAGGTGTGCCCAATCACAGTGACCCTATCAGCATTTAAATCTTCATTCTGAAAACAAGAATGGGTTAAACAAAGTGGTTAAGGGAGTGTCTTCCCTGCTTCCTCTTTCCTTGCCAACTTCCTGGGACAATGTGAAGATCAATGAGATAATCTCAATAAAAATAGTTTGTAGTCCTGAAACAGTGCTTCTCAAACTTTAGGGTGCAGGCTAAACTCTTGGAGATCTTATTGAAATGCAGATTCTGATTCAGTAAGTGCTATGGATTGAATGTTTCTGTCCCCCAAAAATTCATAGTTGAAATCCTCACCCCTTGTGCAATCATCTTTGGTGGTGGGGTCTTTGGGAGATAATTAGGTCTTGAGGGTGGAGCCCTCATTAATGGGATTACTACCCTTGTAAGAGGAGACATGAGAGAGGTTCTCTCTCTGTCTCTCTCTCTCTGTCTCTGTCTCTCTCTGTCTCTCTCTCTCTCTCTCTGCCATGTGAGAACACAACAAGAAGACAGCCATCAGCAAACCAGGAAGAGAGCCCTCATCAGACACAGGATATGCCAGCACCTTGGTCTTGAACACCATGATCCCAAGAATTGTGAGAAATAAATGTGCATTGTTTAAACTGCCAGTCTGCAGGATTTTTGTCATAGAACCCCAAGCCGAGACAGTCAGTCTGGGGTAGAACGTGAGTGAGATTCAGCATTTCTAACAAGCTTTTAGGTGATGCAGTTATTGTTGGTCCAGGGACCACACTTGAAGCAGCAAGGCTTGAAGGCAGGATTGCCAGATCCAGCACATAAAGATAACAGACAACAAATAGAACACACTTATATTAGAAAAAAGGATTCATTGTTTACCTGAAATTCACATTTAATTGGCAACCATGTGTTTTATCTGGTGTTTCAGATGTCCCTATTAACATGTAAGATATTACCTTTTTCAGTCCACACCCAAGCCTCAGGGAGCATGTTGCAATTTTGGGAGTTTTTTTCTTCACTGATACCCTTAATGTTTCCTTTAATGGGGCTTTTCTTATAATAAAAATAACAACAGCAATATGAGCTAGGAGTTCACATGGTTCAACTGTAACATCACCCACTAATGATAGCCAGGTTATGGACAAGGTTGAAGTCTTCTCAACAATGAATTGCATAGGCTTCACATGTGCATCAGGAGAGAATTTTAAGTTAGAAATTTTAAGCCTTCACAATACAGGATATCATCCACACAAACCCCTAGTCTTTAATAGTGTCATTGTGATGCGTGGCAAGAATGAATATTTTGCATTCTTGGTCAGTATTTGATTCAATTAGTGTCTTACCTCAAAAAATACCATAGATAAAATAGCCTAATCAACAGAAATGTATTTCTCATAATTCTAGAGGCTGGGAAGTCCAAGATCAGCGTGCCAGCAGATTGGGTTCTCTTCCTGGCTTATTATAGACAATAATAATAACAGTAAGCCTCCTTACTGTATCTTTAGAGAGACAGAGAGAGTCCTAGTTCCTTTCTCTTATAAGGGCACTAGTATGAGAAATCATCTACCCTCATGATCTCATTCAACCCTAATTACCTCCCAGTGGCCCTACCTCCCAGTACCATCACACTGGGGATTAGGGCTTCAACATGTGAATTTTGATGGCACACAGACATTGTTTTCAGAATCACATCCTACTTATCACAAGAGCTAACAAAGGATTTTTCTTAGAGTTCATGGCAGTGTCTGTCACTTGAGAAAGACAACCTAGTCATCTTCAGTGGCCAGCAGGAAAGTGAGTTTGCAAGTGTAACTTCTACTTCTTCCGTTTTTCACTTACCTAAGCAACTTCTCAGGGGTAAATGTGAGAAGACACAGCAACATTCTCACTCAACTCAGACAAATAGGAACTGAAAGGAAGCTAGTAAGTTACAGAGGAAAATCGATAATAATCTAGAAGGCCAAAGGGAAAAAAATTAAAGACTCATGGTGCAGGTTACAAATCTAGGCCTCCCAAAGTTCCTGGGGTGAACTGCGAGACCCTAGGAGGACATTTGCAGTCATCATTCATCCCTGAGAAGGTCGTTCTGGGCAGTCGGTGGCCGGAATGAGCTGTCTGTACAGAAGCTAGAAAAGAATGATTAGATAGGAGGCAGGAAAGCATAGGCTTGGAAGGAAATAAAACTTTTATGTGGTTAGCATATACAGGTTAGAACTTTGTCAAGCAGCAGCAAAAGAAAAAATAAAGCCCTAATGGTGTTCAAATAGGCCCTCACCTTTTTGCTCATAAAGAGGCAGATTCTTTCTTTTTTAGAACATAGCCGTATTAAACTGCATCACCTCTAACTTCCTGTAGCATTGTTTTCCTTTACACAGACCCTTTTTCCAAACCCAGAGGGATTAAAAAGAAAAGGAAAGTATGGCAGACAATGAGACAGGGTAGGAAAAATGAAAGACTTGGTCTGAGAGCCAAGTCCCACCGGCACACTTGTTATCTGATAGGACATAAATTATTTCAGAATCTTCAGAGGTCTTGAGTCAGTCATTTCCAGACTCCTCCCTCTCCCACATAAAACTGGTGAAACAGCTTTCCGATGTTGCTCCTTGTAAGGCAGTGTTGAGCTGTCACTGTGTCCTTTCTTTAAAATGCTTTCTGGGAGGAGGCTATCAAGGAGCTGGCTGAGGGACAAAATTAATTGGACCCATTGGAAACATGACTTTTGCAGGGAGCCTCTGCTGTTTTTCAAGGCACCTGATCTTGACAGAAATATTGTGTCCCCAAGGAACTCCGTCCCAAGGCCAGGAGGTAAACACAGTAAATTGTAAGAAATAGGAAAAGTAGAAAAATCTAGAAAATAGATCAGTCACTCACCACAGAGTGTGGATTGACTAACCAATAAAAACAGCAAGTCATGACTGGGTAAGTCTAAACAGACGGAAGGAGATGGGATGATGCATGATGATGGCAAATCTGTCAAAGATAGTGACTTGGCAGTCTTGAGGACAATATTGTTTTAACCTAATTGTGGAGTGTGACCCAAAGCACTCTAGCTGCATTTTAAAGAACTGTAAAATATCCAATATATACCAAGCCAAACACCTTGGAAAAGTGGGTATATTCGTTCATTCTCACACTGCTATAAAGAAATAACTGAGACTGAGTAATTTATAAAGAAAAGAGGTTTAATTGGCTCACGGTTCCACAGGCTGTATAGGAAGCATGGCTGGGGAGCCCTTAGGAAACTTACAACCATGTTGGAAGGCAAAGGGAAAGCAGGCATGTCTTACATGGCTGGAGCAGGAGGAAGAGAGGGAAGGGGGTGGAGCCATACACTTTTAAACAGCCAGCCCTCGTGAAAACTCTATCATGAGAACAGAACCAAAGGAGAACCCCCCCCCCCCCCCCCCCCCACCCCACCCCCCCCCCCCCCGCCATGAGCCAATCACCTTCCACCATCACCCACCTCCAACATTGGAGATTAAAATTTGACATGAGATTGGAACACAAATCCAAACCATATCAGTGGGAATTCTGTCTTAGGAAAGAACTGGCTACTGTCAAGCCAGGCGTTCTAAAATGCCCACTTCCCTTCTTCAGACAAGCTTGAAGAGACAGGACCCCATAAAGACTTCCTGACTGTCCTGGCAGGGAGGAAGCTGTGTGAACCTCTTGCAAATGGGAAAAAAAAAAGAAAAAAGAAAAAAGAAAAAATGTTAGGCAGAGCTGGCCGCAAATAGGAAGAAGGGAGCATGTTGCTTGTTCACAACTCGTCATTCCTGAAAACTGGCTCATGGGTCTTTTTTTGCTTTCTGCTCTGTACTTTGCAAACTGCAGGTCTACTAAGAAAGAATGGGTTGGGGGAGTTCCTGCCAATGAATTAAGAGGCCAAGTCAAAGAATTTCACTCCTGCTTACTACTGCAATCAAAGAGCTATGTGTTCTCCAAAAGTATCCCCAAACCATTTCCTGCCTCACATTCTCCAACTGGAAAAGAGCCACAGCAAATTCTTCTTCTGAACATGAATTCAGGCTTTAAAACCTCAGATTCTGCTACTGTCAGCCACTCATAAGAAATTAATTTGGCAATTTGGGGAACCATGTTAACAACTTAATTTTCATAAGAGTACATTAAAATTGCATAGCAAATAATTATATAAAGTAGCTAAATGACTTGTCCATGGTCACACTGCTGGATCCCAGAGAGATCACAGGTGACCCAGTCATACATAGCCCTTAGGTGCTGGGCCATATCTCAACGTCAGATCTCATGAAGTCCCTAGTGCCTCAGACAACCCTAGCTTAACGGTCTTCAAGAATTTATAAGTACACTTAAAGCAGAAGGTCACAGTTTGCGTTGAATAATCCAACTTTCCATCCAAGAAAAATGTAAGGAAAAAAAGTAATTCTTATTAAGAACTTTAGTACAGTTATAACTAAAACTTGAATTTTTAACATTGTGGTGAAATATACCAAACATAAAAACATAAACCATTGTACAATGGATAGTTTTGTGGCATTAAGTGCAGTCACATGGTTGTGCAACCATCACCACCATCCATCCACAGACCTTTTTTATCTTCATAAACTGAAACTCTGTACCCGTTAAACATAAATTCCCTCCCCTCTATCCCAGGCCCTGCTGACCACCATTCTATTTTCTGTCTCTCCAAACTTGCCTATTCCAGGTACCTCATATAAGTGGAATCATAAAATATTTGTCCTTTGTGACTGTCTTATTTCACTTACTATAATGTCCTCAAGGGTCATCTATGTGGTATCACATGTCAAAATGTTTTTCCTTTTTAAGGTTGAATTATATTTCCACTGTATGTGTATACCACATTTTATTTCTCCATTCATCCATAAGTGGACACCTGTCACCTTTTGGTTATTATGAATAATGGTACTGTGAACAGAGGTATACAAATATCTGCTCAAGTCCTTGCCTTTCATTCTTTGGGATATCCCAAAGATATCTGTATACTTCTCTTCACAGTACTATTATTCATATATATAATAATGAGATTGAAAGCCAATAGGTCTCAGAAGGTACTAGCAAGGAAGGTTAGCCCGGTGGTGTCATGAATCCAAGTAGCAGCTGTAATAATAATATATTTATTATTCATACATATAATAATGGTACTGTGAACATTGGTTCTTGGTACTTTGGGTGTATATATATGCGATCGCTGGATTGTATGGTAATTCTTTTTTTTTTTTTTTTTTTTTGAAACGGAGTTTAGCTCTTGCTGCCCAGGCTGGAGTGCAATGGCTGCAATCTTGGCTCACCACAACCTCCGCTTCCCAGGTTCAAGCGATTCCCCTGTCTCAGCCTCCTGAGTAGCTGGGATTATAGGCATGTGCCACCAGGCCCAGCTAATTTGATATTTTTAGTAGAGACGGGGGTTTCTGCATGTTGGTCAGGCTGGTCTTGAACTCCCGACCTCAGGTGATCCACCCTCCTCGGCCTCCCAAAGTGCTGGGATTATAGGCATGAGCCACCGCACCTGGCCCTGTTTTTAATTTTTGGAGGAACTGCTTTACTATTTCCTACAGCAACTACACCATTTCACATTCCCAAGAGCAGTGCACAGGATTCCAATTTCTCCACACCTTTACCAACATTTGTTATTTTTTGTTTGTTTATTTTAAATTATAGTCATCCTAATATGTGGGAAGTTTAAAACTTAGATTTTTAAGAAATCTTCTAGAAGAGGTTGCTGGTACCATAGGCTTTCGGTCCCTTATTTGAGACCCTTGAAACCACATGTGTTTCAGAATCCACAACTTTGTAGATTTCAGAAAAATACCATAGTGAATATGTTATATATTACATCATGCTTCCAGTGGGGTCTGGGGCTGCAATCCACAATCAAACATATTAGTATTTCTGCAGCAAAATGTATTAAAATTCACACTGAGATACATGAGGACTATAATTCACCTTGTTTCAGATGAGATGAAGTTTTGCTGAAAAGCAGATGGAGGAAAATTTGGGGGGTCTTGAATTTTGGCACTGCACATAGAGATTTACATCTACTTAGATGAGTAAAACTCTTAACTCTTAACTCTTAATGTTAAACTGCTTAACATTAATGAATAGGTAGCTGCTTAGAATTTAAAATTGCTATAAAGATGTATATTGAGTGGAGCTCATTTGTGGCAACAAACTACTGAAATTGCTTTCACTTTACCCTTCTCATTGTGCCTTGAGGCAGTAACAGTCAGAGGAAGAATCGTGCACCAGAGAAGAAGCCCAGGCCGGCACCCAAGCTCCCCATTTCTCCCCATTCCTCCCCATTCCTGCCTTAGCTCCTACTTGAATTCATGACACCCCCACTAAGCACCACCGGGCTAACCTTCCTTGCTAGTGCCTCACTTCTCAGATCTACTGGCTTTCAAATTTCATTAAATCTTGAGAGTCATGTGACCTATTCCCCCACTATGCAGTGCCTTACATCAAAACAGCTACCAGCATTAACGTGATGATGAGAAATACTAAGCACATGCACATATCAACAGGGTCTTTCTGGAAGCATTGGTTAAACTGTCAGGAGTGATGTTGAATGTTGAGAATAGCGGAGACTGTGGTTGGCTGCTGGGAAACTTCTGTGGGGATGGTTGTGTTTAATATCTCTCAGATGACAAGAACTGTCAATTCTACCCACAGGACTGGATGTATCAACCCTCTCACCCCCCAAATTTCCATAGGACTCTTCCACCCTAATCAGTTCTAATGTTTGGATGTAGTCAAGGACGCCGACATTTACGATATGCAGTGAGATGCAAAGAAAAATAATTTTGTAAAAGTGCCAAAGATTCAGTTCCTTGCCATACTCTTGCAGAACAGAAGGCAACCCAAATGAGGAAGCTGTGCTTGGCTGTTCATGGATGCCACCCACTTGCCCAGGGCAGGCTGCATTGGCAAACCATGACATCCCTGCTCAACTCTCCAGGTTGTCCTCACTGCTGGCTTCTCCCAAGGCTAAGGTAAACGTGCATCCACAGCCTTGGAACCTAGGCTCTCTTTGCCAAGATTCTCCTTCTATGTCTCCCAGGGATATGATGGTGCAAAACAGGATGCTGTCATGTCAAAAAGCTGTGCAAAAATCCAATAAAAGGAATAACATTGTGGGCTCAAAGAGGAATCTATTCTTGCAGGACAGGAGTGTTATGTAAAGAAACCAAATGTGAGAGGCAAGAAATAAATGGGCTCATGAGGTCCTCATGCTGAGTGGGGCTTTCACAGACCCTTTGGGTCGTACAACGGACATCTATAGATTTAGATTCAGGACTTACCTCTAGAGTGACAAAATGACCATTTTTATTTTCAGCTGTTTTAGGTTTAAGTTTTCACAGTGTCTCCAAAGTCACCCTTTGAATACACCAAAAGGAGAAAAGGCTCTTGAGGACACAGATGCACTGTTACTTGTTTTTATTGTAAGCAGCTGAGCATCAGTAGGCACAGTTAGAGGCTGGGTTTACTTGGCAGTCTCTTATTGTTCCTGGATGTTCAGACTCCCAGGGGTAGCATGCCCAAGTAAGCTATTGCAGTGAGCTTCTGATATATGAGTCTCGGCTAACCATGCAGTGCACACAGCATCTGAAAGAAACGAAGCTCGCCTCTGACTCAGCATAGGTACAGCTGCAGGAGTCATCTCCCAAAATGTAGAGGAGCAACACCAGAATCAACCATCACCTCTCAGCTCTGGTGTCAGCAAAAGATGGGCTACACCTGCTATTGTTTATTCCAATAGGCTGTAACAATTAGATAGAGCTCACGGATCCTAGCTCATATAATTGCCTGTCAGTAATAGTCAATCCAATGGCATATTTTAGAAATTACATCAGGAAAACAGTCTCAGGAACAAACAGGAATTTATTTACATACCAGATATATTAAAACGCAGGACAGAAGTTATGCTTGATGGCAAAAGAAAGAGATATGAGTCCGCGGCTTTTAAAATTTTCTATGAGGCCATTTTTTAGAGCAGTAAATAGTTGGACCTTCATGGAAAAGAAATTACAATGCACTCCGTGTGTTTTATTATTCATTATTTAGTGAGCATTGTGAAGTCGATTTTGTTCAAGATATGGATGAAGACATGGAGCTTATTCATGGGACCTCTGATTTAAAATGAGTAAACCATTTCATATACAAATACATCAAGCATAAGATTCAATACCTGAAAAATAGCTTAAATACCAAAGTTTCTCTGTGTAGTTCTTCTTTTGGAGGTTGATGGATAGAGCTTTTGGTTTCCAGAACTTAGAAAATCACTTGCAGGAAGGGAAGAATTGCAAGCATATGGATATTATACAAGAATATGTAAATAGGAATAATAAAATAGAGGAAAAGATGTTTTTTGAGCTTTCAAGCAACAACAGTAGAGCAAGTAAAAAAATAACAGTAATGGCAATTAGGTAGGGCTGTCCCGGGCCTGTAGAGGGCCAGAGTTGATGTCCTGATTCCCCGTCAGACCCAATCTTCATCCCTCCACTGGAGGACCCCTACAAGCTGTAACATCTGGGCTCCCTTGCCCATCAGCTTCCAGTTGGTTCAGCCAATGGGAGGCAGCAGCTGGAGGTCAAGAGGAGGGACTACAGGGGTCAGGGCCTCCTCCCCCGGCCCCCTTGCTGATAGATGTTGGTTTGGCAGTTGCCGTGTCATTGGGTGCCTCTCTGTGGTATCAGTTCTTGTTCATTCAACCAAAAATTTCTTCCCCTTATCCCCGGGGGCCCCCTCTCCTGTGGCCAGCCCCGGGGCGCTTCACCTCTCTGGGCTGGTTTCCTTTAACTTGTTCTACCTTTATAAATAGCATCTTCTTTAAACTCTCTTTGTCACCCCTTTGAGTGTGCCATCTGTTTCTTACCAAGACACAAACAAACATAGCACCTTAGTAGGAATTAGAAAAAGGCACCCAGATGGGTGCATGGGGGTTCATTATGTTATTGTCTCTACTTTTATATGTATTGAAGTTTTCTAAAATAAAAGAGTACCAAAAAGAAAAGAAAAAGGCACCCCTTTTGGTGGATGGTGCCCTGCAGGGGTGTAGCTTAGCTGTGGTCTGGATTTCAGCACCAACTCACTCCTGCAGCTTCGAGGGGTGAGTTTGTGCAGCACACGAAATGCCCAACCAAACCTGGCAGCCTGACAAAAGGGTGGTCAGATCCCTGAAAGCTGGGAAATATCTTGAAGAGAAAGTGAGGATAGGCCTGGGTCTTTAAGGGTATTTGGGACTTAAATGGGAAATTTCACTATGCAAGGAAAACCTGTAGGACAGCAAGGCATAGGATGGCTACAGGGAGTCAACTCTATAAGACAAGGAGGGTCCCTGGAGAGAGTATGAGAAAGTAGAAGTGGGTGGAGACCCTTTGATTGCTGAGCTATAACATGTGAATTCTAGTTGATGATCCTCCAGGCAGTTTGGGGCAGTGTTTGGGCACTGGGGCTCCAGAGCTAGACTGGGTGTAAGTCATGGTTTTGCCAGCTATTAGCTCTGTGACTTTGCACATTTGCTTATTCTCACTAAGCCTCAGTTTTCTGTTTCATAAAACAAGGATAAAATAGTCCTCATCTCCTAGATTTGCTGTTGGGCTGAATTTAAAGATGTGTGTCAAATGTTTACTGCAGTGCCTGGTAGTTATTGAACATTAGCTACCATCCTCAAAAGTTTTTAAAGAGAAGCGTGCGAATAGGAACAGCTCCAGTCTCCAACTCCCAGCGCGAGCGACACAGAAGACCGGTGATTTCTGCATTTTCAACTGAGGTACTGGGGTCATCTCACTAGGGAGTGCCGGACAATCGGTGCTGGTCAGCTGCTGCAGCCTGACCAGCGAGAGCTGAAGCAGGGCGAGGCATCGCCTCACCTGGAAGCCAAGGGGAAGGGAATCCGTTTTCCTAGCCAGGGGAACTGAGACACACAACACCTGGAAAATCGGGTGACTCCCACCCCAATACTGCGCTTTAAGCAGACAGGCACACCAGGAGAATATATCCCACACCTGGCCGGGAGGGTCCCACGCCCACGGAGCCCCCCTCACTGCTAACACAGCAGTCTGCAGCCATCTATCCGCAAGGCAGCAGCGAGGCTAGGGGAGGGGCGCCTGCCATTGCTGAGGCTTAAAGAGGTAAACAAAGCCGCTGGGAAGCTGGAACTGGGTGGAGCTCCCCGCAGCCCAAGGAAGCCCGCCTGTCTCTGTAG
>NW_016819762.1:2378261-2498570 GCF_001698545.2 Rhinopithecus bieti | reverse complement strand
TGGGGAGTTATACATGATATAAATGATGAATTGATGGGTGCTGACGAGTTGATGGGTGCAGCACACCAACATGGCATAAGTATACATATGTAACAAACCTGCACGTTATGCACATGTACCCTAGAACTTAAAGTATAATAATAATAAAAAAAAAAGAGAAGCGTGATATGATGAAAGCAATATTTTTTAAAAATTAATCATACAGCATGTGCAGGATGCTCTAGAGAGGAAAGAAGGGTGTGGGGGGGTCACTTTGAGGCTGCAGGGGGTGTCTCTCCAGTGAGAGAAATGGGAAATGGGAAAATAGAAGCAGGTATAAGAAGCTCTGTGAGAAGAAGAGGAAGAGGACTGGAAGATGGACAGATGGTGAGAGTAAGGAGTCAGAGAGGGCCCCAAGTACATTTCCAAGATCTTTAGCCTCCACTTATATAAATACCCCTAGGCAGCTTAAGCAGCTCACATTGAAGGACTGACAATTTTGACATTTTGATACAAGTAAAAGAAAAGTGAAACTTGGAATCATTTGATGATTTTACCCTTCTGTTTTACTGAACATTGGTAAATCTACCTAATTAAACCCAAGATTCTACTACAAAATAAAAACCCTAATAGACACCTCAATCATTCCAGTAACCACTGCTTACTTCTGAAATGTCCCCAAAGCAGGTTTTTCATATCCAGAATTTCTTCTGATTAAGATCTGAGATAGTGCCTCTGAAGTTAAGAATGGGCATCCTCACAGGAAACTCTCTCGGATCATACGTAATGTATAAGCCCCGTTCTGACTACCAATATTAGCAGCACTGAGGAAGCTATCGAATCCTTGACCTAAGCTAACATTTGGGATGGACGGAGGAAAGAGTCATTAATGTGAAGCAGTAGTGATGTGGTTTGGCTCTCTCCCCTCCCAAATCCGATCTTGAATTTAGTTCCACAATCTGCAAGTGTCGTGGGAGGGAAATGGTGGGAGGTAATTGAATCATGGAGGTAATTGAATCATGGAGGCTATTACCCCAGGCTGCTGCTCTCATGATAGTGAGTTCTCACAAGATCTGATGGTTTTTTAAGGGGTTTTCCCCCTTTTGCTTGGCACTTGTCTTGCCTGCCACCATGTAAGATGTGCCTTTGCTCCTCCTCTACCTTCCACCATGATTGTGAGGTCTCTCCAGCTATGTGGAACTGTAAGTCTATTAAACCTCTTTTTCTTTCTAAATTACCCAGTCTCAGGTATGTATGTTTCAGTGTGAGAACAGACTAATACAAGTGGTTTCTCATAGGTCCCCAGTTTCGCATTTATCTGTAGGCAAACCTACCTAAGAATTCAGTGCCATTTAAAAAAACTAGTCTGAGGCTATTTTAGCCACATCTTCGTCTGAAAAAAATGTGTTCCGTGTTTTCACTATTTAACATTTTTTTCCAGGAACCAGATCCAGTTTTTGCCAGGTGTCTTGGCCAACTGTCAGAGACAGTCGTCTGGTTTTGCATGGCAGCATCTGGTTTTATGGTTTCTGTGGCATCTCCCTAAGCTGTTCTCTCCCTCTCTGCCTTGCAGATATTTGCCTGAGATCATGAATGATGGGCTCACCAACCAGATCAACAATCCCGAGGTGGACGTGGACATCACTCGGCCCGACACTTTCATCAGACAGCAGATTATGGCTCTCCGTGTGATGACCAACAAACTGAAAAACGCCTACAATGGCAATGATGTCAATTTCCAGGACACAAGTAAGAAAATCCTTCCCAGCACCAGAAACTTCCAGAGTAAAAAATGGTTTTAGAAGATGACGCCCTGACTTTCTTCAAGAGCAATATGCCCTTTTAATTTTTTCTCAGTCTTCCTCAGGCTGTGATGCTTGTTATAGTGTTGTGGACAGAGAGCTCTGATCCACAAAACATAGGATACGAATAAAATCATAAATTCCACAACACAAGTAATAATTGCAATGGATTACATTCAGCCATACCAAAGCTGAAATTGAGTTTCATCTACCAGTTGATTCATTAATGACAATACAGCAAAATAATTTTTCACTTTCTCCTGTCCTCATCAATATTCACATCTGACCCAAACTTCTGCCCTATTCCCACCAAAAGAAGAAGGCTCAGCAGATTGCTTAGACAAGCTTGAGCTAGAATCCCTTATTCTTTTTCATTAGAGTCTCTACAAATTACTCTACTTCTTGAGTCTCAGGTTCCTCTTCTATAGAATGGGAAGCATCCCTGCTTCAGAGGCTTTTAGAAGCCTTATTCGAGGAGCTATGATAGTGTCCGGCGGGTAGTGAGCAGGTTCAGCTACATCATTTCCCTCTCTATCCAGCTATGCACACACACAACCCATAGACATTTATATCTGAAATATTGAGAGAAATTGTAAAATTCTAGTGCAATATTACACATGACTATTTCATTAAGGATCAAAGAAGCATCAAAAATGATTTGGAAGACTATTAAGTGAACATTGACATGAAACTATACATGGGTTTTGTCTGAGTGGTTTCAAGATGAACAACTACAAAAAAAAAGTTTTCTGTCATTGTTGTTTGTTGCTTTTTAAAAATATTACCCTTACAAAGAGAGTTCCCAGGACAAGGATTCTTGAACATAAGATGTGAAGTTGCCAGTGATTCTGTAATTTGGTTACTGAATCATAAGATGATGCTTGTGTGCTTGAATTAATGAGACAGAAAGGAATAAGTTATAGATAGAAGACCTCAAGTCATATCAGTCATAGTCATCAGCCTACCAAGTTATCCCCTGCAGAAAATTTTTGTGCTTCATTCCATTTTAAAGAACTCAAAAAAATAATTTTCTAAACAGAATAATTACCAACCCAATGGACGTTATTGCCGTAAAATTCCTCAAAATAATCCCATTATCTCTCCTCCTTTTACTAAACCCCTCCTTTCCTCTTCAGAAGAGAACATTACACAGGTTTTAGCCATTGTTGTTTCACCTTGTTAGCACATAGCCTTACACCTCTCATTTTATCCATTGTCTTCTCCATTAAATAAAATGCTCTATTATCTAGAGAGTGGCTATTGGAATGAATAATTCAAGATACATAAGAATTAGTTGGCTTGGGTTTTTTGCTTCTCTCTCCTCTCTGACCTAAAGAGGTTATACACATATCAAGCTGTAAAGCCCAGGGAATGGCCAGGAGGCAGAAGTCTTACTGCATTTCCCCTCAAAAGAAAATAAAATCAACAATTAAGAGGATCCCTGAGTTCTAACCCAAGCACCAAATGTGGCCCCTCTATTTTAAGCTAGTGTCTGTCATACAAACCATTATCGCATTTTATAACCATCAGCATCCTTATTGCTTTGGACATTTTTTTAAATTACTCATCCCATCCCTTAATATTTGCATTTGTGATTCCTTTTCAGACAGAGATGGGACCATTATTTTTTCCAGCCAAAATCTCTTGTCATATTTGCTTCCCACATTTTTTAATATTCTAAATCATTTTAATAATATCTCTGTAAAGGTTGTATTACTTCTTGTTCATGACACCCATGTTCAGAACAATTTCCTTAGCAATTCTGATATCTCTGAATTTAATTAACGGGAATTTTCTCCCTTGTAAAGGCCACTAAAGATAAATCAGAGAAAATGTTAAAAACCTAGTATAGTGTATTGAAGTGATCTTATCTGGTATTTAGATGTCCCATTAAAAAAGGAAACTGTGCTCATTTCTCTCATTGTGTCTTTCTCATTCAAGAGGACATTAGAAGAGTCCCTACATTGCCCCAACTTTACCTAAGTAGCATCCAGCAGCTAAACCTGGCCCTGGTTTGTCAGGAGCAGCTCAATAGGGCATCACCATTTCAGACTAGCAGGGAGGAGTTTAGGGATATTGGTTGGAAATCATTGAGCAAGTGAGAGAAATAGCTAATGTCCTTACAAAGCTTCCAGTTTCCTGAGCCCTTCCAGGTACATGATTTCTCATAACAGATAGATGTTATTACTATCATTTTTATAGGGGAGGAAACAGAGCCTCAGTAAGTCTAACTGGCTTACCCTGTGCATTTAAATAACAACTGTCAGGGTACATTCCAGGTCTCCTGTGCTGTAGAAACCATGTTTTTTCCATCAGGCATCACTGGCAGCACTGGGTTTGGTGTCCTCGAGCACTCTTCACACATTCTCTCCAAGGTCAACGTTGTCATCTGTATTTGTTTAGGTGAGGAAACTGCAAAAGTTGAGTAACTGCCCAAAGCACATTTATTTATTCAGCAAGTATTTGTTGAGCACTTGCTGTATGCCAGGGGCCACTGAAGGCTTTAGAGGTACAGAAATGAACAGGATTTACCAAATCTCTACCCTCTCAAAGATTGTGTCCTTAGTTTACATTCTTGAAAAGGAGATAAACAGTAAGCAAGTGAACAGGCACATAAATAATACATCTCCAAGCGGTAATAAGTACTTTCATTAAGCTAGTAATTGGCAGCCTGATCTGGGCCAGGTTTGAGTGACAGGGTTTGCCAAATAAGAAGGAATCAAGCCCGTGAGAAGTGGGAATAGGGAAGAAAGCAAGTTGGGCAGGAAGGGACGATGCCACCCTGGGTCGACATACTCTGTGGGTACCTGGGCCTTGGTTTCAAGCAGAGAATGGCCAACTGTTTCTGTCAAGGGCCATATATTAAATCTGTTCATCTTTGAGGGCCGCATCATCTCTGCCAGCACTACCCCACACTGCTGGTCTAACATGATAATACGTTTGTGAACAGGGGGAGTTGGATTCTAAAAAACTTTCATATATGGACACTGAAATGTGAATTTCACATACACTTTTTACATGTCATAAAGTAGTATTCTTCACTTGATTTTTTTCAAACACTTGAAACTATAAACACCACCAGGTACAGCGGAACATGCCTACAGTCCCAGCTACTTGGGAGGCTAAGGCAGGAAGGTCACTTAGGCCCAGGAGTTTGGGGCTGCAGTGAGTTATGGGCAACATAACTGGGCCTGGGCAACAGAGCCAGACCCTATCATTCATAGATAGATAGATAGATAGATAGATAGATAGATAGATAGATAGATAGATAATAGACTTTATGGATATCTATAAAATATATGTTTTATGTAAATAAACCATTTTGGAGTTACGGACCATACAAAAGCAAGCAGCAGGTCATAGTTTGTCAACTCCTGATTTAAGGAGAGAAGCTGGCTGGGACAGAGTCCATCCTTGCTCACAGGAGAACACAGGTGGGGAAAAGGTGGCCAAAAGTTATATTTATAGAGACCTCTCACTACTATTGCTGCTGATCCTCTCATTTCCTATGTGTAGAACTTGTTTTCCTCTTCTATATTTTCTTTTAAAATCCATTAAAAAGCATGGTATCTTCCTAGAGCAATGGCTCTGCATATAAAAAGAGCAAAGAATGGAATTTCTTAAACTTAAGTACTGGCCACAAGTAATGTCTTTCTAAGGCCAACATGGTAGGTGTGGC
Organism: Rhinopithecus bieti; assembly: GCF_001698545.2. Taxonomy (NCBI): domain Eukaryota; kingdom Metazoa; phylum Chordata; class Mammalia; order Primates; family Cercopithecidae; genus Rhinopithecus; species Rhinopithecus bieti. The sequence continues at coordinate 2,493,110 of NW_016819762.1, read as the reverse complement.
CTCCCCTTGAGTCTGGGGTTCACACATTCCTTGGGTTGCATAACTCGGGTATCAATTGACACTGTTCTTCAAACACCTACTTCTGTACAGTCCACCCACTCGTCACACCCCTGCCTATTAAAAACAGTCCTGTTGGGTAGGGTGGGGGACCATGGATGGGAAGATTCGGCCTCCCACCACCATGCCCCATATCTGCTGAGCTCTTTGTTTCCACTCTTTCCCGATTGCTGGTTGTATTAGTCCATTTTCATACTGCTGTAAAGAACTGCCCGAGACTGGGTAGTTGATAAAGGAAAGCGGTTAATTGACTCACAGTTCAGCGTAGCTGAGGAGGCCTCAGGAAAATTACAATCATGACGGAAGGCGAAGGGGAAGCAAGGCACTTTCTTCACAAGTTGGCAGGAAAGAGAAGTGCCATGGGGGAAGAGCCCCTTATAAAACTGTCAGATCTCGTGAGAACTCAATCACTATCACGAGAACAGGATGGGGGAACCACCCCCATGGTTGAATTATCTCCACCTGGCCTCTTCCCTGACACGTGGGGATTATGGAGATTACAGTTCAAGATGAGATGTGGGTGGGGCCACAAAGCCTAAGCAGATCAGTGATCTAACTTTCTGTTTCAATCTTTCCACACTAGGTGATGAATCCAGCGGCTCGGGGAGTGGCAGTGGGTGCATGGATGATGTGTGTCCCACGGAGTTTGAGTTTGTCACCACAGAGGCCCCCCCAGTGGATCCTGACCGGAGAGAGGTGGACTCTTCTGCAGCCCAGCGTGGCCACTCCCTGCTCTCCTGGTGTCTCACCGGCGTTGTCCTGGCACTGCAGAGACTGAGCAGATAATCTTGGGTTTTTTGTCAGATGAAACTGCATTTTAGCTATTTGAATGGCCAACTCACTTCTTTTCTTACACTCTTGGACAATGGACCATGCCACAAAAACTTACCATTTTCTATGAGAAGAGAGCAGTACTACAATCTGCCTCCCTTTTTGTTTTCCCAAAGAGTACCGGGTGCCAGACTGAACTGCTTCCTCCTTCCTTCAGCTATCTGTGGGGACCTTGTTAATTCTAGAGAGAATTCTTACTCAAATCTTTCGTACCAGGAGATTTTCTTACCTTCATTTGCTTTTATGCTGCAGAAGTAAAGGAATCTCACGTTGTGAGGGTTTTTTTTTTGTCATTTACAATAAAAAAGGAAGAAAGAAAATAATTTTCCTTGTAAAATCAGGCCAAACCCCAAGACAGCTGCATTTTCAACAAAAAAGCAAACAAAGGAAAATAAATGAACTTTAACGCTGTAAGTTCAGCATTGACAGCCAACTCAATGTAAGCTTTTTTGTGACAAATCCGGGTTTACACAATGCTTATGGGGAAAAAGCTTAAAGTTTGTTCTAAATGTAGTGAAAATGCACTGTTGTCTTGGAGGTATCATCTTGCACTCTAAGCAAACAACACCAAATTAATCTGGAGGTACTGATACTAAATTTGGAATCCCGTCTTTAATATGAGAACAAAAATTACTACAACTCAGCACCTCTCTCTCACCCTGCCCAATTTCAATTTAGTAATGGCACCATTTTTTCTTAATTCCCTTAATGTCTGTCCACTGTATCCAATTGGCACAGATTTTCCCCTTCATCTTCAATTACTAGTAGATACCCCCATCAATTCACCTTCCTCAAGAGTCTCAACTGAAAATAATCTTTAATGATACAATCTCAGCTTTTGCCACAGGTTTGACATTAACTAGACATTTCTGCCCCTGTGCTCATTACCCTCCCAAAACAATAGCTTTTTTAATGAATCCATACACAATTAGATCCATTCCTGAGTTTTCATTTTTAACTATTTACTTTGTGTCAGTTGGGTTCTGCATCACAAGGGCATTCTCTTACAAAATAACTCACAACAGAAAAAAAAGTCAAGACAAAAAAAATATATATATATAGTATTGACATGGAGATTTCTTTCACTTTTTTAGTCTTAGTATGATCATCTATTTTTATATCTATATATCTATAAATCACAGATTTTAACTTCTTAATTCCAAGCTCAGGGTTGACACACCTTTGTAAGAAAATGTTTTGTCAACCAGCTCTTCTTGTTTTGTGCTGCTCAAAGAAGGGATTCCTCAGTGATCTGTGAGCACCAAGAATCAAGAAAGAGAACTTTTTACGTATCTAACTGTCCATTTATGAAAAGTTTGCCAGGGCACACCCTTCTGCATGAGTGTGCTTCAGCCTGGGTGCTCCAGACTACACCAAACTCATGGGATGAGCCGTGGGTGTGCAGGGCTTTACTGGTGATGGAAACTGTGTGTGTAAAGAATGTTATTCATGAAAAACCATTGCTTTCATGTAAAATACCTTCGCCCTAGGACTCCTTCCTGGCACTTGGATACGTGATCTAACTCAATAGGCCAGTTTAGAGCCACAGCCTAACCTGTTCACCAAGTATGCCAAAGCCAGGCCCTATGCTCCCCCTGACAGAAAGAAGCAAAATAAACCAAACTGGGGCTTTATGAATACAGTTGACTATCCATATGTTTCTTGGTTTTTATGATGCATCTGGAGTAGGAAAAAGTAATGTTTCAAGACACCATAGTATGCCAGTCACATTTTAATTAACTCATCGACAGTATTGACACGTAAATGGTATTTTTCAATCTCTGTTCTCATCAAAATTAAAATTAGTTATTGATTTAGCCATCACATTTAAGTAGAACACATGTGGCACAATAGTATTAAGTATATTTGAGCACTTTTGCAAGACAGAAAGTATTTACAAGCATCTGTTGCTACTTTATGCCTAATGAAATATAAAATGTAGGATGATGAGAGACTTTGTGGCATTCTTTCATTTAAAACTTTATGAAATTAACAATCTAGTTCACCATTATCTACTTGTAGAAAACCATCCATTTCACTGCCCACATTCTGGCTTCCTACCACGAATTCCACGTAAGACTTCTCTATGGAGGACCGGTCATTTGTGTTGCTCATTTCATTCTGTGTTCAGAAGTCAGTATTGTCTTTCTCCAATAATTAAGGTGCAATACAAACTAAATCAACCTTGATTTTCCAGACTATTTGAATAATAACTTGTCTTTATGGCTTTAAACTCCAAGTCTTTCCTTTTAAAAATATTTCTGCATTCTCTTTTATGAAAAAGATCAGGATGCCTTGTTTTCCCTGTGCTTTCAGCCCCAAAAGGTTTTGTGCATGTGTATGAATACACATAATATTAATGAATGTGAACCCATGTTCTATACGCACTAAACACACAGATAATATATAAACGCCTGCTTCATTAGTTTCAACACCTTCATTATCAATATGATTCATATTGATGAGATATAGTGACGCATAATGAGCCAGGCAGAGAGCTGAAACGATATCAGTTAATGATGTCACAGTGTTAGCACCCTGCATGGATGTAGTCAAAATATCATTCAAGTTGTACTTCCTAGTGTTTATCATCATACTACTATGTCATATGATTTTCAGACTAATTTAACACGAGAAATGTTTTGGCCCTAAAGGATTTCGTTTAACCTGGTTACCCTATTTCAGTAAGTATTTTGGAATTCAACCCTCAAATTAATTTTTCTCATTTCACCATATTGATAGGGGATGCAATGAGGCTTCATTATTTTTTATGACCTGCCCCTCATTTGCTCTGATGTTCCCTAAATTCTGTAATCATATCATAACTTTTGTTATGAATAGAGAGGAATGGGCTCACTGAAATCCGACACTAGAAATTGGTGGGTGATGCTCATAACTGCAAACACTTAGCTTATTGAAGTGCCTCTATTTACATGTTCTTTAGTTATAATATGTATTTTTCTAACAGAAATACACGTCTGTAATTGGTATATATTATACTTTGTATGTGTCACAACAAAAGCTAAACAGAGGCTAAAGTCTTTAGCAGAGAAGAATGAATTACAAATTTACCAATAAGAGCTCTGTTTATGGTTCTGTATTGAAGGACAACCATGACAACCTTCTGTCACTTTCACGAAGGCCAAGTTGGTGCTTTGATTATACCCATCGTAGAACGTTAGCACTAGAAATCTGACTCCCTTACAATGACTTACCTAGATAGCATTAAGTAACTTGTATCACCTGCTTTAAATGTAAGGGATAGAAAATACTATTTTGTCTACACTGTTAAACACTATTATTCATTGATAAGTAGTAATAATTATAAAAGTAACATTCTTTAAAGCAAACACATTGAAAATATTATTACAGGCAGAACCCTGATTTTTAATTTATATTCCCTGCTGCAGACATTAGCCTTCTTTAATTCTTTTGCCATTACACACGTTTTGGCTACAGACTGAACACCAACTAAAGTCCCTAAGGAGGAAAAAAACTTCACATATTCCTGAGATGTGATTCTTTTATTACTTCTTTTTGCAAAGCTAATTATCAAGTGATTTGATTAAACGTAGAAGCATTAGCAATTGCAAGTTTTACCCAAAACTTGCAGAAATTTAGACACATTTCCATTTACTTACTAACAGACCTGATTTTTATTTAAAAACACAATTTAGCTTTGCTAACAGAAGAGTAAAGGAAACCGTAACTTATAAATTTGCAATGTGTTCCTTCTTGTTAGAGACATTAGTCAGTGTTTAGTTTTAGACCAACTTACACAAACGGAGTATTGATTTGTACACATTCTGGAGACTTGCTACATCATGGTTTGCTACGGCACGGACTCAGCTTAGCATGGGGACATTTTGAACTTCATTCAAAGTTGAGTGGTTACGGAACCTTTGACATTGCCTTGTAATGAGGTACTTCCACGAAAAGACCCCTAACAATGGCATAATAGTGAGGTCTCTCTGCATATGCATACTATATATGCAGGATAAATGTGTGCACCAATCAAACCTAAAATTTTATGTGACTGTCAAATGAATATTATTTGGGTTAAGACTTTTCATTTCTGATTTGGATAGAAAATTGCTATTAATCTTGTATTAAAATAGTTTTTAAAAATCTACCAGTGCCCTTTCTGCATTTTCTTAATTATTGTCATAAATTTCAGAACCATGGAACTTTTTGGGTTTGAGACATTTTTAGAAGGTTCAATATTAAAAAACAACAACAAAATCCATATAGTAAAACAGTGCCACTCACCTAAATACACTCAGCATCTGAAATCAGGAACTATTTGAATTTTAGAACATTTAGAGCTTCCCAAATGTGTATGGAAAATACTGTAGCTCTATTCTTTTGTACTGATTTCTTCTCAGAGGAGAAATTTAGTGACTTGAAAACTGATGTCAATACTTTATAAATGAGGTCAAAAAATAAGATCAAATGTGAAAAGACTAATAATTTCCCAATTTAGCCAATTGCATTGATTTTTATACTTCTGAAATGTTCCCATCCTCTCAGGCATGCTAAATATTGTATAACCTGCTAAAGATTTATTTCACAAATATTTATTGAACTCTTATTATGTACAAACCTTGCTCTAGGGGATATATCACTGGCTGTGAAAAACCAGTTGAAAATTATTCATTCCTTAATGCAGTTAACCATAACTATTACAGATAAATAATTTATTTCAAGAATGATCTTATAAATAAAGGAACTCATACAAATAAAGGTACCAAGAATACAGCATGTAACTGTAAGAAATACTGTGATTTAGCTCACATTATTATTATTTTGGTTTGTATTGAGAAAAGTGACTATTATAAAACAATTAAGGGATGTTAGGATAATTTCATCTACAAAATCAAAATGTAACAAATTTTATTTGGAAGTAACAGAAACCAGTTTATTGGGAAGGAAAACATCCAAGTGGTTTTAGAAAATAAATGAAACCAGACACTTTTATCAGGTAACAACAATATTTATTTTAATTTGCTCTTTGGATAAGCGGACAGGGATATAGTTAAAGTATATGCACAAATGTGGTAACAAAATTACATTGATTTAAAAAATCCAACTTGTAACATAGTGGCAATGAGGGATAAAGTGTTTCTATATCTTGAGAGCTAGAAGATGCAGCCACAAATTTAAGTCTGTTTAAATAGACGTTGACAACTGATATAGTGCAGACACATTTCCATTCCATAGACACATTTATTTGCTGGTGTAAACATGTGGCCAAACATATTTTGCTGGCTCATAAATAGGGCATGCAGCAAAGCCAGGAGGAATTAGATGCCTGCCTTTATAACCTGCTTAAGGAGCACAGGCTTATGTACACCTTGAAGCATAAAGCAAAACAAGAAACTGGGAAAATGGGACTTTTACCCTGTGAATGTTCAAGTTTGGAGAGAAGGAGAAAGAAGGATTGCAAACTGGATTCAAGAAAGCAGAAGAATATTTACCTTGAATAAAGCCACCTTCCCTTCAATAAGAACAAGCATCTGTGGATTTTTTTAATTAGAAAAAAAATTACTGCCCTCAGCAATTATTCACTTTTTCAAAAGATATATAATGAGAAATCATCCCATGCCAAACACGGTTCTGGGTGCAAGAGCAAGACACTAAAATTTCCGCCCTCTCCCTTTAGTGAGGAAGAGACAGACAACATGTAAGCCAATAAATGAACACGAAGATTCAGAAAGTGAAAGTCACCATGAAGGAATGAAACAGCAAATGGGATAGCGACCAGGAAGGAAACTCTCCTTTAGGCTAATGGTCCAGGAGAGCCTGGGGTGATGAAGCTATGATGAATGACAGGGAAAGAGACACCGTGAGCAGACCCAGGGATAGAAATTTCCAGGTAGAGAAAGTGCAAATGCAGAGATCTCAGTTCGGGAATGACCCGTACTTCAGCGAACACGACTGCAGTGAGGTTCTGAGCAGTGAGATGGTTGAAGAGCTGACTTTGGGAATTATCCACTTTTTTCAAAAGATAGATAATGAGAAATTATCCCATGCCAAACCTGGTCCTGGGTGCAAGAGCAAGACGCTAAAGTTGGGGCAGCCATGTTAAGCTTAATGGCCAAAGCTAAGGTCTTATCCCCTGGTGAAGCCAGAGCCCCACTGGGACACAGCAGCCCGGCTGGTCGCACTCACTAACATTTTGGGGGGGACTGGGGGGGGGCTCGGGGGGAGTGGGGACAGAGTCTCGCTCAGTCACCCAGGCTGGAGTGCGGTGGCGCCGTCTGGGCTCACTGCAAGCTCCGCCTCCGGGGTTCAAGCGATTCTCCTGCCTCAGCCTCCCGAGTAGGAGTAGCTGGGACTACAGGCACCCGTCACCACGCCCGGCTAATGTTTTGTATTTTTAATAGAGACGGAGTTTCAGCATGTTGGCCAGGCTGCTCTCGAATTCCTGACCTCGTGATCCGCCTGCCTCAGCCTTCCAAAGTGCTGGGATTACAGGCGTAAGCCACCATACCCAGCCTTATTTCATCTTTATAGCATCTCTATGATATAAACATAATAATGCCCATTTTACACTGAATAAAATGAGACACAGTGAAATTAATAACTCACCCAATCACACTAAGAAGGTCATGATATGAACCCGGATCTGTAAGAACTGGACAGAAAAATGAAGGTATTAATATATAAGAATAAGTTTCCTTTTGTTGTTACAAATTCAATTCAATTATCCAAGCGTGCTCTGAGTATTGACAACAAGTGTGCAAACTGGCAACAAGTTTCCATTAGCATAAAGGATATATGTGAAATTTTAATTCTGAGATGGAGTTGCTTTGTGTCTTCAACTTTTTTCAAAATTAAAATCCTGAGTAAATAATTGACTGGGGATTCTGGGTTCTTATGTAGTTTGCACTTACAGCCACCCTGAAGCAAAGCATGATCCCTAAGACAGAAACACGCATCAAGCCCACTTCCCCTTGTTTGTCAACTCGGCTTAGAAATCATAGTCACAGGAAGCAGATTGGATATCAAATTCACAGGGCTTAGCCCAACTTCCAGTGACTCTCCCATATATTAGCTGTCTGTAATTTAACTATTCTGATGGTCGAGTGGACCTAAAATATAAATCAAAACAGCTCAACAATTACCCAACTCAGATAACTAGTTTGGCTGCTTTGTAGACTAAACTGACTGTTAAAACATGTTATAAAGTATCATGACGTTGAACACCCAGCCCAATCAAAGTCCTAGTGAGGGCTTTCTTAGTTAGAATAAAGACTGCAGCATAGGGACCGCCTGTGCCTTTCATATTCCGGGATTTAAAGCTACTTACACTGTTGGTTTCCAACTCATGCTTGCTTGAAAGGCATGGGCCATTGCCGTCCTTACCTGAGAGAGTCAGGGGTATTGAGCACAGGTTGTGTCCTTCTTAAAAAGTTTCTCTAGACGAGGAGTCCCCAGACTTTTTGACACCGGGGACCAGTTTCATGGAAGACAATCTTTCCATGAACCAGGATCAGAGAGGTAATGGTTTCAGGAAGATTCAAGTGCATTACATTTATTGTGGACTTTCTTTCTATTGTTATTACATTGTAATATATAATGAAATAATTATACAACTCACCATAATGTAGAATCTGGGAGCCCTGAGTTTGTTTTCCTCCAAGGAGACAGTCCCATCTGGGGGTGATGGGAGACAGTGACAGAGCATCAGGCATTAGATTCTCGCAAGGTGTGTGCAACCTAAATCCCTCACTTGTGCAGTTCACAATAGGGTTTGTGCTCCTGTGAGAATCTAATGCCACCGCTGATCTGACAGAAGGCAGAGCTCAGGTGGTAATGCTCACTCCCCTGCCACTCACCTCCTGCTGTGTGGCCCGGTTCCTAACAGGCCACGGACTAGTACAAGTCTGTGGCCAGTGGGTTGAGGACCCTTGCGCTAGACATTTCACAAAGGTGACGATCACATTAGGGAAAGGTTTGTTACAAAGCTCTGTTTATTTCTGTTTATTGATAAAACATGCCTTATATTTGCATAAAGCATTTCATGCTGAAGGGAACTTTCAAATTCTTTTTCTTTCACAATCTTCACTATATCTCCATGAAATAGGCAGGAGCTACTGTCCCTATGGTACAGATCAGAGAAGCTACACAGTGGAGCCAAGATCTTCTCATCTTGTTTTTGCTTATTCTCTCCCTTTCTTCTTCTCTCCCTTACTCCCAGCCCACCCAAACTGTAAGGACTTGAATGTAAATCATTCTTGTTCCTACCAACCTCATACTAGGCTGTGGAACCAGCCCAGTAGTTCAGCTGCAGGGACCCAGGCCCCAGTTCTCAAGCTGAGCCTGGTAGAATGATACCCCAACAGTCTTCTGATTCATCTCCACTTCTGAATCATATATTGTGAGCTATTATATACTGAGTTTCCGTGTGTGAAAGAAACTAGAAGTCCCAAAATTATATTAAGCCCAAGAAATTTCACTCAGTTTTACGAAAATCTTGTTAGTGACACAGGAATGACTGTATTGGTTTTGGTTTATTTGAACTGTTGCGTATGAATTAGTGCATGAAGGCTATTTTTAGACAGCCGAAAGTAAGCCTAGGTTCTGTGATTGGGCTTGTGTTTGAACTTGAGGGGTTTTCTTAATGGAAAAGGAAAAGCTGTACATTGAGTAATGCATTATTGGACAGAGAGCACGAGCCAGGAGAAATCGGCAAGCAAAAGGGCTTTCTCTAGGGAAGAAGAACAGAGATTTCCCCACATCTGAAATCTTCCTTCCTCTGGGGCAAGCCTTTGATCTTTCCCCTGTTTGGACCTCATGAACAAGGAGGGAGTGCCGTGGAATGGCACGGGGGGAAGCAAAATTTAAAAAGAGGGGAAAACCAAAATCCAGTACTACTGACACATGTGATAAGTTTCCCGAACCTCTACTGTAAAAGTCTCCTGTCATAGAAAGGGAAGGTTCTCTACAGATAATATATAATAATGGTACTTAATGAAAAACTTAAAAAGAAATCACATAGGAACTCTGGTGTGTTGAACGAATACTCTCCACTCACCATATGTAAATAAAAAGTCCATATGTCCCAAATTGTCTCAGACAGTCCCCATTATGTCTGCTGTCTCAGTATTATTATTAACAGCACCTCTTTCACTCTCCACGGTGTCCTTGACTTGAATGATAAATTATATGGTCACTCTAAGTATAAATAATGGCTATTCACATGATCAATTTACACTCTAATGTATATGACACCTAATAATTTTTCAAAACTCCCACCCAGCTGAAGAAAGTAACAGGTAATGTTATTCACCAGTGACTTACCTATTTAAATCTCCCTGCCTACTTGTTATATTGAAAAACATCTGGAATCAGAATCAGGAATCCAAAAACAACTTAGACATTGCCAAGTACGCTAGATAACCCCAGTTCACAAGTGCCCAGCTCTAAACGCCAGCATGCTTTCATCTCAAAGTAAGCCACACTTGAAACTTGATCCCAGGTGGTTGACCCCTTCTGCTATTCAGCAATTTTGCTGGATATGTCAGTGAACAAAACCACCGAAAATGGGTGCCACCCCAGAAGTTGTATTTTGGTTCCATTTGCTACTGCTAGAGGGTTGTAATTTGAGGCTTGTTTTCCTTACCTGCCAATCTTAGCAGTCCCACAACAGCTTCAGCTAAATTGTTCTAAGTTGTTGATAAGTTGAAAATGCTCTGCTAACATTTTCTTTTGGTTTTGACTCACATCTAGGATCAATTTCTTGAGCCCTGTTTCTGGGTTGGCCATCCATACCACAGGACATATGATATTTACATCAAGTAGTACCAATAATTTCTTTACATTTAATCGCACTAAATGTAACCCCTCCCCTTTCTCTCCCACTCAAATGAGCATACCAGAATGCAAGGAAGTGATGGGTGTACAATTACCATAAAACTCATAATGAATCCACTCCCACTTACAGAAAGTCATTCACATATTTTACTAATTCAGTTATTACTCCTCATAAACTACATGCAATACTTTCCAATTGATTCCTACATTGGATTTATGAGATCTTTGTGCTGTTCCACTTAACATCTGAGAGGATGTGTTCCAAAGAGAACGAAGTGTGATATAAAAACTGCTACCTACTGATACCCGACATATAAAAAGGTACCTCTTAGATTGACAGCTACTGGAAAAAAGGAACTTACCCTTTGATTAAATCGCTCAGCCCTTCAAAGGATACTCCAGGCTTGCTTTTGCAAGATTGCCTATTCCTAAAGGTATTCTTTAAAGATCAGTTGGGCACAAATGTGTACACTTGTATTGTCTACAGGGTAGAAACAAAGATTTCTACTAGAATTTAAAATATTACCCCAAATTTTTAAAATCTAGCCAAAGATCTAAATGCAATTCATTTATTATTGTGCCCTGTACTATGGTATATGTTTGGAAAAATATATAATTGATCAAAACATACTCTCTCTGCTCAAGGAGAAAATAACAGCACCTACCAAAACGTAATAACAAAAGCAACACTAGTAATAAGAATGGCTAGGAACTATTCCAAGCCCTTGCCATGTATTAATTAATCTTATTCTAAAAATAAAACATTCTAAAAAAAAAAAAATAGCAGGTACTATTGCTGTCCTAATTAGACAGGTAAGGAAATTGAAGTACAGATAAGTTAAATGACTACCTCAAGGTCCCACACAGCTAGAAATTAACAGATCTAAAAATGCTGACGTTGCCAAAGCTGAAAATACACCATGGTTACCTGAAGAGGTGCACACTGTTCGGAATGAATAGAGACAAGTATTCCCTGCTCTGCAGCAGCATAAAGGAAGGAGAGAGGTTACCTTTTGGAAATAATGATCTAGTGTGGGCTCTACTGCAAACAAAGTGCATGAAAAATAGTCAATGATCGTCTCATATTTATGCATGCTGTTACTCTGTCAAGATTTTTTAAATTGTGTTTCCTGTATGTACCCTGGGGTCTGGGGAGAATGCATAGTTCTGGGAGGATATACATAAAGCCATATGTATATGCACATAAATATACATGGGTTAGAATAATTGATCAAATAGAGACCTGGTTCCCACTCCCACTCCATGCTCCAAAGGAACAAACAAGGCGAAACACTGAGTAGCAAAGTTCTTGTTCAATCTTAAGGTCCTGAAAATATTAAGAGAAACCACAATGGCTTTGTACTGACTGTTTATGAGATCATCTAACCTCTGGACTGAATTACAGCTTATAATCATACTCTCTCTCCTTATTACCCTGTGTACAGCACTCCATTATCTGCAACACTGTCAGAAAATACCTTCCCAGCTGCTGAATTACCCTAATCACAATTTGTTTTCTTACCCAGCCCTGCTCTGGGTTGTGAGGCTCAGGGAAGCAGCAGAGGGGAGTGGAGAGTACTGATGTTCCGGTGACAATGAGAAGATACTTGACATTTCCTCCACGCCCTCAGCCAGCACGGTTGCCATTCACTCTCCACTTTGCCCTAAGCCTTTATTAACCCAGTATGGAATATGGCGATTTCCTAAGCCATGGTCATTAAAGTAAATACCATTTCTCCCCATAAGGCCCCCTTTAGCTGCTGTGTTCTTCGTGCTTGTTTAGCTCATGATATTTCATGCCAAATATTTTAGAGACAGTGTTCAGAAATTACCAAGCAGCTAGACTGTGAAATGTGATGTTCCCATCCATCGGGAAAAGGAGTCAGACCGCAGGGATGTTGTGTTTTGTATTTGCTTTACATTCATTATACATTTCTTGCTGAGCCTGCTTTTCCACAAATATTGAAGACTGAGCTGACTAATGACTCTCTATTAACATCAACTCATGTTGGTGATTATGCATCTTTGGGAAGTACTTAATAAATACTATTAAAAGATTTTGCTTTACAGCGATGGCAATCATGCCAGATGTGATATTGTGTTATTAGACAAAGGCAATCTTGAAAAGCTTTCAAGGTAACATTTAAAAAGCAATCCTTTATTAGGTTGCCTAGCAAGATGCCCCATAAGCACTTAAAACCCGTAAGACAGTTGAGCTCAGATAAAGAATGTGTTACCAGATGGAGAGAGTAATTACCCTGTCCCCGAACTCTAATTGTATTTACCCTGCCTTTTGCCTATGAAGTTGACAATACAATATCTGGCTTTTCAACTGGAGCATACCATTTCATATTTCCTGCTGGTACACATATATTAATGAATGGGTGCTTTTATTAACAAAAGTGTAAGACAAGAATATTTCAGTCATGCTGTTACACCTACTGCCTGATATAGATCATAAAGGACAAGAATAAAATTTAATTTGCAGTAAGTCTTTGGAGCTACAGTAATAGTTGCCCAGGAGTTCTTTGTCAGAGCATCTTGGCTTTTCATTAAGTACTCAGCCACTAAATTTTTTTCAATTCTGGCAGAAGCAGCCAGGGAACACTTTGGGAGCCCTATAAAAGGCGCTCTCCTAATCTTCAAATCATTGGAAAGACTCTTTAGCATCTGTTAAAATATTTTTTCCTTCTAATCTGCCTGAAACTAATAGGGAGAAAATTCTGAGACATTTCTTAATTAGGCAGTAAAAAATGGTGACGGGTGGTCTGCACTGACTTAATCACAGTTGTAAAGCATGAAAAAGGGAAAAGAGCTAAGTACCCCTAAATCCTCAGGCATATGACTTCCCCATGAATGTGCTTTATTGCTATTAGCAAGAAGTCTTTCCTCAGTTTGAATTAGGGAGAGCCAAATGATGTGAAAAAAAAACCTCAAACTCAAGAAAGAGTGAAAGCTGTGAGTGATGCAGGAAAAACAAACAAACAAAAAAAAGAGTGATGCAGGAAAAACAAAAAAACAAACAAACAAACAAACAAACAAACAAACCACCCAGTAAAGCAAATTTCTCCCTTTAGCAAGAGGGGAGAAAAGAGTGATGAAGGTGCCAGTGCTAGGGCAACGGGCTCTTGCTTCTGTGCAGTTATTACTTAGCCTAGTAGCTTCTGAGTGTGGCCTGCAGCATTGCCTCCTTGACCAAGCAGGTAATGAAACTGCAGCAACTGCAAAGTATGAGGCAACAACGAAGGCACTGGCTGCGACTAAGCAGTATGAGCCAGCTCCACCTAAAGGGATTCCTGTGAATTCCAAGGCATTCATTCAGCACACAGCTGGTAAAGAAAACAGGTCTGAGAGCAAAAATCTCCTTCCCCAAAACCAGTTTGTAACCCCTTTCTTAAAATCACCATGAACACGAATACCTAAACCCTCAATCTACTTGCTAATCCCCATTTTCAAACTAGGACTTAGAGTCCCTCCAAACTACTTACTAGCAAATCCTAAGAGTTTAACAGATAAGCATCTCAGGTAAACATTCTATCTCTTCAGACCATTGACCCAGGAGTTTTTTCCTGCTGTGTTTATTAAAACCCAAGACAAAAGGGAAGAATTAATTCTGGAATAGTCTTTTATACTGTTGTATACACTTCTCACATCTGTGAAAAATTTATCCATGTCTTAGTTTGCATAATTGTATTGAATGATCTGTTAAGAAGTGTTATAACAGCAAAAACAACAAAAAAATGCTCATTTGTTCTGCCATAATAATTGTCCATTTTATCTGAAGATGATCAGAATATGCCACCCCAAATATGCCACTTTCACATAAGAATTATTTTGAGCTGAAGACAATTGAGAAACATCAGACATAAGAGGAATTCTCCCTCCTCCCCATTTTTGCCTAAAAGTAGGGCATGAATTTTCCATTGTAAAGGTGACACAAATTTTTATTTGTAAAGGTGTTCACATCTTCCTTACTAGAAAGAGGAGAAAGCTGTTATTTGCATAACAATCTTACCAAACACCTTTATCTACTATACATTTTTAGTCACCTTCCCACAATTTACCTCCCCTAGGAGCCCCAATCCCCCTTTCCTTTATCTGGGTCTCCACAATTTATCATCCTCTGTTAGGATGGTATATAAGCTCTCAACTCTAACCACACCTCTGAGTTACTCATCATTGAGTTCTCCCTCATGTCCTACATATTCCATGTGTAAATAGACTCTGGTTTTTTTTTTCTTCTTTTAACCTGTCTTTTATCAGTTTAATTCACAGGCCTAGCACTAAACCTAAGATGATAGAGGAAAAGTTTGTAACTCCTTTCTTATTCTTAGAAGAATTATATGAAATAAGTATGCCATACTACCAACTCACTTCAAGTTATTTATCATTTCACTTTCATTTGATATTTTCCTCCACAAAGAGGCCAAAATCTGGTAGTTTGAAAGACTTCATTAAGTATAGGAATTAAATATAGTACTGCTGTTTTTGTAATTCATTACTTGTAGATTTCATACTTGCTAATTCACCTACTCATTAAAATTCATTTTCACAGTGATTTGCAGACATGTGTATGCACAGAGCAGTGACAAATTTAAGTCATTTGATGCCCACATTCTAGCTGAGGTTCAACAAGGTGATGCTCTGCCTTCTCATTTCAACTCTCATACTAAAACTAGTGTTCTTTTCACAGTCTATTTAGTGCCATCTTTTTCTCAATTTTGTGCTGTTGATTTTGCTGTTTACAATGTCCCCCACCAAATGTGGTGCTGCAGTGCTGCGTAGTGTTCCTAAAGCTGAGGAGTCCGTGAGCTGTCTCACAGAGAAAATGCACATGTTAGACAGGCTTCATTCAGGCATGTTACAGTGTTTGTGGTGGCAAGTTGAAAGTTAATGAATCAACAATATAAGTTATATATGTTAAATAAGATGTCTTTAAACAGAAACACAATTAAATAGTTGTATGTTGATCAGTTGATTAAAATGTTATGACCAGAGGGTTTTAGGAACCCCGTATTTCCCCCTAGGGGCAATGACTCAGTCTTCTCTACAATTATAGAGCATAACTTCCATAATGAGAATCAACTTTCATCAAAATTGTTTATTTCATGTGCTTCCCTACTCAGTTGACTCTAACCAAAACTGATACCAGTTGCAATAGTCTTGATGTTAAGTCATATCCATTTTAATGGAGATGTCTTCTCCAGTTTTCTCTTTGGCATTTTAGAGTATAGTTTTTTCAACAAGTCTTTTGATCTCAACCACAACTAGACCTCTGTAACACAATGTTTCCCTCTATATATGTGGCTTTCTGATGTCAATGGATGATTTCACCAGCTTTAGACCTGCTCATAACCCTGAGGACTGAGAAAATTAATATCTTGGTGTGCCTTAACTCCATTCTAAGGAGTGAGAGGAAGTGACATGAGCTATATCCAAAGGAATACTAGGAAGCCTTCTTCTAGACTTTCAATGGTCTGGGAATTCCACTGATGTCACATATGCCTTTGTAGAATATGGGGAATTTAACTCTGATCTCAGCCAGCACCCCCAGCAGGCACAGCTACATAATTTACCCGGCCCACTGAAAATGAAAACATGGGATGCCTTATGTAGGAAAAAAGTACAGTTATAGGTGCTAAAATATAAACCTTTTTCCTTTCTTCTATGGTCTCTCTTCCTCAATTTGCCATGGCACCTTTTTTTTAACTTGCTATTTAATGCTGTTCTAAGAAAATTAAAATATTAGCACACACTTTATTGTTCATTTTCTAATTGAGCACTGCCAGTTTTAAATGAAGATATATATGCATTTAACAGAAATCCCTGAAATTACACAATCCATATTTCATAGTTTGTACGTACATATGTATTTTGTTCTTACCAAATCAGTGAAAACACTGCACAAAACTAATGGGTTTTTATTTCATTTCTTGATACTCACAGATTCTACCAACATGCTCTATCTTTAGCCTACTGATCAGGAAGGAAGAAGTGAAAGGAAAAATAACTATGGGATTTTTTATTTTTTTTCTTTTATTTTTATGTCATTTTCAGGGTAAATGGTTGACTAATACAGAAGTAATACAAGTGAGGAAACATATGATAAGTTTCCTTAGTCATTTGTCTTACTTAGAATTTTCTTCTTATTGCATTTGAAGCAAATTCTCATTCAAATAGAAACATGGTCCCTCTGTGTGTCAGCACCCCCACTTAGTCATAGCTGTGACATGTTTACTAATACTAACTTTGAGTCTCACTGAACTCCCACACATCATAGGTTCCCTGGAGTTTTGTGCTCATGGGACATTACAAATGCTACAATTGAAAGAGGTGACAAGGAACAGCAGACACGTATATTTTGCACCTATACTCTGCTCACATAAATGTTGCATTGTCCCATCATATTTTACATACAAAGTACAAGTTCAAAGATAAAATTATCAAGAATTTCAAGATAATGACAATGGAGCATTGCAGCAAGCCCAGGGCCCTTCTGAGCATGAGACCCTGTGAAACTGTACAAGTAACACACCAATGAAGCTGGCCCTGGTACCCAGCCCAGACTGGGCCATGCATCTGGAACCCATATGTGGCTTCTAGAATTACCTATGGAAAATACTCACTAACCTAGAAAGGGTAATCTTGAAATAAGGAACTACTTCCCAGAGAATAATAAGCCCTTGCAATAGTGAATGTGGTCATTCAGCCTGGATTGGTCCCAGTTATCAAAAAGGAAGCTCTGGACCTAGAACTAGCTGAGCAAATTGCAGGAAGTCACTTAAAAAGGCACTGAGATGATCTCATGTTAAAAAAAAAAAGAAAGAAATCTGAAATCTGGATCTGAGTGAGATGCCACACAGATCAGCTCAGCTCTGAAAATACATACATCTTTAGAAAAGATGAGCATCAGCAGGTGTTTCAAAATCAATGGTGCCTGTAGGGAATGATTTGAAGAAAAGAGAGGATTTCCAGTGTATAAAGTGAAAAACTGCTCAAAGCAGAAAGATTGAAGTTGGGTCACGGTGATAAACAGAACAAGAGAAGGAGGAAGGAAAAGAGCCTGTTTTAGAAGCAGCCACACACGTACCTTTGACAATGAGGGAGGATAGGAGATTTCATGTGAGGTGCTGTTATTTGAACTCTGTAGGTGAGGATGAGTGTTGAAACTTGAGAAAATGAGAGGAAGCAATTTCCAGAAACTGTGAGTGCAGGTAGTGAGAGAAGAACAATCAAATGGAGGATAATGCTGGTGGAAGGCTCTGAAAGGTAGATGGAAGGGTAAGAAAGCAGAGGCCAGACATGGTTATTAATTGATAGTTTGGCTTTGCAGATTTGATTGTCCTTCAAAAATCATTTGTCCTTTTAAAATTTGAAATGGATTGCTACACATAGTTGTGTCTTGTGGCAAACAGACTCTAAGGTGGTCCCTATGGTTCCTGCCTCCAGTTTCATGCCCCTGTATGGTCCCTTCCACTTGAGTGTGCATGGCACCTGTCACTTACTTCTAACTGTATCAGTCCATTATCACACTGCTATGAAGAAGTACCTGAGACTGGGTAATTTATAAAGAAAAGAAGTTTAATTGACTCATAGTTCTGCATGGCTGGGGAGCCCTCAGGAAACTTATAAACATGGTGGACGGCACCTCTTCACAGGGTGGCAGAAGAGAGAACGAGTGCAAGCAGAGGAAATGCCAGACGCTTATAAAATCATCAGCTCTCATGAGACTCACTCATTATCACGAGAACAGTATGGGGGAAACTGCTCCCTTGATGAAGTTGCCTTCATCTGATCCCACCCTTGACATGAGGCTATTGTGGACATTATAATTCAAGGTGAGATTTGGGTGGGGACACAGAGCCAAAACATATCAGGGAAGAATGCCTCAAGTGAAACCATATCACTAACCAATAGAAAATAGCAAAGGTAAAAGCACGTACATGAGGTATGTGAATTATGAAATTATGTTATATAAGATTGTGATACTTATCTTGCCAAAAGTTGCTCCCCCTTGCTAGCTTTAAAGAAACAATAAAAAATGTTGGTAAGGCCCAGTAGCATCCAGATGACAACCAGCAAGTAACTGAGGCCTTCAGTCAAACAGGCCACTGGAACTGAATGCGGCCAATAACCATGTGAGCTGGGAAGCAGACCCTTCCCCAGTTCAGCCTCTGATGAGACATCAGCCCTGGTTGCTGCCTTCATTGCAGCCTTGTGAGACCCTGGGCAGAAAATCCAGCTATTCTGTGCCTGGATTCCAGGCCCACAGAAACTATGAGATAATAAATGTTTTTTGTTTTGCACCTTCAAGTTTTTGTCCATTTGTTATGCAGCATCAATAACCAACACATGTGTACAGGACTTTATATAAAGTTGAAGTTGACTTTTGGGTCATCTAACTTTCCTCCTCATTTTGCCTTTTCTTCAAACCCTGCTTTCTTTCCCTGAAGGCATAATAAAGTCCTAAATCAAGAGTCTAGTAAGAACCCACCACATCTTTCATTAATGCTTGAAACATAATCATAATATCTTTCAGAGTTTTTTAAAAATTATATGATAGTGTATGAAGGGGAAGGAGAGGTTCTGTTAAATATTTTCAGGTGCAAAATGGAGGAGACAACTCATTTCTGTATACAGATTGAGTAACCCTTATTCAAAATGCTTGGGGTCAGGAGCCAGGGCTCACACCTGTAATTCCAGCACTCTGGGAGGTTGAGGCAGGAGGACCACTTGAACTCAGGAGTTCAAAACCAGCCTGGGCAACATAGCAAGACCTCATCTCTACTAAAAATAAAAAATAAAAAAATAGCCAGGCATGGTGGTGTGTACCTTTAGTCCCAGCTACTCAGGAGGCTAAGGTGGGAGGATCACTTGGGCACAAAAAGTTGAGGCAGAAATGGGCGATGATTGTGCCATTGCACTCCAGCCTGGGTGACAGAGTGAGACCCTGTCCCAAATAAAAGAAAAAAAGAAGAAAAGAAAAAAAGCTTGGGACAAGAAGTGTTTCCAATTCCAGATATTTTCTAATTTTGGAAAATTTGCATATACATAATGAGATATCTCATGGCGGGGACCTAAGTCTAAACATGATACTCATTTATATTTCACAGACACCTTAAACACATAGTCTGTATGTCCAATAATAATTTTATACAATATGTTTAATATTTTTGTACATGAAACAAACTGTGTGTACACTGAACCATTGTATCACCATTTGTGGGTGTGCTTGCATAGGAGGATCTGGGTATGTTCAGAAAAGACATTGCAGCTGAAGGGGGATGGGAGGGTCTTTTTCCTTGGGTTTGCTAAACAAACTATGTGTTGTGCACCTGCATTTTGGCTGCAACCTGTCACATGAGGTCAGGTGTGGAATTGTCCACTGGTAGCGTCATGTAAGCACTCAAAAGGTTTCAGATTTTGGAGTATTTCAAATTTCAGATTTTTAGATTTGGGATGCTCAACCTGTTTAAAGCATTCAAGTTGTGTAGTGCCTTTATACCTTAAGAATATGTTTCTGTTTTCACACTAGGACTAATGAAATTCTTATAATTGAGGGCTAAACAGTAGAGACTGTCCTTTATTCAAAAGTAATATAACGGTTCCCAAAAGCTAAGGAGAACTAAGCTTACTTTTGATCTCATGCTTTTCCCTACACTCCTTGAAGCCAAGGCTAGCAAGACCTCATCTCTACTGAAAATTTAAAAATTAGCTGGGCATGCTGGTATGTGTCCAGCTAATACTATTGTCACATATTAAAACCACTTTTGTCTTCCCACTCTCTGAATCCGAAAACAAGCAAAAACGCTTTACTCCATCTTTGTGGTTTTTTGGTTCACAATAAATTACCAAACGGTGAATGAAGAGACTGCCCAAGGTTATCAATGTTCCTTCTGTAATGACATAATGACATGACCAACTATATGTTACGTGCAAGAAATTTCCCTACCAATGAGTATGTGTGCTTCCTGGAAGGAGGCTCTATGCTGATTATAGAAGGTGATGCAATCCTAGGTTTAATTTATCTGCTAAGAAAATCAGAGCTAGATTCAGTGTCCAACTCCATAACTAAACTGTGTTAGGAACAAAGTATTATTGATTCCTGTGTTCCTTCTGCTTTGTTGTTGTCAATTTGTTGTTTTTAATTATTCTCTGTTTTCCATTTTATTGACCTCTGTCAGCCAAAGCTTCTGAGAATAAGTAAGGCAAAAATTGCATGGAAACAAAATGGTCCTCCGTTCCTTTTTATCATCAAAAATCATGAACTTCAGATTCACAAACATTTGTTCAGATTCAGTGAATGATCGCTGAACTCTTTCTACATGCCAACAACTCTTTTAGTATTTTCATACATGTTACTCACTCATTCCTTGCTTAGAAAAGGAATTTAGACTCAGATCTCTACCTTTTAGTTCTGTGTTCTGCGTTCTTTCTGTTCTATTATGGAGTTTCTCCTTGTAAGCTTGATGGGGTCTTGAAGATCATTTAATTCCAACACCTCCTTCCCCAATTTTACCGATGGACAAAATAAAGCACCGAGAGGTCACCTTGCTTTACCCAAGATCCAGCTGCTAGCCACTGGAAAACCTGGGATTAGATGTCCCCAGTCTCCTGTCTCTGGGCCCACAATGTTGGCTCTCCCCAAGCTCTTTGTCTTTCCCTCCTCCTTGCCATTTAATCCTTTCCATTTTCCTGACATCCAGGACCATGTTGTTGATTTCATTAACTCTATCTTAACAATTTGGTGATCACTTCTGGCAGATGAGTTCCCAAACTAGTAGTTCCAGCTCTGGACTTGCTCTGGGGTGCCAATTTGCATCTTTAATTTCCTAAAGGTCACTGAATAAAATAATTTAAATGGTTATTATATATTTATTCAATTATCCAAATAATATATAATATAATAAGTGATTTCTACATGCCAGGCAGTGTTCTGGGCACTATATTCATGATGCTTACTTTATATGTGGGAGACAGATAATAAACCATATGAATAAGGAAAGCGATAGGATGTTAGATAATGTTAAGTGTTAAAGGGAAAAACAAATCAGAGACACGGATATGAAGTGCCAAAGTGGGGAGGTGAAATTGTACACAGGGTGGTCAGGAAAGATCCCACCAAGAAGGTAGCTTTTGGGTAAAAGCATGAGAGAAGTAAGAGAGCAAGCATGCCCGTGTCAGGGAGAAAAGCATTCCAGAGAGAGGGAACAGTATGTGCAAAGGCCCTGAGACACAACACGCTATTGAGGAACAGATAAGAAACCGGCATGACTGGCATGGAGTGAGCAAGACAGTGGGAGTTGTAGGAATGGATTCAGGAAGGGAAAAAGAGAGGTCGATCACATGGGTCTTTTAAGTCATTGTAAGGTTTTGACTTTCCCTTGAGTGAGGGGGGGCATGGGCTGGGGGGGTTTATTTTATTTTATTTTATTTTTTTGAGATGGAGTCTCACTGTGTCGCCTGGGCTGGAGTGCAGTGGCCGGATCTCAGCTCACTGCAAGCTCCGCTGCCTCCCGGGTTCACACCATTCTCTCGCCTCAGCCTCCCAAGTAGCTGGGACTACAGGCGCCCGCCACCTCGCCCGGCTAGTTTTTTTTGTATTTTTTAGTAGAGACGGAGTTTCACCGTGTTAGCCAGGATGGTCTCGATCTCCTGACATTGTGATCCACCCGTCTCGGCCTCCCAAAGTGCTGGGATTACAGGCTTGAGCCACCGCGCCCGGCCTGGCTGGGGGGTTTTAATGGGGAGTGACAGAATGACTTCTGCTGCTGAGGGAGGCTGTGTGAGGACAAGGGCAGAGGCAGGACCTGCTTAGGAGGTAATTACAGTTGTCCAGAAGAGAGGTGATGGGGGCTTGGAGATGTAAGAGGTGATCCCCATATAGGGCTACATAAAGGCAGAACCGACTAGACTTACTCATGGTGTAGACATGGAATGTGAGGAAAAGAGAGAAGCCCGACATTAGCTTGACCAGTGGACGGATGGAGTTGCCATTCAGTGAAATGGGACAATGTAGAATTGGGAGTGGACTACCTAGGGCGCAGCTTTGGACATGTTAGGTGTAAACTGTCCTTTAGACACCCCAGCAGGAAGGTAGAGCAGCAAGTTGAGTATATGGAGCACTCCTTAGCACCATTCTCTAATGTTTTTCTCTAAAGAATTTTTCAGCATATTGCATATTATATAGTTTACTTGTTTGTGTGTTGTCTGTCTCACCCCTCCTCCTGAGCCCAGTGGAGTGTAAAGAAATCATTTTTTGTTTTTTGTTTTTTTCTGTTTCGTTCATTACTTTATATCCTAAGCTTCTAGAATAGTGTCTGACACATGATCAATGCTCAAAACATAAATGTTTCACACTTGAATGGTGTAAAATCTGTTGATCTTTTACTTTATAATTCCTAATGTGGTGTGATCCTTAGAAACAGTCTTTCCTATCCTCACATTACAAACATATCGACTTATATTCTCTTCTAGTACTCTCATAATTTTCTTTCTTACATTTAAATTTTAATCCATCTGTGATTTATTTTGGTGAAAGGAATAAAGTTAGGAGGCCAGCTTTATAATTTTTTAAATGGCTAGCCATTTATCCAAGCTCCATTTATTAGACAATCTGACGTCTTCTTATTGAAAATCTGGTAAGATTTAGTTCTTATTCTGATATAAATATGAGCTAGTAATAAAAACCATTTTTTATGCCTCCTTTGCCATGACACTTATGCCCCAAAGCAGAGGCATATATGTACCATATAAAGTGGTTAACTATAGATCACTAACTAAATTACCCACTAACACAGTGAATAACAGTAGTGAATAACAGTGTCTTTTCACTTTTCTGTAACCAACAATTATTTCCTTCTGATTAGAAAATTGGGAGAAGGAAGAGGGATAGGCAGGAATAGAAGGAGTCACAAAATTTCCTACGGTCTATATAGGGACAAGCTTAGGTGATCTAATATCACTTCTGTTTATGTTGAACAAGATTTTCTTAAAAAGCAAATAAGAAGCTAGGAACAACAACAACAAAAAAAGATACCTCTTTACCTCCATCTTCCACCTCTGTAGAATATTTTCATTTTAATTGAAAACGAAAGATGGAAAAAAATGGTGTAAATAATCCATCAGAAAAAAAACCATGGAGTAGTCAAAGAAATTTTGCTAGAAAGTCAATAACCAATTATGTACAGAATTCAGAGGGTTATAACAATCTTAGAAGAGATTCAGGATCCAAAATTTGGGCTGACTTATAAAACCAGATGCTCCATTAAAGACTGGATTTATTTTGTTGTGTGGGTTGATTTCTTTTTCTTTGCTCCAAAGAGAAAGACACCGGGACATCACCTGGGGCATCCTAAGGAAGGTGAGTCCCTGAACCTGGGTCCCTTTGGGAGTGGATGGAGGGTCCCATGAAAAATCTTGTTTGGGGCTGGGTGCGGCGGCTCACGCCTGTAATCCCAGCACTTTGGGAGGCTGAAGTGAATGGATCACTTGAGGTCAGGAGTTCCAGACCAGCCTGGCCAACATGGAGAAACCCCGTCACTACTAAAAGTACAAAAATTAGCCAGGTGCAGTGGTGGGGTGCTTGTACTTGTAGCTACTTGGGAGACTGAGGCAGGAGAATTGCTTGAACCTGGGAGGCAGAGGCTGCAGTGAGCCAAGATCATGCCACTGCATGCCAGCCTGGGCAACAGAGCGAGATTCTGTTTCAAAAAAAAAAAAAAATCCTGTTTTGCCTCTCTTGGAAATAAGAACAGGCAATGCCATTGACCCATAAAAGAAGTATAATCAAGCATTTTGAGTTCTAAGATTTGTAAAGGAAAAAGCTCCCGGGCCCAAAGAGAAAACACACCCCTTTCTCTGCAGGAAAGGGATCAGTTTGTTCAGGAGGAAGAGGTGCCAAACCCTGGGGTAACTGGTACCTTGGGAAAGGCCTGAATGTGGCACTGAAAGAGTTGAACTCAACAGCTGCCACCAGAGGAGGCCACACCTTGCACGCTGGAACAGTCCAGCACTCCTGAGAAGGTGGCAGTAGACAAATGAGTGAACAGTGCATGATCCTTGCAGTACAGAGTGGACCAGCGTCACCTGCTGAACTGTTAACAGCCAGTTTTCAAAATCCACACCATGGGCTAATGAGAAATAACAGCAAGAGGAGATGAATAAATCACCAGTGCTTCCTTCCTAGGGGTGGAAATCAGACTGAGGACTACATAAGCCTCAGGCAATTTTGAGTAATCAAGAGGGGAAAGTTCAGAAAGATATTCTGGATTTCCCACTAATATACCAAGCTGGTCACATAGCAATTAACTGGAAAAAAAGAGATGTAATCATATCTGGACCCCTACTATCTCAGTCATGCCTGTTACTTTCTGGGGGGAAAAAAAAGTCTTTTTAATCAGGGTTAGGAATATGATTTTCATTTGTTAAGTATTGAATTCGTAATAGTGATGAGGGGTAAAAGAGCCAAATTAGATCTGCCTTTGTTTCTTTAAATTTTGTTCAGGAAGTGTATAATCTCCAGTGGGGGCAGGGGGAGATGTATAATAGCTTATTTCCTTTGTTTTAATAAACAGACATTATTTTTATGTTTTAGGGCCTAATGAAAAAAAAATAGTTCAGATTAGGATTCCAGGTTAAAATTAGCCTTGGCCAAACAGCATGTATCTGAGAGCAGCGGATTCTAATGTTAATCACAGTGAATATCCAAAGAAGTTGGAAATAAAAATTCAACAATAAATATGTATTTTCAGAGAGTTTAAAATACTTACAAAAATTCCTAATTACACCTCACCATTATGATGTAATTTCTGAGGATATATACTTTAGGACTTTGTTCTATTTGTGATTCTTTGAGATAGTCTCATACTCTATGTTTTCCACAGAGGTTGAACTAATTTACATTTCCACCAGCAGTGTATAAGCATTCTCTTTTTTCCACATCCAAGCCAACAGTGTTGTTGTGTGGCCTTTTAATAATAGCCATTCTGCTGTAGTCCCAGCACTTTGGGAGGCCAAGGCAGGCGGAACACTTGAGGTCAGGAGTTCAAGACCAGCCTGGCCAACATGGTGAAACCCCTTTTCTACTAAAAGAAAAAAAAAATTAGCTGGTTGTGGTGGGGAGCACCTGTAAAACCAGCTACTCAGGAGGCTGAGGAAGGAGAATTGCTTGAACCCAGGAGGTGGAGGTTGCGATGAGCTGAGGTTGTACCACTGTACTCCACCCTGGGTGACAGAGCAAGACTCCATCTTGGAAAAAAATATATAAATATAAATATAAATATATATCCATTCTGATTAGTGTAAGGTGATATCTTAGTATGCTTTTAATTTGCATTTCTCTAATGATTAGTGACATTGAGCATTTTTTCCTGTGTTTGTTGGCTACTTGCATTTCTTTTATAAATGTTGCTATTATTTGTAAAATCTTTTTGGAATATCTGGTAGGTAAATCCAGTGCAGCAGGTTAAATTTCATGGATCAAGACAAGAAATCCTGGCTTCAGGACTCAAATATAGGCTCTTCAGAGTAGGTAAAGAGAGTTGAAAAGCTAAGTGGGACTTAGCTGTGTAAGCTCATTGCTCTTTCATTCATGGCAGAAGAACCCATGTGATTTTTTGATGCGCAGGTGGGTCACTGAGGTACAGATGGTTCCAGCTGGCATCAAGATCTCTTACCACTGAGTGAGAAATGAAGAAAAGGAAGAGAGTGACAGAGAGGGAAGCACTTCAAGGAGATCCAACCATCCTGCTAAGCCCCAAAGGGCACCATTGCCTTTTCTACTTGGTGGAGAGAGAACTGGAATGTAAATGGTGTGTGAAATGTTAAATGTGAGTGAACTTTAAGCAATTGACACGGTGCTTCTGCTTCATTACCGATTCCGATTTCATTTTTTCTGTTAGTGAAGCCAGAGAAAATGTTCCCAGTTTCCAGTTCTTTCTAAGAGATCAACAACTTTAATGGCAGGCTCAGGTTGGACTTACCACAGGCATACTTTGGATAATCAGAGCCTCCCCTTTTCTTGGTTTGCCTCCTGGGCTTAGCTTCGGGGTGGGAGAGAGGCAGAAGGGTTTGGGTGATTGGCAGGAAAAGAGCTGACTAGCTCCTCACTGCTCAACCCGGAGCTTGAGCTATTTACTGCCTTACAAAACAGGCAAGAGAAAGGAAGAGTCTTCTCTCCGCTCAGCATGTGTCTAAATCCTTGGAGGCTTTGATTTAGAATGTTAACCTTCCAGAGGTCATTTATTTGTCTTTGTATATTTGGTTGTCTTTCACACATTGGACTGTTGTAGTATAACATATTCTTCCAGAAATTACGCACTGACACTTTTAGCCTGCCTTATAAATTGCACATTGGATTTGCTTATATCGTTGAACCAAGAAAAATTGTGAGCTATGCTGTGCTATGTGTCGCCTGTCAGGTAACAGCTCAGTTTCAACAGAATTGTTGGGTTTTTCTCTCCTTCAGTATTTGTGCACCTATTTGAATATTTAATTTAATGTTTACCCCTTAATATTTTAGAAAAGTGAATGCCAAATAAAGCAAAAAAAAAAAAAAAGAGAGAGAGAGAGAAGGATTAATACTAGTGATAAATTTCACAAATAACACATGTGAGACAAAGATGGAAACCAAGTTGGGCTAGATTTAACTTCATTGGAATGCAAGGTGGTTATCTATGGATTTAATTGTGAAGAAAAAGAATAGAAAATTGTGAAGAAAAAAATAGAACTACTATTCAACCCAGCAATCTCACTACTCACCATCTACCCAAAGGAAAAGAAAGCCTATAAAAAAAAAAGACACCTGCACTCAGATGTTTATCACAGCACTATTCACAATAGCAAAGTCATGGAACTAACTAAGTGTCCACCAGTGGTGAGTCCAATAAAGAAAAGGTGGTACATAGCCAGGTGTGGTGGCTCACACCTGTAATCCCAGCACTTTGGGAGGCCAAGGCGGGTGGATCACAAGGTCAGGAGATCAAGACCATCCTGGCTAACACGGTGAAACCCCGTCGCTACTAAAAGTACAAAAACAATAACAACAAAAAATTAGCCAGGTGTGGTGGCAGGTACCTGTAGTCTCAGCTACTCGGGAGGCTGAGGCAGGAGAATGGCATGATCCCAGGAGGCAGAGCTTGCAGTGAGCCCAGATCATGCCACTGCACTCCAACCTGGGTGACACAATGAGACCCTGTCTTGAAAAAAAAAAGAAAAAGAAAAAGAAAAGAAAAGGTGGTACATACACACCATGGAATACTATGCAGCCATAAAAAAAACAATGAAGCATGTCCTTTGCAGCAATATGGGTGGAACTGGAGACTATTATCCTAAGTGAACTCAGAAGCAGAAGATCAAATATCATATATTCTCACTTATAAGTAGGAGCTAAACAGTGGGCACACATGGACATGAAGAAGGGGATAATTGATACTGGGAATCCAAAAGCAGGGAGAGTGCAAGGGGAGGGAGGGTTGAAAAGTTACCCATTGGGTACAGTGTTCAACATCTGGGTGATGGGTACACTAGAAGCCCAGTCCTCACCATTACACATGTAATATTCATGTAACAAACAAGCATGTGTAACCCCAGATCTAAAACTTCAAAAAAAACCTAAATATTATTGAGCAACTTCTCTGTTTCAAGCTGAATCCCAAAATTCAAATGTTAAAGTCCCAACCCCCGGGACCTCAGAAAGGAACCATATTTGGAGCCAGGGCCTTTCAAGAGGAGAGTACATTAAATGAGGCTGTTAGGATGGGTCCTAATCCAACTGGCCAGGGCCCTTTTGAGAAGAGGAAAGCTGGACACACAAAAAGACACCAGGCATGTGCAGATGCGCAGAGGAAAGATGGAAGAGGCAGCAAAAACGTGACTACCTGAAAGCTAAGAAGAAAGGCCTCAGGAGAAACCAACCCTACCGACACTTTGATCTTGGATTTCCAGCCTCCAAACTGTGAGAAATACATTTCCATTGTTTAAACCACCCCATCTAATGACAGGCACTGTTCTGAAGAATTTATGTAGATCAACTCAATTCATTCTAACGACAGCCTCTGTGTGTGTGTAAATGGAACAAGAGGGGCATCAACATCCTTCTGCAGACAGGGAAACTAAAGTGCAGAGCAGTTAGAAAGTACAAGTTAAAGAAAAATTACATGCTGAATAAATGACTGAGCTAGAATTTAAATGCCTGTTCTCTGTCTGCCTCCAGAGGCCATGCTCAACCACTACAAGCTCCTGTTTCTATATATTGCTGGCATCCTTCACTATGAATTGCTACATCACTCCGTTTCTTACAATCTTTAAAGAACAAAGAAAAAACTTTTTTTACTCACTTAAAAACATGGAACATGGTGTCTAGAAATAAACAAGCAAGCAAGCTAATGTTTCTGTTTCCTTATTTTCTTTTTAAATTCCCTGAAGATGAGTTCATTAGTTAAGATTCTTTATCTTGTAAGAGAAACCCCCAACTCAAACTGGCCTAAATTAATTTTTTTTTAAGTGGCCACTTCTAAATTAAAATTTTAAAAAAGTTTTAAAGAGTTTACCTGCTATAAGCTCTCTAGCAGGTAAGATGGCTGCTACATTTCCAGCCCTCACATCTTCACATCATGTGACTCAGGGATGAGACCTGGTCTTCGGGCTTCATTTCTCAGAAGCCTCAGCAAAAGCGCCTTTCCATTATTTGGCTTTCAGTTTCACATTCATGGCTGAGACACCACGGCCAAGGGTCTGGAATAGAGTAATTGGTTTAAGACAGTTAGGTTCCCATCCAAATCACAGAGCTGATGGTCTCAGGATGGAGATGGAAGGAACTTTCCAAAGCCTTGTTGGAGGTTGCCAGAGGCTGGTGGGAGGAGGCATGGGGAGGGAGTTACCATTTAATGAGTACTGTTAAAGTGAACTAAATGTGGCCTGAGAAGGACCCCATACTTCTATATTTGGGTCCTTGCGGACAAACCTAACCTAGCTTAATAGGAAGAGGAGATTGAAAACCTAGTTTAGGAGTATGCAGCCTGTAACAATAGCTGAGTATTGGCCAATTCCAGTGGCCATACTTCAACCACTCATAGACTGCTGAGTGTTCAAACTGGGTTCACATAAGGCAAACGCCAACCTGGTACCAATCCAGCTGTCTCTGTACCTCGCTTCCAGTCTTTGTACATCGCTCTCCTTTTTTCGTCTATAATTTTTTTCTGACCATGAGGCACCCCTGGAGTCTTTTTGAATCTGCTGTGAATCTGGGGGCTGCCGATTCACGAATGGTTAATTCTTCTTTTGCTCAATTAAATTCCATCAAATGTAATTTGTCTGAAGTTTTCTTTTAACAGTACAGAGTTCTATTTGGGACGATGAAAAAGTTCTGGAAACATGGTGGTAACGGTTGTACAATATTGTAAACGTGCTGAATGTCATTCCATTGTACACTTTAAAAAGGTTCAGATGGGAAATTTTATGTTACATTTCTCTTACCACACACAAAAAATAATAATAATAATAAATGAAAAGGAAAGGGAAAAAGAAAAAACTCTCTCCTAACATGTTTCACTTCCACGTCGGCTGAGGCATGTTCATATTTTATTCCCAAAGTTCCTCTTTGCCATTGAAAATATCCCTTGCGAACCCTCCCTGACCACAGACTCAGTGCTCGCATCTACAGAGAAAATTATGCCAGAGTGTATTGAAACTAACTTGTCACTGGGCTCAGGAAAGACGATGTTATTCATGGGAGCCCAAAACCCTTATTCCAGAGATTTCATACAGGGAGGCCAAGTCACTTACTGGTGGTTCAAATAGAAAAAAATAAAGT
This sequence comes from Rhinopithecus bieti, assembly GCF_001698545.2. Taxonomy (NCBI): domain Eukaryota; kingdom Metazoa; phylum Chordata; class Mammalia; order Primates; family Cercopithecidae; genus Rhinopithecus; species Rhinopithecus bieti. The sequence continues at coordinate 2,462,590 of NW_016819762.1, read as the reverse complement.
GGGCTTTTTGATATTAATATTTCCTGGTGGCATTTTTAGAGTTCATAGGAAAGGAACAAGTTCTAGTCGGGGAAGCTGACAGACATAAACAGGGAAGGAGCTGCCGCACCTAGAGGAGGATTTGTTTTCTCCTGGGACTGTGTATAGTTAAGCACACACCCAGAAGCCTGGGCAAATCCAGGGAGCAGCAGGGGGGTTACCTGCTGACAAGTACCACAAAGGTGAGCGGATTGCCCTGTGACAAAAGCCACTCAATTGCATCATCTATCCAGCAAGGGGAAACCAGCTCAAAGGCAGCCATCTAGTTGCAAGGTGAGTTCACTGTAATCGCATGTTGTGAGTGGCTGTTGCTTAAAAACAATGAATTTACACCCATTACTCCCAGCGTCAACTTCAGAATGATTTTATCACGCCCGCTTTTGTGCAGCTAAGCTGCAAAATATGCGCTGTGACAGACTGAAGCAGATAAAGAACAAATTTGCATGTTACTGGGTTTCAAGAGTCCTTTGATTGTTGGAGAGGCCTAGATAATGCTGTCAAGAGCTCAGCAGACTGAGCGGCAGCCCAGACGAGACGCACCAGATCTGCACTCGGTGTAGCTGACAGCAAACGATTTAGAGTCAGCACGGAATCAAAGCGTTGGAAATATCTCAAGTAAAAATGTTAAAAACACAAAGAAGACTGCATCTTGATAAGAGGACATCAGTGAGGAGAGATATGCACAGAAAGTGAGAAGACGACCTTGAGTTTATAAAAATGCTACGCGTCTCGGAATTGTAAAATGCCTAAAATGTAAAGAAAATGGGCCGCTCAAATCAGACTTCAAGCTAGGAAAGCCTGAAAGTTGTGCGCTTGCCACAGCTGAAGAAGAGGAAAAGAAGCAATAGCTAACTGCACGGATTATTATAGAGATTACATTTCTGTTTTCAAGACCAGTCATTTGCTCGTACAAATGAGCCTAATGACTTAAAGCACCAACACACATACTTTCTGCTGTGCACACCTCCTTGATGTGAAATGCAAGACTCAAAATACAAAATAATTTTAGGAAGGAAAAACTGATTAGTGGCAATCATCAAGACAAATCTTGCTATTTGAAAAAACAAAAATACGACATGAAACCTTAAGTAGTATTATTAAATAATAATATCAGGGTGGGGCACGGTGGCTCACACCTATATTTCCAGCACTTTGTGAGGTCCAGGCAAATGGATCTCTTGAGGTCGGGAGTTGGAGACCAGCCTGGCCAACATGGCAAAACCCCATCTCTACTTAAAGTACAAAAATTAGCGTGGCATAGTGGTGTACACCTGTAGTCCCAGCTACTCAGTAGGCTGAAGCTGGAGAATCGCTCAAACCCGGGAGGCGGAGGCTGCAGTGAGTCAAGATCTCACCATTGCACTCCAGCCTGGGCAACAGAGCGAGACTCCGTCTCAAAAAAATAAAAAATAAAAATAAAATAATAATAATAATAATACATTTGCTGCATTGGAAAAAAGGTCTTCAGCAAAGTATGCTATATAACGTATCAATAGGGAGTAAGCTAATGGTTCTTCTCAAGGAAAGACTGCATCTTCTGTCAGCATTTGTTGTGTTTCAAATCAAACTCCAGTTTCTTCACTTATGTTTTTCCTTTTCCTTTCTTTCCATAAAATCAGTGACTATCACCAGGTCTGTAATCTTCCAGAGAGAACCACCAGAAAAGAATAGCAGGTAGACATAGCTGGAAAATCGAAGCCCCAATTTTCTGACAAAGAAAACTAGCCAGAATAAGCAAGTAAATTACATGTGCACGTGTTTCTCTTTAATCTTTACCTGTGTATTTCCCTAGAGGGGAAAGGTTTATAAAAACTAGAAAGAGGCCATGTTTCCTTTATCATTTGAATTTACCCATCACCTAATATAATCCGCCATGGGCTCCTAGTTTTGAAAAGCAAATTTTCCACAACAAAGGATATCTTCAGACACTGCTCACACCCACACCTCAGTTCAAATATTTATATATAGTTTCAATACATGGATCCAACATTTGTTTTAAATACTTTCCCCAAATTTTCTTGATGACAGTTTTAATACAAAAGTACGTTCCCCAATTTCCAGCTGCAATGTGATCATATAAACAATATTTAACTAAATTATATTCTGTGTGTGTTTGCCAAGCCTAAAAGCGTTTTTGCTCAGTGGCCTGAAATGTTCCTCCAAACTTTTCTGGCTTACTGGTAAACATTTAACATTTCAAAATAGATTAAAAGGGGAGTTGTGAGAGCCTATGTAGGAAACTGTTTCTTTCTAAATATTGGGCTTTATCTGTTCTGATTTCTGAATTCATGGCAAATCTTCCAGCCTTTTTTTCCACTCTGGGTAGGCAATCAACCACGGTAGAGGAAAATAGCTGTAAGAACTTTACTACATTGTGCAATTTTCTAATAAAACACAAGAGGGCAGGTTTTGCTTTATTGTAAGCCTAATTCCACTCCACTAGTAATCAAGATTGGTCATTGGGCTAATTGCAAATTCAGAAACCCTCAATAACATACAAAGTGAAGGAGTAATCAGGGTGCATAACTCTGGCAGTGAAATTTGTTGTTTTAATAAAGAAGGCCAAGCTCAAGCATCTCTACTTAGCATTATTTACAACCAGTACAATTATTCTTGGGAGGCACTGTGATGGTTTTAGTTTGCTTATAAACTGCCAAAAGAGCAGAAAATGACTAACAGAATGACCAAATTCAGTCATATTAGATTTAAGAAGTCTGACTAAAGTTGATGTGGCAAATAACATAAGTGGGTTAATGGTTTCTACCAAACAGATGCAGCTGTGGTGAACATTTATACAGAGCATGCAAGTATTGAATAGGAACCTTGTTTTCAGAAAACTCTAACTTATAGTTCACAATATTCTTGCATATGGTTTTTAAGATTTCATTTAATGACCTGCCAAAGCAGAATTAAATTCATAAGGTTGTTTTTCAGCTTGAACTGCTGTTACGGCTTAAGTCAAAGTATTGTCATCTTTGGAGAGTTTCTAAAGCAATTGCTGCTTGAGTCCAGCAGTGTGAGACAGGCATTGGTTTGCCTGACTAAATAATTTGCCAACTAACTCCTTTCACTGAAACAAAGCTTTTAGGATATCAGACAGTGGAGGATCCTAAAATGGCATATGTGAGGACTTAGAGGAGAGGTACGTGGAAATCTTAGCTTTCTATCCTAGTCCCTAAAAGTGGTAGAATTAAGGCCTACCAAGAGTAGGAAGAAGATGCATCTAGAAAGAAAATCCACCTGAAGAGTGTCTCCTTGTGTTAGGTTGCAAAGAGTGTAATTCCATCTAGCATATGTGCAATTCAAAATCCGAAGGATAGGTTGTATGGTAACTTCAAGGCAGGGATCTTATGTTTTATCCAGTACATCTTAAAACAGATGTCAGAAGCTCTGAATGAAACGTTCTACTTTGAGATTAGTTTATTCACTCATGTATTCATTCAAAGAATATTTATAAAGTACTCAGGATAAGTAAGGCACTATAGAAATAGGAAGAGCTTCAACCTCAGATTTTGCCATTGCATTACAGAAAGTAATTACCTCCCACTAGGGGTGAATTGGTTCATTTATGCACATATATCAACCACCAACATTCTCTGAGTACTTAAGGCAAGGTGCTTTGATATAATGACTGTGTAGCTGTACAGAGGGGTGTACAACCTGACCTTTAACTTCAGGTCTAGATGTGGAAGCAAACCTCACATAACCATTGCCACATTGGTTCTCACTTTCTTCTTCTGGGGGTCTCCAACAAATTGACCCATCTTGAAGGCTTACCTGGGGGATCACCAAGTTAGCTGCTGCAGGACCTCTCTTCCCTGGTCAGTCACTTGAAGTAGCCGCCTGCTTCCACCCCAGGATTAGTCACTAGACTGTGGGGATATCAAAAGTAACTTCACCTGGGGAAAGGCTGGCTCTCCTTTTCCTACCTGTTCAATACAGATTCAGAAAATAGCAATTGTTTGGAAACTCACCAGAAAATAGCATATCAGTTTAAGAGATTACTTTTCAGACTGAGGTTATTATGCATTTTACATGTATATATACTTCAATATACATGTTGAGTGCCCAAAAGATGGGAATTGATGCACACAAATTAAAAAACAATAATCCTCAAAAGATAAACAATAATCTGTAAAACAACATTTATTTTTCGTTTCCTTTTTAGTAAGTTTTCTACTTCTTAATAATGCGAGATTAAAACGAGTCACTAAAAGTATTATAATTAACAATGTTAAATCGTAAGCAAGATACAAAGGTCAATTTTAGAATTAGAAAGGAATTTAATGCACAAAGGAAACATGTTATTGCATTTTACCCCATTTCTGAATGTTAGGTTTACAAAAGCATTTCTATTAAAATCGTATATGCAGTTTTCTAATACTGAAGATATAAGCATAAAGTGATCTGGTCATTTTCTTCAAGGTTGAATTCTTTCCCCTATCATTGAGAAATATAGCCCACAGTATTTGGTGACATTTTCTGAGTTTATTTGCATGATATTCAATGTAAGTAAATACCAACATTTTATTCTGTTGGTTTATCCTACCTTAATATTTGTTAAAACGTGCTCATAATTGATTTATTGTAAGGTCAGAAAATGTTAGAAAATTGTTTTTCTCTTATATGAACTACAAAATCAGGAAATTCTCTCAGGAAGACATTATAAAACATAATAGTTATAAAAAGTTGCCCACACTATAGATAAAAGTAGCTAAGTATAACTGATTACTATTTTTTTCTACCTAAGATAGATCTTGCTTTAACCAAATCTTATGAGAATATGAGAATTCTGATATACCTGACAGATAAGCTAGAGGTGGTTATTTGCTTTATGAAATTATTCATAATAGTTCACCTATAAAAGCAGTTTTCCTGGTGCTTTTAATATATAATTGATTCATACATAACTTTTCCGAAATATATATACCATGCACAATTATATCTTCATTTTAACAAATTTCTCTTTTTGTTTAAAACCAAGATTTAAAAATGTGTTCCCCAACTATCCTGAGTTCAGAGCATAAACATTCCAGAGTGGAGCTTGTGAAAGATACAGTGCTGTACTTTCCATGAATTTGTTAACAGCAGGAATTGAGAGTTATACATGTGGTTGAAGCTAAAAAGCCCAAGCAGGGCTTTACCCCCATGAAGGACTCCGGGCTATCTTGATCTTCACCACTGAGCCTGCTCTCAGATGCACCTGTAACTTTATGAGATTCAAACTCAAATTCAGTTCCAGCTGGGCTTTGTCCACTTCTCTGGCTTTAGCAGTCCTATTGCAGTGGAAAAACTGGTTTTTGGTGAGTCTTGCACTCTCTAGTCCCCCTTTATGTAGAAGGCAGCTCCAGGGACCTCTTAACACCCATTCTTTACAGACATTCGTTCCAGTAGAGAGGGATCCCCGACAGACAAACCACACCCTAGAACTTCAGTCCCACTCCTGATGCACAGAAACCAGATATGAGCAGACGAAATGTGTGTGGAAATCTCAAGAGCCATGAACTTCTCTGAAGTGGGGTCCATCATGATAAGTCTGAACATCGTAGTAAAGATTGCCTCATTCTTATTTCTCATGATCTGATGATTGCATGGCAGAATATAACCACTTAATTCTGAATTGCCATGTTTTGTACAGATGGTTTGCTTTCAAATAAGGCTTAATTGGTCAGCATTCGTAAGTAACTGTGAGTATACTGCAACATCAATGAATCTAACATCAATGCTTAAAAATAAGCCAAGTGCATTATGTGGAAATAATTTTTCATCTGAGGCTACCTAGTAAAGAAATTGGTTCAGGATCAGCCAAAGAGACCTCAGACTAACAGGACTCAGGTCAAATTGTCTCATGTTCAGGTTTATAGCCTCGCCAGCCTTCAGTCAGCCTTTCTTGGAAAGAGTAATTCTGTATTTGTTATAGGTTTACAGTAGTATATCAACAAACCAGGAAGCTCTATAATTGTATTATCTTCTCTATTTATCACTATAGAATCAATGTGTATCTAGCTATTGAATCCTGTAATATAGGTCTACTGTTTAAAACTGCAGATTTTAAGTAAAATCTGTAAAATCTAATTTACACAATAGAGCGGAATTGAACCTTCATTTAGTCATTTTCTGTCCTGTAAAGAAAACAAGGCTTATTCTCATCTTCTAAGCTGGAGAGGAAAAAGATAGAGGAAAGAAGAAAATGAAGCCCAAGGAAGATAATCAGGAGGGTGCCTAGAAGCAGAGATGTTTATAATTAAAAGGGATCTTGGAGATTCATCTAGCACCTACCACCTCTCACCTCCATGCCATTACCAATAAAGACACTGGGGCTAAGAAAGATTGATGCATGGTCTTGGCCAGGTCTCAAATTGCACTGATCTGCAAATTTAAATGACTCCCCTGGATCAGTGTTTTGGGACTTTTTGTTTTTTTAAATGCTTTCAGAAAAGGAGGAGGCTTAATCAATATGGGGGATTATTATCAGATATCACAAACTGTCAGGCCTACCTTTATTTGAAGATAGAGGTAGCCTCAAGCACTTTAGTTTGGGTTTGTTAAACAAGCAAGCAAACTGGAAACTACAGCTAAGCATCTTCTGAATGAGATCGTCATCACTATAGAAGAACCTATGTCAAAGATCTTCAACTCAAGAAGGAACAGTGAGGATTAGTTCCTTTATTGTTAGGGTCAGAACTATGGGTTGGCCAGCCTCTTCTCTTAAGTAAGTCATGAGCACCCTAGGCTTCTTCCGTGTATCTCTTGCTGCTTAAATGTGTCTCCATTAGGGGTGTATATCCTTTTCGAAGTCTTCTATATTGAAGAAAAGCCAGCAGCACAAAAAGACCAACCAAAGCCACCAGTGTTCCCATGACCACTGAGAGGGTTGTGGGCCAACTTGGAGTTTCTTCAACTGAAACTAAAGCAGAAGAGAAGGGTCTGCAGTCAGCATTTTCATCAGCTGAATACTTTCAGAAGAGAAAAAGAGCAAGCGCACTTGGCTTTCACATGCTTTTTTGTTAATAAAGCAAAACTACTCTTGCTAGACTAAAATTTATCTTCTCCTTTCTCACCATTTATCATATCCACAATTGTTTTTCTTGGGGAAGTCGGAAATGGCATCCCATTACTTAAATACAGCTTATTGCATTTTAAAAATTTGTTACAATAAATGCTTATGCGGAAGAAACCCTCTAAGGAGGAATGTAACTACTTTTGTGAGTTAGAAACTCATTTGTAAAAGTGCATGCTAAAATGGCATCTGGGGAGCTGCAAAATATACAACCCTCGGGTAGAGAAATTCTGCTGTTGTCTCTACCTTTTTTATAGAATGATAAGCCTATGAGAGGGATCAGACTGGCTATTATACTAGGAGACATTCAATAAACAAGCAGATGATATTTATACCCATTTGAATAGTTGTGAATAAAATGTCAATCTCCCACATGATAAATCCAATCTTCTACTCAAATATATTTTATAAGCACTCTTCCACAAAATTGGTGAATTTCATTTTTGGGGTTTTTTGTTTGTTTTGTTTTGTTTTAAGATGGAGTCTCGCTCTGTCACTCAGGCTGGAGTGCAGTGACGTGATCTCGGCTCACTGCAACCTCTGCCTCCCGGGTTCAAGCGATTCTCCTGCCTCAACCTCCCGAGTCGCTGGGATTACAGGCACCCGCCACCATGCTTAGCTAATTTTTGTATTTTTAGTAGAGACAGGGTTTCACCACACTGGCCAGGCTGGCCTCAAACTCCTGACTGCAGGTGATCCACCTGCCTCAGCCTCCCAAAGTGCTGGGATTACAGGTGTGAGCCACTGTGCCTGGCCAAAATTTCATTTTTAATATGCGTATGCCTATTTGTCATTTATTTTAAAAAGTATATTCTCTTTGGCCAACTGTTCTTAATTTCAGCTCTTCTGAATTTTTCTATAGCTTACACTCACCTAAATATAAGATTCTCTTTCTAGTCCTTTTTCTGCAATCCCCCGGGAGGTCCTGACCTGTCCTGATGGGATTCCTCCAAGAGGGTTTTGATCTGTCTCCTCCCGCTTCAATCCGGCAGCACCTATTGCCGACTTCATCTTCTTAAAACACAGATATTTTGATTCTGCCATTTCTTTGTTCAAGACCCAAAAATGGTTGCCTTTTGCTTTTGTCCAAATCATCTGGCTAGTTTTTTAAAAAATTATGTTTTAGAAATTATGGTAACATACATGTAACATAAATTTGACCACCTTGAAAATAGTAAGTGTTGCTGAGGCTGTAGAGAAATTGGAATCCTTGTGCATTGCTGGTGGGAATGTAAAACGGTGCAGCCACTGTGGAAAACAGTATGGGGATTCCTCAAAAAAATGGAACAAAGAATTACCCTATGACCCAGCAATTACACTTCCGGGTATAGCTGAAAGAACTGAAAGCAAGGTCTAGCAGAGATATGCAGTGCAGTGGCATTACGTACATTCACATTGTTGTGCGACCATCAGCACCATCCATTCTCAGAACCTTTTCATCTTGTAAAACTGATACATTGTGCCCACCAAACAGTAACTCCCTATTCTCCCCTCCCAACCCCTGGTAACCAGGGGTCTCTGTGAATTTGACTATCTCATAGTCTCATATAAGTGGAGTCATGCAGTATTTGTTTTTATGTCTGGCTTATTAAACTTAGCTTAACGCCCTCAAGGTTCATCCATGTTGTGGCATATATCAGAATCTCCTTCCTTTTTGAGGCTAAATAATATTCCATTGTATGTATATGCCACCTTTTGTCTATTCATTCATCTACTGATGGACACTTGGGCTGCTTCTACTTTTTGGCTATTGTAAATGATGCTGCTATGAACGTGGGTGTGCAAGTATCTCTGCTAGACCTTGCTTTCCGTTCTTTTGGGTATACCCGGAAGTGTAATTGCTACGTCATAGGGTAATTCCTTGTTCCATTTTTCTGAGCAATCCCCATACTGTTTTCCATAGTGGCTGCACCATTTTACATTCCCACCAGCAATGCACAAGGATTCCAATTTCTCTACAGCCTCGGCAACACTTACTATTTTCTACTTTTTTGATAGCAGTCATCCCAATGCGTATGAGGTGGTATCTTATTGGAGTTTCTGCCTGGCATCTAAGGCCCTCTGTACCTAGGCTCTTTCATAAATTTGAACTTGATTTGAGGTAACCCTCTGCCCGAGCATCCCACTACAACCAGGCTTGAAAGACTCAGGTCAAAGAGGGAGAGATTGAGCTCTGAAATCATCTTGATTGTTTTCTAGGCTGAGACTTTGGGTAGATACACTGTACAGGGACCAGCTGGATTTAGAGATTATTCCTTGACGCAGGCCTGTTTACTTCATTGGTTAGAAATTTGAAACAACCATAGAGAGGCTTTTTATTAATCCAACTAATTCAGAGAGAATTGTCAAGTCAGGTGTAGAAGTAGATAGTTCCTTTAATAAGATCTATTGAAAACTTTCAGTTTTCTAAAACAAGAGTCAGCTCATTAGTCCCTTTCTGATGTTTAGTTGATAGTTTAAAGGCTCGTTTTGCTAAATACACATATGCTAGAAAGATGGTCAATAAACCTAACTAGACCTGAAAGCTTCAGTTAAAGTTCTTGGTTTACATTAAAAAGAAAGCAAGCAAGCTAGCTCCTTTAGAAGATGAATGAATCACCCATTTAGAAGTTGTGTTAGTTACCTGGCAGATTAATGGCATAGCTGTAGCCAAGTTGGTCTGCGGTTAAAAAGAGTTCTTCATTCGTCACTGGAGGGAAGAAAGGAACCATGTTGTACATCCGATTGTGACCAATAGGGGCCAGCTCCTGAGGCCAGGCATCTGCAGGAGGATTAAATCTTTTCATCCACTCATCAAAGATGGCGTCAGTAAAGGAATGAAGAACCTGCAAGACAGTTGAACACAGCATTTAACATGAATCAGTCTGTTCCGATCACGCCAACCTGACTGGAGCTTTCTCTAAAGTGGAATAACTTCTTCTTGACATGGGATCTTCTGTATACCCATGTGTGGAATACTGCCTTCTGTATAGCACCGTGAGGAAGCCCAAATCAACTCATACAGAGTGACCATGATGGTGAGGTTCAAGATTTCAGGAAGAAAAACAGTGAAGTTTTCAACGATGTATGAACCTCTCTCTCCAAGCAGGATGATAAACCGCTTTGTCAAAGGTGCAAATGAAAGTTCATGTTGGATTTAACATTGGTTGCAGATTGAACATTGGAGGCCTTGAACATATATGTGTTAACTGTGAAATTCAGAGAAAGGCAAGTATGGTAAGATACATGTTCTAGTATTGAGATGATTTGGTTTAATAGGAGAGAAAGAAAAAGTTGCGTTTACAGGTTGAGTGTCTGAAATTTGAAAATTTAAAATCTAAAATCCCCCCAAACCTGAAACTTTTTGAGTGCCAACATGACACTTGAAGGAAATGCTCATTGGAGCATTTTTGGATTTTTTGAATTTGGGATGCTCAACTGGTATAATGCAAGTATTCCAAACTCTGAAAAAATTCAAAATCCCAAATACTTCTGGTCCCAAACATTTCAGATAAGTGATACTCAATATCAATATTATAATATAAAGGAACAGTAAATTTTTCTCACCAGGAATACTCTTCTGTCTACTCATTTCATAACCTCTCACTTGAATTCTTGCTGTTATGCCAGCAAAAGGAAGTCTAGAAATGTAATGTACAAAGTGCTCATTTACATTTTCTCAAGGAAGCCATTAAAGTCCTTTTAAAATAGAGCAATTACTATATGTTTTGAAATATTAAGAGCAAAATTTCCACATTGATAGCCCTGATTTTGTAACATGATACAAGTTTGAGAGTTCGGTCCCATCGTGGTGGTTAGAGTTCCTCACTCCTTCCTGGACCTAAGTTCAAGGAGCTCAGGGGCAGTGTCTTTTTTTCATTCCCCTCCCCGGATCCCCAGAGCTTGTCACCCCAGGGTATCTCACGTGGAGAAAGGGAGGTACTTATTTCAGGAAATACTTATTCAATGTATTCATTCCTCCATTCACCACTGTACCCTGTACCTCATTTATAGCACTGATCAAATGATACTATAACTTGTTATTTATGTATCTATGTCTCCTAACAAGATCCTAACTCCTTAAGCTCTAAGATAAGGACTTTTCACCTTTGAAATCTCAGGCTTCGCATACAACCTGGACGGAGTCAATGTTTACTAAGTATGTACTGGCTGATGACAGTGTCATGCAGCTTTATTTACGTAAACAGTTTGTGCAAATAAACAGAGTGTCTAGGGATATACAAAAATATATTTTCCAAAGAAGGCCACACAATGTTTCTTGACTAACATGCTTTTCTAGAATCTTGCCACTCCTTCATTGAAGGTTGGCTTCAACTGGCCTTTCCTTGAAACTTGGTGAGTTTCTGACTCTTTTATAACCAATAAAATGCAGCAGAAGTGACATTTTGTGACTTTCAAGGTTAAATCATAAAGTGTATTGCAGGTCCTATCTTGTGCCTGAGCCCTGAACCATCAAATAAACAGTCCAGCTGTCCTGAGGCAGCCATGCCATAAGGAAGCCCAAACCAACTCACATAGAGTGGCCATGATGGGGAGGCTCAAGATTTCAGGAAGAAAAACAGATGGCGGGCCAGTCCACAGCTACTCCAACACCTATCACCATCTGACTGCAACTGCACTGAAAGATGCTAAGCTAGAACTGCCTAGTCAAGCCCTTCCAAAATTCCTGACCCACAGGAATGGTAAGAAATGAAATGGTCACCTTCAAGCCATTGAGTATTTGGGTAATCTGTTATGCAGAAATGGATAAGGACAACAAAGGAAAAAAGCCTGAGCAGAGCCTCACAGGCCCATGGTTACCAGCATGTGTAGGGAAGGGAGTTCCTTGGTCCCCTTCTCTCTCTTTCTCTCTCTCTCTTTTTTTTCTTAAGACACAAAATTCAATAGAAATTTTGTTTGTAGTTCTTATATTCTCAGTGTGAGCTGAATTGGGACCTGCTGCCCCATGCAGAAGTGGCCCATTCCTGGAGGCAGGGGAGAAAGGGAGGGGTGAAATGGGAAGAGCCCTATTCTTCCTCAGCATTGGGAGGCTAGAGACGCCGCCCCATTCTCCTGGGTTCCACGAAGGAGAACAGATGGAATGCCAGGTCTGAGACTTCTCCTCCACACTGCTGCCTCCTGGGTAGGAGGGGAGCTAAGAGATCCAGACAGAGAATGAGAAGGCAGAGGTGGTGAAAGGGGGGTAGTGATGTGGCTTGAGATGAATAAAACACAGCCTGTGGAGCTGATGATCCAGGATCACAGAGGTCTGTAAACCTCAACAGTGGACACCAATAACATGGCATTGGGAAGGTAGGGAGGTATTATCTTATATTATTAGGCACCTAGCACACAGCACCTTTCTTGTAGGAAATTGTTATTCAATGGTTGTTATCACTATGAGTATACCATCAGTACTATTATTATTTTAACTTGGAACAAGGACTTATGGAAGAGGAACGAAGGAATTTGCATTTTGCCGGTGGGTGGCGCCTGCAAGCACCTCTGAAATCACACACACTATGTACATATAGCCAACGAGGAACTTGGCATTTAGGAATGCATGTGGCACATGCCTAGTGCTTTTTGATAAGTAAATTAGTGAATATTTATTAGTGTTTGCTCAATTACCCATAATGACATATTGAAACCTCAAAACAGCCTGATTTGGTGAATATTATTTGTTTGCTCAGGCTGCTGTAACAAAGTACTACAGACTGGGTGGCTTAGACACCAGGCATTTGTCTTACAGTTAGAGACAGTGTCTCACTTCTAGGCAGCTGGAAGTCCAACACCAAGATGTCAGTGGGGCTGGTTCCTTCTAAGCACGGTGAGGGAACATCTGTTCCAGATCTCACTCCTACCTTCTCGGGCCTTGCTGACAATCTTTGGCATTCCTTGCCTTGTAGATCTCCATCTTCATCCTCATGTAGTGTTCTCCCTGTGTGCAGGTGCCTACGTCCAAATTTTCCCTTTTTATAGGGACACCACTCACTCTAGATTAGGGACCTACCCTACTCCAGTGTGACATTTTATGTTAATAAACTATACCTGCAACTATCCTATTTCCAAACAACGTGACATTCTGAGTTATTAGCTATTAGGAATTTGACATATGAATTTTGCAGGTGACAATTCAACCCCTAACAGTATTATCCTGTTTTATAGATGGGGAATAAAAGGCACAAAAGTGTTAAGTGACTTGCCTAAGGGCATACAGCTAATATATGGTAGAGTAAGAATTTGAACGCAGGAAGTCTGGTTCTAAAGTGAGAGTTCTTAATCCACATACTCTACTTCCTCTACACCAGCAGTCCCCAGCCTTTTTGACACCAGGGACTGGTTTTCAAGGAAGACAATTTTCATGGACCAGGGGGTGGTGGATGGGAAGGGAGAGGGTTTTAGGATGAAACTGTTCCACCTTGGATCATCAGGCATTAGTTAGATTCTCATAAGGAGTGTGCAACCTAGAGCCCTCTCAGGTGCAGTTCATGATAGGGTTTGCATTCTTATGAGAATCGAATGCTGCTGATCTGACAGGAGGCGGAGCTCAAGCGATAATGCTCGATTGCCTACCATTCACCTGCTGTGCAGCCCAGTTCCTAAGAGGCCACAGACCAGTATGGGCCCGTGCCTGCTTGACACCACCACACTGTAGTACAACCTTCAGGACCACCTAGAATAAGAAAAATCGATCTTGAAGGTGTATTCTCAAATCTTAACAATGCAGAAAGAGTATAGTTTGACCTATGAGTCCTAAACCAATCATGAACTTTTAGATAGCGCCTAAGTTCAAGTCAGGGATCAAATCGTGATGATAGAAAGAGACAAGAGACTATCAGAACATAAGGAAGATGCAGATGATGCAGATTCAGTGCTGTAAGAAGCAAATAACTTATAGAAAGCATCAGAATTCACCAAGGGAAAAATGTAAATAATAAAGGAGAAGACAAGATTCTAAGGCAATTAATAATCTGGAGAGATAAAAAAAGGGGGGAGAAATAATGAGTAACTGAAATTGTAGCTTTCAGGAGGGCTATAAAACGTACAATAAATGTTCTAGTAAGGCTGCACACAGTGGCTCATGCTTGTAATCCCAGCACTTTGGGAAGCTGAGGCAAGAGGATCACATGAGAGGCCAGGAGTTTGAGATCAGCCCCGGCAACAGAGTGAGACCCTATTTCTACAAAAATTTAAAAATTAGCTAGGCATGGTAGTATGTGCCTGTGGTCCCGGCTACCTGAGGCTGACGTGGGAGGATCACTTGAGCCCTGGAAGTCAAGGCTGCAGCGAGCTGTGATTGTACTACCGCACTCCAGCCTGAGTGATAGAGCGAGATACTGTCTCAACAACAACAATAACAACAACAAAAACAAAGCTCTAGTAAGAACAATATACAGAGCACCCAAATTATAGAATGTAATTTTTTTGAAAAGACTGGTATGCACTGAGAAAATGCAAAGAATCCAATGAACAAAATGCTGCAAGCAATAACATATCTGCAACCTAAAAAGAGAAGTAGTACAATCCACGGAATAAGTAGTTTTGTTAAAATTGTAGGCATTATTCCTCAATAAGATCCGTTGAATTGCTCTTGAGAAACTAATTGTATCTTTGTTAAATACAAGTTAAAAATGAGCTCAGTTTATATCTCTGTAAAAGGTCAAATGTCATTTGCGGGTAGGAAGCAAAAGCAGAAGTTAAGTAAAGTGTATCATTGGGCCGGGCATGGTGGTCTATGCCTGTAATCCCAGCACTTTGTGAGACCAAGGTGGGAGGATCACCTGAGGTCAGGAGTTTGAGACCAGCCTAGCCAATATGGTGAAACCCCATTTCTACTAAAAATACACAACATTAGCTGGGCATGGTGGTGTGCACCTGTGATCCCAGCTATTCGGGAGGCTGAGGCAGGAGAATCACTTGAACTCAGGAGGCAGAGGCTGCAATGAGCCAAGATGGCGCCACTGCACTCCAGCCTGGATGACAGAGCGAGACTCCAACTCAAAACATAAATAAATAATACATAAATTTGTATCATTGGTGCCTTTCATCTGCTCGAGGGCTACATGGCTATGTTTTGGTATTAGAAATTGAGTACTTCAGAAATGAGGTTCCAAATTTTGGCATATAAACCTACCCTATCTTGTTCCAACAAAATGAGGATAGGTACAGAAAATGAAAAAAAAAAAAACAGTAAATTTCAAAGTAGAGGCCATATTGAAAAAAAAAAATGTGATTACATGGGCTTTCAAGGTAAAGATTTTTATGTAACCTGTGCAGAAGAAAGTAATCAACCAAAAAATATTGTACCTGCAGGATACAGAAAATAAAATACAAGAAAGTGTGCATTCTTTTTTCAAGACCATTGGAGGTTAAAGTTACTATCAAAGGGCCTTAGCTTAAATGACTATAAATTCGGATTCCCACCACATAGATGAAATAAGAAGTTTCTGCATCTGGAGAAAGGGACCATGGAAATATGAGGCCGGCTGGGGGAAAGATGTGTGTACATCATTAAAGACCAGCACACTATAGTTTTCACTACTTGAGTTCATGTGTTACTGCCCAGAAGGCATCCTTTGTCATCAGACTGGATCCTACTGTGGTGACATGCTATTGCTCTGGTTCTCTGAGAGTCAGAACTAAGTGACAATTCAAATGTGATCACTTAAAAGCCACATGACAGATGTAAGCACACATAGGTCCATATGGGAACTCTAATTTAAAACTTAAAGTAGAAGGCATACATTAAAAAGTTGGTTTGGAATTTTTAAATGAGAGAATTCCTAATGGCAACTCCTAAAAAACATATTTCATCATGTTTGTTATTTTAGGGAAATATCTATTTTTGTCTTGTTCTACCAAGGATTTGAAAACAAATATAACTGGGATGTTGGTTTCACATTGCCCTAACTAGGCCATATGTAATAGGCATGAAATAGTTAAACAACACCAAGCCTCTATTTAATTAACTAAGCTCTGCCACAAGGAGGAGGGTACTACACAGAGAGAATATTTCAGTGACGAGAAACAATCTCCTATGGACTCAATGTGTTCCTCTCCTCCCAACAAATTCATATTTTGAAATCCTAACCCCCAGGGTGATGGTAATAGGAAATGGGGCCTTTGGGAAATAATTAAGCCATGAGGATGGGGTTCTCATGAATGGAATTAGTGCCCTTACCAAAGAGACCCAGGGAGCTCCTTCTCCCTTTCAACCATTTGAGGACAAGCAAGAAAATGGCCGTTATGAGCCAGGAAGAAGTTCCTCACCACACACTGAATCTGCTAGTGCCTTGATCTTCAACTTCTCAGCCTCCAGAACTGTGAGAAATAAATGTTGTTTAGGCCACTCAGTCTCTGGAATTTTTGTTTTGGCAGCCTGAATGGACACAATCATGGAAGGAAAAAAAAAAAGATATTGGAGCAATAATAGCATCTTCCAGGCTGGGCGCAGCAAGGATGGTGCTAAAATTTTCTCTCCCTATATCTCCCCACCCATTCTTTTATAGCACCCTGAGCAGGCAAAACAGAAAGTATTTCTCAGGTATTTTGGAGGAGTTATATCAGGAACACATCCCCCCACACAGACTTGTATAATAGCCTTGTATACTATATGTGTGTAAAAATGTACAAAATATACATTGTATACAAGCTCTAACAGCATGCATACAAAAAAAAAAAAAATCAAGAGAATTAGAAATGCCAATTCCAAACCCTTTAGGAAAAAAAGCTTGTTCTTCAAGAATTAAACTCTGAACAGATGCAGAGGACTACAGGAAGATTCTGCTAGCTCAACTTTAAAAGAAGTGACCAGTTCAACATGCATATAAGCTGACATTACAGGTTGGAGAAACAGAACCAAGGTGATGCTAGAAGAGATTCTAGATAGAGACAAAGCTACCTCTCAGGCCATTCTTGGCTACCTAATCATGAAAACTCTAGGAGAGAGGAACTCAACTCAATGCTAGAACCATCTTAGATTTGTATGTAAGTTGTGGTTTGTCATTATATTCATACTTTATCAAGAATGAATTGAATGTAATTCATAGGTTTAGTTCTTCTCAATAGAGTATGCATTTATCCTTATAAAGTCTAGAGTTGAAGACAACCCATTCAGGTAACACTTACCACCTGTAAGATTAAAGAAAACAAGCCAGCCCCCAGCCTAGCCCGTAGAAATCCTGCCACCCTGGGGAGCCAGAGAGGGGTCCAGCCACCCTCTCTGATACCTCAGCTCTTACAAAACTCATCAAGATGTTATGCTACTTAGGAGGTAGTAACTGTGCACCTGCTATTTAAAAACTAGTATTAAATAAGGAAATGTGACATTTAAAAAGCATAAATACATCCTCACAATAAAAGCAATGACTCTATCATTTCAAAAGCCGTGCAAAATTATTCACATCTGCCCTTCACCAATTCGTGTTAATTCCTATTAATATGACCTAACGGGACTTAATATCCTCAGCTATAATGAATGCAATTGTGAAGAGACTGAGTTAAGAATTGTCTAAACTGACAAAAGGCAAAATGGTAGTTGAAAGATTGAACACGGGGAGATTTTTTAATAGGAAACTTTTCTTATAAATCTCTGCTCAGCCACTTACTGGTTGATGTGACCTTGACACATTTCTTAGCCTCTCTAAACTTTATTTTCCCTGTGTTTAAAACAAGAAGAGTAGTTTACTATATAGGGATTTGTTCATTTAAGAGGTGAGCTTTGCATGACATCTCACATAGGAGCTGTCACAGAATAGATTTACAATAATAAGACACTGTCCTCACAAATATGTACAGAACTAAGTGTCAGATACTGTTCTAGAGGTTGAATATGTTTTCAGTGATCATATTCTTTTTCCATAAACTAATAAAACCTACAAAATGCAACTTTACATAACCAGATTATTAGGTTTTCCGGGAAAATAAAATATTGAAAGAGAATGTTGTATTTTGTTACTCACACAGAGAACAAATTACTTTCATTAATTCTGACGTTTTGGATCTTTAGGGTTATTTTTTTCTTTTACCAGAAGTCATGATCACAAACAAAAGTTATGAACAGACAGATCACAGAAAAGAGAGGTGCAAACTGATTTTTTTTTTTTTTTTTTTGAATTCCTGAAAAGATGCTGCTTCACTTTTTTTTTTTTTTTTTTTTTTTTTTTTTTTTTTGAGACCGGAGTACTGCGCTCGTCGCCCCAGGCTGGAGTGCGGTGGCCGGATTTCCGCTCACCCAAGCCCTGCCTCACCGGGTTTACGCCTTCTCGCTGCCTCCAGCATTCCGAGTTAAGCTGGGACTACAGGCGACCGGCCACCTCGCCCAGCTAGTTTTTTTTGTATTTTTTAGTAGAGACGGGGTTTTCACCGTGTTAGGCCAGGATGGCTCGATCTCCTGAACCTCGTGATCCGCGCCGCCCTTGGCGCTCCAAAGTGCTGGGATACAGGCTGAGCCACCGCGCCGCCACTGTTTTTTTTTTTTTTTTTTTTTTAACAGAGTTTTTGGCTCTTGTCACCAGGCTGGAGTGCAATTGGCGTGATCTTGGCTCACCTGCAACGCCTCCCACCTCCTAGGTTTCAAGTGATTCTCCTGCCTCCCCTGGCCTCCCAATTAGCTGGGACTACAGGTGCCACAACACCACACCCGGCTAATTTTGTATTTTATTAGAGACAAGGTTTCACTATGTTGGCCAGGCTGGTCTTAAACTCCTGACCTCAGGTTATCCACCTGCCTCGGCCTCCCAAAGTGCTGGGATTACAGGTGTGAGCCACTGCGTCTGGCCTGGCCTTCACTTATAAGAAGAGAAATGCAAATTAAAACTTGCTAAAATGCCCTTTCACCTATCAGGTTGACAAAGATGAAAAAGCGTGATGACACAGGGACAAAGAGCATAATGAGAGGGAATGATGGGGGAACTGTGGCTCTGACACATAGGTGAAACACAGGTATTAGGAGAGAGTATTGTCCAACCTTCTAGAGGCAATTCTGTAACATTTATCAAATTTCAAATGCATTTTTTTACCCTTTAAGCCAGGGATTCTATTCTCTTTACTTAGCTTACATGTTCAAGGACGTTTGTTGTAGCATTGTAAAGTAAAAGATTAGAAATCACCTAAATGTCCATCCATAGAAAATAGTTTAAAATCTTAAATTTAAAATTAAAATAATACATTTCAGGATAAATCCATGTAACAGAATACTATACAGCTATACAAAAAGGAATAAGAACGCCCTTTGGAACTGAAATGATTTGGAATAATTTTTTTTTTAAAAAGTGGGGGGAAGGCAAAGGGACACAGGGGTCTATAATATGCTACCATGTGGATAAATATATAAACATATTTGTGTATTTATAAAATATATCTGGAAAATTAGAAAAAAAATGGTATTGTTTGCTGGAAGGTGGTAGTGATAATATGGACTTCATTTTATACATTTTATATTTTGAAACTTCTGTGTGCACTAAGATTTTAAGACGAAAAAGTTTAGAAAACCATGCAACGACTTTAAATAAATTAAGTGATAATGGGATATCATATGTAATAGGTGCCTTATACAGATGGTCCTCTGTATCCAATTATAAGTAATCCGGACATGATTTAGAGTATACAGAAGGATGTGTGTACCTTATATGCAAATATTATGCCATTTTATATAAGTGACTTCAGTAGCCACAGATTTTGGTACCCATGGTGGGGGGTCCTGGAACTAATCCCCTCAAGATATTGAGGGATGACTATAATTGCAACTGCATAAAACATATGAGAAGATGAAAAGAAATAAGCAAAAACATTGAGATGGAATTACAGGCATTTAAAACTTTTTTCACCAACATTTCTGTAATTATAAATAATATAAAATCATAAAACCACTAAAATAAAATTTCACATAAAACAATGTTATTTTAATTTTTTAAAATATTAGTCTAATTATGATTTTTCTTATTTAAAGTAAAGCAAAATGGATATATCTTTAAATGCTTCACTCTTGGGAAGAAAAAAGCAATGACCTATTGATATGGTTTGGCTGTGTCCCCACCCAAATCTCATCTTGAATTGTAGCTCCCACAGTTCCCACACATTGTGGGAGGGACCCAGTGGGATGTAATTGAATCATGGGGGTGGGTCTTTCTTATGCTCTTCTCATGATAGTGAATAAGTCTCATGAGAACTGATGGTTTTACAAATGAGAATTTTCCTGCACAAGTTCTCTCTTGTCTGCCACCACGTAAGATGTGCCTTTCGCCTTCCACCATGATCGTGAGGCCTCCCCAGCCACGTGGAACTGTAAGCACATTAAACCTCTTTTTCTCTATAAATTACTCCGCCTCGGGTATGTCTTTATCAGCAGCATGAAAACAGACTGATACACCTATCCTTTTTTTATATTTCAACTAAACTCACTCTAACACAGAATTATTTATACCTGTAATTGTGAGCTTTTGATTTCACTAACTTTGTTGTAGCCTAGAAGAGCAGACTCAGAAGGGCTCTTACAGGGTTAACTTAGGGTAGTCCATCAGCTATGTGTGGTTCAGAAATTCATTTTCTCCTGCTGCATATTTCTAAATTAATGAACCTATTTTATACACTGATGAGTAATAAGACTATTGTATGTTGTATTCCATTTAGAATGTCAATGTACAAGGTGGAAAACAGGCATGAGCTGTTTAGTATTTATCATGGAACCTATGGACCCCCCCAGTCACTGAGGAACTGAAGGAACTTAGAACTCACCAAATATACTTTCTAAAAGGATAACATCCAAGTATACTCTTAAGAATAGTATCTTTAGGAATTGGAAGGAAATTACCACTATGTAACATAGTTTCTTTCTTGGCATTTAAATAACTTTACAGTCTGTTGGTTTCCTTTTTTTTTTTTTTTTTTTCTTTTCTGGATTATATCTAAATTTAATATTGAAGACAGCACTTAGCATTTCTCTGGCCTAATCTTATTTTCCATGATAAATGTGTGCATTTGCCTCAATTACCTTAGGAATTACTAGAAATTGCTTTGGAGTTTTTCCTGCACTTTAATGTTCTGCCTTCTTTTCTCATTATTGTGATCACATACAATTTTGTAGCTCTATTGCTTGAAGAGATTTCACAAAAAATAATTTTAATAAATGTCATGTGCAATATATTTGCATGAATTGCCTCGTGAATTTGAAATTCCAGAAGCTATAACTCTGTTAACTGAAATGCTTTAATCTGGATCTCAATATGTGAAAAATCATTTAAAGCTGAATTGGCTTCAGCATAAAACTCTTTGAAAATAGCCTGAAGTAATTGTGAGTTCTGGAGCTAGTACCAAAACATTATTCATTCTATGCCTTTAACGAAAGGCTGTGGCTTTTTGCTTATTTGTATATTACACATACTACTAAAGAAAATAAAATTTTAACATTAAGTACATTAAAAGCAACGAAGACAAAGATGATTAAATGTCTTATATCTCTGAACCATGTTAAGTCACGGGATTTCTCATCCATTAAGTTACAATGTGAGCTTCCCCCCTAAAGCAGAAGGAGAAATATGACTAAAGGGATATCCCTACTACAGGCCAGCTATGGTGGCTCACCCAGTGCTTTGGGAGGCCAAGGTGGGAGGATTGCTTGAGGCTAGGAGTTCTGAGACCAGCCTAGGCAACATAGTAAGACTTCATCTCTACAAAATAAAAGTAAAAAAAAAAAAAAGCTGGGCATGGTGGTACGTGGCTATAGTCCTAGCTTCTTGGGAGGCTGAGGCAGGAGGATCACTTGAGCCCAGAAGTTCGAGGCTCCAGTGAGCTATGATCACGCCACTGCATTTCAGCCTGGGCAACAGAGAGAGACTGTCTCTTAAAAAGAGAGAGAGAGAGAGGGAGAGAGATTCCTACTATCCTTACTACAAACTAATACAAAGAAGAGCAGTGAATCCTTTACACCACAGGTTGATAAATTAAAGCCTGAGGGCCTAACAGAGCCTACAACCTATTTTTGTAAATAAAGTTTCATTGCAACACCACATTCATTTGTTTATGCATGATCTATGGCTGATTTCATGCTACAGGGGCAGAATTCAGTAGTTACAACAGAGAACATCTGGCTCCAAAGCCCAAAATATTTGCTACCTGGCTATTTACAGAAAAATGTTGCCAATTTCCGTCCACTGGGTGGGCTTGCTCAAAAGAAGGAGATAAGGTTTAGCAATCCTGGAGACTTGGGATGCAGAAAATCAAATTACTAGCATCACTTTTAATAGGAGAGAAAGAGTTGGGGTATAATCCTTAATTTATCAGAGGATTCTGCTATTCTACTTATAACATATTGGAGTACTGGATAAGGAGTACTGTGACATTTTTTCTTATGAATATGAATTGTGTGTATAAATTGTACAGTTGACAGTGTATGCTTTAATAAATACTTAGAGATGTATAGTATAGATAAATAGATGTGCGGATGTATGGCTGAGAAAGCAGACACCAGAAATGCTTGGCAAAAGCTATGGCTGAGACGATAGCCAGAAAAAATGATCTGAACCATCAAGTTAGAATCATCGAACAAGGCAGGCATTCTAGAGAAAAGCAAAAATCGCTGTGGCGGCGTCACAGATAAGCCCCCATCTTGTTAAATAAGCCCCCACCTTGTTAGACCATTAATTCAGACTTCTGACAACCCCTTCATTTATTGCTACTATGCAAATATGAGGAAAGAAACATGTTTTCGAAGGAAAGAACAACTCTACCAACTAATTCCGTCTCAGGATTTCTTGAAGCTCACCTGACTATGTTTTTAACCTCTCTAGGAGCCCCAGAAAGCTACTTCACACCCATCAGGCGAGCTTAGAGTCACTGAAGGCTATACCTTCACTCTCCCTCTTCATAGCTCCTTTTTTTTGTACCCTGGGTTGAGTAACACTAATAATCACCTGTGAAATACTTCTGACTTTGTGCTTATTAGTAAAACGTCTTAGGGCATGACTGCTTTGGAGAACAAGATAAGAAATCTTAATTAAGGTTTGAAAATCTAAACCTAACATATGGTTCTCTAATTCTGACCATTATAAAACACGTTATTATTTTTATGATAACATTTGTATTGTACTTGACAGGCTCTAGACCGGTTTCCTATTGTCCTAATCTACTAAGAATCACTTCACTGAGTACAACATTTTCACCACTGATCGGGCTGAGACCCACACGTTGCAGAGTGGGAAACAGAAGCTCCATGTGGTTCAATTACATTCCCAAGATTGCCCTGGTCTGTATCAAGTAAAACTGATTGACTTGTAATCAGTCATGAAGCCTCCCAAAAGTCTAGAAAAACAAACTTCCAGCTGGGTGCGGTGGCTCACGCCTATAATCTCAGCACTTTGAGAGGCCGAGGCCAGAGGATCACTTGAGGTCAGGAGTTCAAGACCAGCCTGGCCAACATGGTGAAACCTTGACTCTACTCAAAATACAAAAATTAGCCAGGTGCAGTGGCACGTGCCTGTAATGCCAGCTACTTGGGAGGCTGAGGCAGGAGAATCACTTGAACCTGGGAGGCGGAGGTTGTAGTGAGCCAAAATCACACCACTGCATTCCAGCCTGGGCAACAGAGTGAGACTCCATCTCAAAAAGAAAAAAGAAAAGAAAAACAAACTTCTATAAACTGATGGTTTGACGATGCATTATAAATGCTATATACAGACTGAATTGTGTTCCCCCAAAATCCATATGTTGAAGCCCTAACCTACAATGTGACTGTATTTGGAGACAGAGCCTAGAAAGAGGTCATTAAGGTTTAATGAGGTCAGAATAGTAGGGCCCTGGATTAGTGTTATCGTAAAAAGAGGCATCAGAGAGTTTATGCTCTTTCTCCCTCCGCTATGTGAGGACGCAGCTAGAAGGCTCAGGAAGAGCGTCTTCACCAGGAACCAAATCAGCTGGCACCTTGGTCTCAGACCTCCTGGCCTCTAGAACTGTGGGATATAAATTTCTGTTGCTTAAGTCATCCAGTCTGTGGTCTTTCGTTATGGCAGCCTGAGCAGACTAAGACACATTGCTAAGATTAACATTAAGGCAAGGAAAATTCTGGAAAAAAAAAACAGAGAGTCTCTGGATACCATACAATCTAACTGAATAACAAGATAAACTCAAAATACTCGCAAAATAAGAAAGGAGGTGAAATTTCTTCTTGTAATTGCTCCAAAACTATCTATTCAAGACATGTAACTCAGAAGACACACAGACAGGGTTAAAATAGATGATGGTGAGTTTAGTATCCGTAAAGCAGAAGCACTGTTGGGGATTGGCTACTGAAACATGAATGTTTATGTTGTCTAAATCTCTTACGACAACTTGAGTGACCTATACTTAGAAAAGCAGTCCCTAACATTCAAGAGCTGGCCTGGCACGATCAACGAGGCCTTGATGTCCCCCTATCAGACATTAACAATTTCATAGAACATCGACAGCAGACAAGGCCACTCTGAATATATTATATTTTGAGTTTATATTGTTATTCAGTTAGACTGTATGGTATCCAAAGACTCTCTGGTTTTTTTCCAGAATTTTCCTCACCTTAATGTTAATCTTAGCAATGTGTCTTAGTCTGCTCAGGCTGCCATAACAAAAGACCACAGATGGGATGGCTTAAGCAACAGAAATTTATATGCCACAGTTGTAGAGGCCAGGAGGTCTGAAGACCAAAGTGCCAGCTGATTTGGTTCCTGGTGAAGACGCTCTTCCTGAGCCTTCTAGCTGCGTCCTCACATAGTAACCATGACGGATCAGGACAGAAACAAGAAAACCCCATAATATCTGAGCACAGACAAATTATGAACATTGTCCAAGACACAAAAGGCATGACATCCCCTTTCCTGGCTAATATGAGCATCTGCTGCTGTTTTACCAATTATGGCTTTAACCTCAGTCTAGTCTGCCCCATATACACATATAATTACTCTATCAAGACACCCAATCATAGAATCAGGAAGCATACCCCTGCTTCCTGACAACATCCGATTCAGAGCAGAGCTTCCAAAAGTCCTCCCCAAATCACCTGGCACAAGCCCAAATCCTTTCTGTCTTTTCCAGCACCCACTGGCTGAGACTCTCCACAGTCCTCCATTCTCTCCCTGCAAGGAATAACAGACCAATGTATTCAACTACACTGTATTCCTAGAGGTCACAGACTGGAGAGCATTGACTAGGGCAGCTGAACAATGTGGCCCTGACTTGTTCTTCCTCATTTTGTTTGTCTTAGAAAAGTTCACCAGGGGATGAACATACTCTAAAAACTAAAGGCTGGGCCCAGTGGCTCATATCTGTAATCCCAGCACTTTGGGAGGCTGAGGCGGGCAGATCAGGAGGTCAGGAGTTCGAGACCAGCCTGGCCAATATGGTAAAACCTTGTCTCTAGTAAATATACAAAACTTAACCGGGCATGGTGGTGTGCACCTGTAGTCCCAACTACTTGGGAGGCTGAGGCAGAAGAATCACTTGAACCCGGGAGGCAGAGGTTGCAGTGAGCCGAGATAGCGCCACTGCACTCCAGCCTGGGCAATGGAGCAAGACTCTGTCTCAAAAAACAAACAAACAAAAACACTAAAAAAGTTCAGAAATGTAAAATTTACAATCTTATTGTTAAGTTTTGTTCAGTTTGTTTTTGTTTTTGAAACAGGGTCTCACCCTGTTGCCCAGGCTGGGGTGCAGTGGCACGATCATGGCTCACTGCAGCCTCAACCTCCCAGGCTCAAGTGATCCTCCCACCACAGCCCCCCAAGTAGCTGAGACCACAGGTGCATGCTACCATGTCCAGCTAATTTATAAAGTTTTCTGGTAGAGAAAAGGTCTCACAATGTTGCCCAGGCTGGTCTCGAACTCCTCAGCCTCCCAAGGTGCTGAGATTATAGTCATGAGCCACCATGCCTGGCAGTTTTCTTCTTTTGTTTTAAAGTGAGACAGAAATTAAACTGATATACCAAAGGAGTTCATCACACTGAAATTTAAACAACTGCGAGGCTCCCGCACAGTCAACAGCAATCCTGTTTACTGTCTGCATTATTACACGTCAGAGGTATGAATCAGATTAATAAATTAAATTGCCTCAAATGTGAGTTTTTGTATTAATGCCGTTGGTGAAGGCATTTGTCATTTTTTGCTTATATTAGCCAGGAAAGGGGATGTCATGCATCTTGTGACTTGGACAATATTCGTAATTTGTCTGTGCTCAGACACGGTTATGGAGTTATCTTATTTTTGTCCTGATCCATCACGGGCACAGAGTGGCCTTGTCTGCTGTCGATGTTCTACGAGATTGTTTATGTCCAACAGGGGACATCAAGACCTGGTTGATAGCACCAGGCCAGCTCTTGGATGTCAGGGGCTGCTTTTCTTCTTTCTCAAGTAAAGCTCACTCAAGTTGGCATAGGAGGTTTAAATGTCCAGCATGCCCTCTCCATTCTCCTCCCCTTTTCTGGCTAACAGAACCTCTCTTTCCTACAGGTAACACATTGAAGGTGGATTGTGTGGACTAATGGACCTCAACAACACTCATTTAGCCAATGAAAAATCATTTATTATTATGCTAATTTATGAATTCACCAGTGGAATTATAAACTCTTGCCTAAGATCATCCAAAAGTGAATCATCCCTGAAGCAGGGTTCTGATTAGGGCCTTCAAATGCTACCTAACCATCTCTATGGTATAGATGGACATTAATTTACATTTGCACACATCACGTTGTTCACACAGAGAATAAAACACTGCCAAATCTTAATTGTATGGAAAAAAATAAATCTGACATATTATCTAGAAAATTTTCATGCATTCTGAGTCTTTGACATACCACAAAAATGGGATCATTGGCAGCTGAATGTGGCAAAGCGTTTGTCCCGTTCAAGAAGGAATGAACCAAATTATGAAGGCTCATCACTCTAGAATCCAGAGTCCCATCGGCTTTATCAAACCCTTCCAAGGCATTCCTGGGAGAAACAAGTATATCAGTGACAACAGACAAAGACTGATAAAGGTCTCTTTTTTTGTTGTTTTCAGCCTAGATGATAGTTTTCTAATTTGAGATTGGGTAGGTATATGGGAAGCTCTGTCATAACAAATTCACCAAGAATTAGGCCCAAACTTTAACGATAATCCTCTGTAAGGCGAGATAACTCCTAATCAATGCTATTTCTGAATTATATCTCTTTTGTGTACTGTGTGACAACCTTCATACCTGTCTCTCATACCCTTGGAGAGCAGGCTCTGTGCTTTCTTCAGATATTCATTGCCAGGGTTCAGTACCATGCCCAGCACATGATTGCGATCAATATTTTATTTAACATTTAATCTGATATTTATATTTCTCAACCAAATAGACCTTCAGCTTGACTGAAGGTCCAGGTACTCAATAGGCTGAGATAGGAGGATCACTTGAGCCCAGGAGTTTGAGGTTACAGTTAGCCATGATTGTGCCACTGCATTCTACCCTGGGTGACACAGCAAGACCCTGGTTCTACAGAAAAGAAAAAAAAATTTCTACCACCATAAAAGACTTTAAAATTATGAAATACATTTATAAATAAGATTTTAAACAAAGATGGGTCCAAAAAGGGGGTGGTAGATAGATTAAAGATCTTCTCCAAAACTGGATTCTCTCTCCCTCTCTTACCTGTGTTTAAAGACAATTTGTATGGGACCGGGGCAGGGTAGGCTGAACTCACATGAAGAGGTTCTGTTAAGTGTAGCATGGCTCAGAGTCTGCTGGGGTTGGACACAGCCTTCAGAGTAGTGTCAAAGGTGGGGGAAGGATAACATTTAAGGTTGCTTTGAAAAGGAGGATGAATTAATTTTTCATTGTGACAAAAGTGCTGTTAAAATAGATTGCATTTCCTATATGTTTGAGTTAGGGGAGTTGTTCTCAAAATGCAGTGCTCAGAACACCTTAACTAGCATTGTTTGGGATTTGCTTAGAAAGGCAAATTGTTAAGATACAGCCTATACCTACTGAATCAGAAACTCTGGGAGCAGGGCATGAAATATGTTTTTCTTTAGTGATTTTGAGATGTGCTTAAATTCTAGGCCCGCCTCTACAGGTACATACCACCACACGTGGCTACTTTTTAATATTTTTTTGTAGAGACAGGGTTTTGCTGTGTTGCCCAGGTGGTCTCAAACTCCTGGACTCAAGCAGTCCTCCCTCATTGGTCTCCCAAAGAACTAGTATTACAGGCATGAGCACCATGCCCAACCTGTGGTGGAAGATTAATAGTGGTCTTTAAATGTTAAGTATTGTAATGTCATTGCTATGCTATGATTTGAGTTGAATTTAGTCTGCAATACTCCTCTGAGATCTCAGACCCCACTATTAAGGTGTATGGCTGATAAATTTCTAATATCAACATTTTTAAAAATAAGAAAGAAAAGAGAAAGGGCATGGGCCTTGAAAAAACACTATATTTAATGAAGTATCCTGGTTCTGAAGACTGGACCTATTAATGTACAGCAATTAGAAATACAAAAGATGGTTTTGAACAGCTAAGTTAGAAGGTATTAAAACCACATTGTCAGTCATAGTAGATGGGTAAAGACTTTCCTCACACCAACCCCTTGCTAACTTCTCTTACTAAGCCTCTCTCCATCACTTAGCTTCGTAGGCAACCCCCAAAACCTGGGTTTCCTTCCAGTTCATTACAACCAGATGCATGAAAACCTGTACTGTACATGCAGGTCCAGCAGAGCTAAGAGCACCCACCTGAAACTGAAGGTAGAGTTCTGGAAGAAGGGAGGATTGTCAAACTTCTGGAGAGACAGGCAATCTCGTATGTTTTTTAAGGTTGGCAATTTCACACTATTTCTTCCCATTTGATTTCTTCTCAGCAAACCTTCATAGGTTCCATTGCACAAGGTGACCCGGTGGTTGTAGTCCTCCAAGCTAAGATTTGTAATAAGATATAAAATAATATGTCTTGGCTGGGTGCGGTAGCTCACGTCTGTAATCCTACCACTTTGGGAGGCTAAAGCAGGTGGATCCCGTGAGGCCAGGAGTTCGAGACCAGCTTGGCCAATATGGCAAAGCCCTGACTCTACTAAAAATACAAAAATCAGCTGAGTGTGGTGATGTGTGCCTGTCGTCCCAACTACTCAGGAGGCTGAGGCAGAAGAATCGCTTGAACCCAGGAGACGGAGGCTGCAGTGAGCAGAGGTCATGTCACTGCCCTCCAGCCTTGGTGACAGAGTGAGACTCTGTCTCAAGAAGAAAACAAAACAAAACAAAAGTAATATGTCTTAACTTGTGGATGGTATTATAAATTTGCACCAAGCAAACCAATCAGGGTCACAATCATGGTAAAATTTTATTACAATTACTTTACCAGAGTTAACAATACGTGGTAAAAAGTACTATACCTGAAAGCCATTATGGGTTGAGAAATTCCAAAAATGTAGATGTACAAAATATGGACATGGGTATAAATATGAATAATCATTACCATTCTGTTGGAAAGACAGTGAGAAGGTTTACAAGGCAAAATGACTCCTATTGTGTGCATTTGAATCTTGAGTAACTGAAGGGAGAATAGGATGGTTCATATTATGCTGAGCAAACCAGTTTTGGCAGAAGTGACATGTAAAATTACGAAAGTATTTTAGGCAAATTGAAGGCAAACAGGGGAAGTCAGAGTAAAAGCAGATGAAAGTACACAAAGGGGAGATATTAGAAGAAACGCTGCATTGGAAAACGTGCCAAGGTAGTAGAGTATCGATAGTTATGTGCTCAGCACGGGCTGAGAAGTTCCCATGTCCATAAGACATTATATCCTACATGCCTGCTGTGGCCTGGATTCCACCATCAGAATAGTGTTTCTTTCTTTCTATTTATTTTTTTCTTTTTTATTTAGAGATAGGGTCTCACTCTGTTGTACAGGCTAGAGTGCAGTGGCAAGATCACAGCTGACTGCAGCCTTGAACTCCTGGGCTCAAGCAATCCTCCCACCTCAGCCTCCCTAGTAGCTGGGACTACAGGTGCACATCACCACAACTGGCCAATTTTTGTGTTTTATTTTTGTTTTTGAGACAGAGTCTCACTCTGTAGCCCAGGCTGGAGTGCAATGGCACACTGCAACCTCTGCCTCCTGAGTTCAAGCAATTCTCCTGCCTCAGCCTCCTGAGTAGCTGGGACTACAGGCTCATACCACCATGCCCAGCTAATTTTTGTATTTTAAGTAGAGACAGGGTTTCACCATGTTGGTCAGGCTGGTCTCAAACTCCTGACCTCAGATGTTCCTCACACCTCGGCCTCCCAAAGTGCTTAGATTATAGGCGTGAGCCACCGCGCCCAGCTGGGCTAACTTTTTAAACTTTTTGTAGAGACAGGGCTTAACTACATTGCCCAGGCTTGTCTTGAAGTCTTGGCCTCAAGCAACCCTCACACCTTGGTCTCCCAAAGGGCAGACCATTATTTCACTGGTAGAGATAAAAATTTAAAGATGTTATTGTGAGGGTTTTCATGATTAGGTGTAGGACTGAGTATGTGAGAATAGAATCAGCACATCCACAGGGATGAAAGAGGCCAGGACCTAAACCCTAAGCTAAAAAAGGTCTCCAAGGGCTCCCAGGCAGCATTTCCCAAAGTGGATTCCAATGGGATGCCCCGTGAAGTAAGAGCTCCAGGGTCAGCTAAGGTTAGGCTCCTCTTGAAAAAGCCTAACACATTTATCTATGGAAGGCTTGAAGACATTCTAAAAATGTAAAACCTTTTAAATTCAGCCTTCTGTAAATTTACTTGATGACAGAAATCTCTTTTCACTTACCATCCTCTACTATCCCAAGGTACGGTGGGAAACAGCGCTTGATGGAATTAAGCTCAGTCACGGAAAGAGCACTGATGATGTCCCTACTCGTGGAGCACTGTTCTGAGCACCGGAGGAGATGCACAGGATGTGGAAGACGAAGTCCCTGCTAGCTGGGCCTGGGCCCCTCAAAACGCGTACCTGCTCAGGCTCAGGGTGTTGGCAGTGAAGCCTGGGGGCAGGGGAAGCCTGAGCTCTGTGCCCTAGAGCAGTCTAAGGATCTGGGAGGAAAGTAGAGCAGTGGGGTTTAAAACACGGGGATTCTGAGGCTAGACGTGGTGGCTCAGGCCTGTAATCCCAGCACTTTGGGAGGCCAAGGCAGGCAGATTACATGAGGTCAGGAGATCGAGACCATCCTGGCCAACATGGTGAAACCCCATCTCTACTAAAAATACAAAAATTAGCCAGGCATGGTGGCGCAAACCTGTAATCCCAGCTACTCAAGAGGCTGAGGCAGGAGAATCGAGTCAGAGGTTGCAGTGAGCCAAGATCACACCACTGCACTCCAGCCTGGTGACAGAGTGAGACCCTGTTTCAAAATAAAGAGGCGCGGGGTGGGGGGGGACATGGATTTTGGAGGGAAAAAATGAATAAAGGAAGGTGAGGAGCCTCTTGGGAAATTTTTTGCTGTAATGTGTTCCAGGACAGAGAAACAAATTCA
Organism: Rhinopithecus bieti; assembly: GCF_001698545.2. Lineage (NCBI taxonomy): Eukaryota > Metazoa > Chordata > Mammalia > Primates > Cercopithecidae > Rhinopithecus > Rhinopithecus bieti. Next base: position 2,431,037 of record NW_016819762.1, on the reverse strand, counting down.
AGGAGTCTTTGAGGACAGAACTCTTCATGGGCTGCACGCCAGGCCACTGACCTGTGTGTGAAGTCTTTAGCATGTCAGAGACCATCCTTCCCTGGCTGTCCCCAAGCCCCTGTCCTCCTCAACTCACCAGCATCCCATGGCTCAGCCATATCAGGCTGTTTCCAGAGAATTATCTAACTTCACGAATGACGCTCCCTCTACCAAGGACTCACCCACTGCCCTCCCACACTCCCCTCACCCTCCTCTACACCTGACTAAGGCCTGTGCCCCTTCCATTCTCAGAACCACCATCTCTGCCTCTTTGGGACTTGCCCAGACTCTCTTCTTGTCTTTGTGTATACATCTATTACAGTGCTTCTCACACTCAATTGTAATTTACTTACAAGAAATCTATCTTTGTTAATACAAGACAATATTCAAAAGGGAGGTTTTATTTCACTCATCTTTGTATTCTCAGCAGTAACTACATCACGTAGGATATGGTGGTGCTTAGCAAATGTTGACTGAATGCAAGAACTACTCATAATTTGATTAGGTTGGTGTAAAAGTAATTGCAGTTTTCGCTGTTACTTCTAATGGCAAAAACCGCAATTACATTTGCACTAAACTGATAAAACGAACCTGACTTCAAAATGAATGATGACCAAGCATAATCAATTCGCAAATGTGATTTTGATATATCTATTCTTTTAATTAAAGAGCTTAGAATTTTTGAAATCCCACCTCCCATAGGAAAACTGTTTTCAGAAACATGTAAATAGGATACCACATGCCTAAGAAACAGAACTATAAAGTGACTTCTCCATGTCTCAGACATCAGAAAAGACTGTCTCTGGACACCATTGCAGGTATACGAGCCATTACCTATCACAGACAGTTTCCCAGCTGGAGAATCTTGAGTTCTGACTAATCAGAGTCGGATCGTCTGGTCTCGCTGCTCCAAACAGCTGGTCTGTACACACATCACACTCGTTCCTCCCAGTGGCAAAGTTCCAGTAGGGCAAAGCAAAAGACTCATTGCCAATGAGTCGCTAAAAGCAAAGGGCAGGACTAGTCATTTAATCCATGCCATCAGATACAACAAGAAAGCATACAAGGCAAAGACTGATATGTATCTCAACCAAATGTCTAACAAGACTAAGAGTACCAGATGGATAAATGAATGAAGAAACTGTGACATAAATCAGTGTGTGTATATTATATACACACAAAATACATATTATATATTATATATATATAATCAGTGTGTGTATATTATATATATAATATACATATATATACTGTATACAATGGAATATTATTCAGCCTTTTAAAAGGAGATCCTGCCATTTGCAACAACATAGATGAATCTAGAAGACATTATGCCAAGTGAAATAAGCCAGACACAGAAAGGAAAACACTGTATGATCTCACTTATATGTGGGATCTAAAGAAAATTAAAAAAAAGAAAAAGAAACAATGAATACATAGAAAGAGAGTTACATAGTAGTTACAAGGGACTGGGAGAAATGGGAAGACGTAGACTGAAAGGTGCAAAGTTGCAGTTATGTAGGATAAATAAGTCTAGAGGTCTGAAACTATAGTTAAGGTTGTATTGTGTACTGGTAATTTGCCAAGAGAGCAGACCTTAGGTACTCCTACCACACACACACAAAAAGAGATATTTCTATGTGATGCTGAGTATATTAACTTGCTTTAGTGCACTAATCACTTACCTTATATGAACATCAAGATAAGTATATCAAAACTCACATTGTATGGCTTAAATATATACAATAAATTTTTTTTTAATTAAAAGTACTAAATGCATAGTTTTGACCTACCTGGAGATCTCTTTCCAGACACAACAAATGGTACCGGTGCCAGGTAACAAAAGCAGGTCCTTGATGTGAGAAATCTATGGCCTTGTAGGGGCGTCCTGGTCCTGAAACAATTGGGAAACATATTAGAGATGACAGAATAGAATTTTTTAAATGTTAAATCTTACCTAGGCTGTATCTACAGAGCCAATAAGTCCATGATGTTTTATAGTAGTAAGAAAAAATTTGTTATTTCTCTCTCCAAAAGCAACAGCAATGACATGAATTTCAGAAGTAACTAGTACTTTTAGGATAAATCCTCCTTTATCTGTCAAAAGGTTGATTTCTAGCAGAGATCCAGGAAATTCAGGTGACTTTCAGCCCCTGATACATATTTAATTTGTAAGCAACAATCCATTCAGGTGAAATAAACTATCCAAAAGAATAGATCATTAAGACCTAAATGAATTATATTTTTAAAAGGCATTTGCTAACCTATGTTTCACAAAGGTATAAATTTAAAAGGGAGGGATTAATAATATCGTCACTTCTACTGCACTTAGTCCTAATGCAGTATTTATGTAACCAAAAAGAACTTTCACGTATTTTGCCTCACCCATCAATCTGTTATAACTACTAGCTGACAAGCATGCTCACTGAGACCAGAAGAGAGAAAAATACATTCAAGCCATTTAGGCTGGACACTGGAACTGCCAATTTTAGTGAAAAGCTCTGGACGATTTAATGACCTCCTTACTACCTGGTCCATCCTTCTTCCCTTTTTCATAACAGCTTTGATGGTTATGTAGACACTTTAGCTAACTTTAGTTCTTGTTCAAAATACCTATAATAACTTCAGAGAGTTGAACAGACATGAATATAAATTTAATTCCCAGCTATGACCAGAAACTATCATTTTCTTTTCCTCTTGAGAGACTACCCTCTCATAAAGCAAAAATTCCTCAGAGTGATGACAGGAAAACTATAAAGGTTTATAGCCAAAAGAGCCTCCTTATCTATCGATAAAGAAAGACAGATGCTTACCTGTAAGGCAAGTTTTAAAAGACTCACACTGAGAAAAGCACTGCTGTCCCTGATGTTGGCTACACAGCCCTGTTTCACGTTTAATCCAGAGCAAGGTTTCAAATTCGCAGAACCCAACCACAAGAGGGTATCAAGTGAATGGAAACAAGTGATGAGCAGAGGGATGAACGTGTCCAAATCAGAATCTCACTCTTCAAAGTGAGCTTGATGTCTTCATTCATCCTGACCCCAATGAAGGACCCCAAAAATGGGGACAGGTGCATGTACAGCCATGCATTCAAGGACTGCTATGAGAAGAATGTAGGAGGGGGTCAAGCCCTCCTAGAATACATTGGTGTCTGTGGCTTTCCTTTAAGGACAAAGCTGAACCTACTTGATCCATGACGTTTATAACAGACAACCACCTCATTCCAAGTCCTATCCAGGCCCCAATTTTTAAGACCTGGAAGGCCAGGTCACCAATTTCTCAAGCATCCAACATGACTGTGTTGCAAATAGCTAAGCAGCAGAAACTCTACATTGCTGTGGCTAAGCTTGTACTTTTCCTTGACAATACAGCTCCAAGAAACCGGGGGGTTCTGGACCATGCAGGAGTACCATAAATGATTATCTGAATGTCAATCATGTGATAGACTGCCTAAAATCCACCCGAAGTTGATCTATCATGTGAGTTTAACAAGATACCCACTTCCAACATGCGCACTCTAATTCCACCCAAAGAAGCTTCATGTGCCTTGGCACATGTTCAGTTAATTCCTCTAATTTGGAGAAAAGGTCAGAGAGGGCGTCCATGGCCAGATTTGCAAATATTTTCTTCTGAAATCAAAAGGAATTCACTTCCACTTCACCAACTCATGCTTTTGACGATTAACAGCTTCAGAGAGAAGAGTTAACACTTTGAACCAAGAAGATACAGTAGAGGAGAGGACATTTAAAGTGTCTGCAGCCAATGTGCAGGAAGAAACTACGTCTTTCTAACTCCAGGCAGTATTTGATAATTCTATGACTTTTATAAACCTAAGGCTGCCTTGAGGTTGCTCTCTTGTTAATTAACTTGCATGAAATTACTTCCCACCGCCATACCCTCAACCCAAACAAAATCTGTAATAATATACCTTCAGCCAAGGAAAAAACCCACCTAATAATGTATCTCTAACAGAATAATAATGCAGCCACACAAAAAAATCATAAACACTGCAGTTGGCAAACTGCGGCTGGGTCCCATTGGGCCCAAGCAGGCCCAGCCAGTGTTGCGTGGTGATCACGTAGTCGGGGTGTAGGCTCTTCTTCGCGAGATCTAAGGCGCCCAAGAACTGCTCTCTCTCCTGAGGACTCAAAGAATGGATGTTCTGCCGAATCACTGGCGGTTTCTTCCGATCGCAGTTGGGGCCCGTCCAGCCAAACTTGCAGTCTCCACAATTATAGCCGGCAAAGTTTCCTAGTTCACAAAACAGAAAGATGGAAAGGGAAGTGGGTTTATGTCATTTGGAAGAAATTTCTGAATTTGTACTCTGAAATTTGAATGGAAGTGAAGATGAAGGCGCTTACACAAAGGCAAAGAAAGTCCATTTTCCTCCCGTGGTCTTCTCTTAAATGTTTCTATCTCCAAGTGGACTAAGCACTAGAGACTTTCCTAGACACATTCCCAGCAACTAAACAGGACATGAAATACGTTGTATACTGCAATGAGCTAAACTGTGTTACCCCAAGTCCTAGCCCCAGTATACCTAGTATGTGACTATATTTGGAGATAGTGCCTTTAAAGAGGTAATTAAGGGTAAATGAGGTCCTTAGAGTAGGCCCTAATCCAATATGACTGGTGTCCTCAAAAGAAGAGGAAATTTGGACACAGTTTTGGAAGGAAAACCACATGAAGACACAGGGAGAAGACAGCGATCTGCAAGCCAAGGACAGAGGCCTCAGAGGAAACCAGCTCCCTGATCTCAGCCATCCAGCCTCCAGAACTGTGGGAGGGTGAATTTCAGTGTTTAAGCTGCCTAGTCTGTGGGACTTTGTTATGGCAGCACTAGCAGACTCATGCACACACTCCTTCCTCCCAGGATCGCAGAGGTGTCTCCTGTGCCCGCTTCACGCCCACAAAAAGGGATGACACAGAACAGTTCTTTGATTTAGAGAAGGAAGAAAATACACAGCAAGCTAAAGATGAAACCAAAATAAATACATGGCTGGGTCCAGTGGCTCACCGCCTGTAATCTCAGCACTTTGGGAGGCCAAGGCGGGCAGATCACTTGAGGTCTGGAGTTCGAGACCAGACTGGCCGACATGGTGAAACCTCATCTCTACTAAAAGTACAAAAAGTAGCCACGCATGGTGATACATGCCCGTAATCCCAGCTACTACAGAGGCTGAGGCAGGAGAATGGCTTGAACCTGGGAGGTGGAGGTTGCAGTGAGCCGAGATCATGCCATTGCACTCCAGCCTGGGTGACAGAGCAAGACTCTGTCAAAAGAAAAAAGAAAAGAAAGAGACACAGAGAGAGACACATAGAGAGAGAGAGAGAGAGAAAGAAAGAAAGAAAGGAAAGAAAGGAAGAAAGAAAAGAAAGAGAAAGAAAGAAAGAGAGAGAGAGAGAGAGAGAGAAAGAAAGAAAGAAAGAAAGAAAGAAAGAAAGAAAGAAAGAAAGAAAGAAAGAAAGAAAGAAAGAAAGAAAGAAAGAAAGAAAGAGAAAGAGAGAGAGAGAGAGAGAGGGAGGGAGGGAGGGAGGGAGGGAGGGAAGAAAGAAAAGGAAGAAAGAAAGAAAAGGAAGGAAGGAAGGAAAGATGGAAGGAAGGAAGGAAAATACATGAATTAGCTGATTTCCAGGAATTTAGAAGAAATCTTATATTTAAAAAGCTGGCTTATTTCACAAATTTAACAGCATTAAGACAAAATCAGCCGAAGCTGGCAAGTCCTAAAGGTGAATTAGCAGCCATGATGTCAGGAAGTGTGTACCACCGCGGGATTTCTGTCAGCTGCACAAAGCTCCCTGCTTTCTCAAAGTCCAGGGAAGGAGGACAGCACTAATAAGATCAAGCTCTGGGCATCTCTGATCAGCATCTCAAGTTTCCATCCTTGTAGCTTGCCCCAGACTCTTCCCTTCTTAGCCTTCCAACTTATTGCATTGGGTATGACCAACACTTCACTCCTTAGGTTAGAGGGTAAAATTTGAATATCATTAGAGCAAAAGGCTGAAACAAAAGGGGATAATAATGCTTATCTCCCAGAAGATTAAAGGGATTATGTAAAGCATTTAAAGAGGGTGAACAGCTCACTTACTCCTCCTCCTCTACCTCATGCCCTAGGCCTATTTGCTTGCTTTTCCTTCTTCCTGGCACACTTTTCCCTCACTGTCTGCCTAAACTCCTCTTTACCCGCCTGACCCATTTCTCCTTTAAGCTTCACATTGGTGGTCTCTAAGGTCATTCTTGATTCCACAGGTCGGGGTTCAGGTCGGTTACTTCCTTGCACCTCATACATCCCCTTTCTTCACATTTATTTACACTGATTGTAAACATCTCTACACTTGTTTCAGCTCTAGGCAGCTGGAAGGCTGTGAACTCACTGCCTAGGCCTGTGCTTAGCCTTGTTCTAAACAAACATGCGTTGAGTGAATAAGTTGAGTGACTATCGAGCATGTATGTAGCAGACGATGCCACATACATTTTCTCTCCCTGTTCTGTGGGTTTGCAAAAAAAGCAGCCCTATAAACAACTTTGGTAAACTACAAGTAGCAAAATAGAGGTAAGTAAAAAGTACTATGACCATAGGGGAAGGAGGGTTATTTGAATCTCTCAAGGAAAGGAAAATTTTCCAATAGCATGAAAACGAAATGATTAACAGCACTCTGTAAAGAAAATGCACAGGCTTCCTTTTCTATAGTGGATTTTTTTCATGGTTAAAGAAAATTTCCTTAAAATGTAAGTAGGGAGAATTTTTTCTAATTGTATCGGTTGAGTTTTTTGTTTTTTATAATATATTTTATATCCCACCTTTTACATAGCTCAATTATCTGTATTTTTCTGTTACAGCACTCTATGAGAACATAAGTAAAATATTGAAAAAAAGGAAAATTCTACTCTTCCCAAGACTAAAATCATGTTTTGAATAGTTTAACGTTAAAATGTATGTTGATTCCTGGAGATAATTAAATACAAATTATTTATTTAACAAATACTTATGAAGCGGCTTCTATCTCATCAGATGCTACGCAAGATGCTTCAAGTTTTATGGACCTTGAAGTCTGTTTTCCCTGGGGCAACCTTACTAAAACTCTATGTTTTAAAAACAGATTTGATTCAAACATATCACCTACTCTGGCAGTATAGGAATGGAACATTGTTTTGAGAACTGAGTGAACAAAATGATGTGTCTAAAGAAGAGTAGCTACCCAGATTAAAACTCAGTCAAATTTCCAGCTTGTGATCTATAGCTGATTGGAGGTAAATGTCTAGTCACCTCTCTACCGTAGAAGAGTAATTCTGTGCTTCATCATGCTGAGAAATTTGGATGATGATAATGTCGCTAGAGGTTCACTGATTGTAACCCTGGTTTGCATAAGTTGCTAGTGGAAGACTGCAGAGTGTGGGGGAGAAGGCAGATGGGAATCTTTTGTACTTTCTCCCAAATTTCGATGTGAACCCAAAACTGATCTAAAATAATAAAGTCTCAATATTTAGAAATATTAATAAATAACACATCTAAATTTAATAATAATAATTTAATACATTCTTGCATTTAAAGGCATAACACTTGTTTTTGAGTTGGGGGTCTGATTGTTGAAATTGAGTAATTCATAATTTATGCCATGAGTTGGAGGACTACTCTATTTTCTTTGTCATGATTCTTTGTAGTTGGCAGAAACAAAATAATTGACTCATGTATTTATTTAATAATTTATTGAACACCTATCTAAAAGGTATCCAGCACTACACATGCACTGACAGTGAAGGAGGTGTGAGTGTGTGGGGGCAGGGGGTAGATAAATCTTTGTAGTTTTGACTCAGTTTTGCTGTGAACCTAAAACTGCTCTAAAGTCTATTAAAAAATACAACAATTTAACATGTCTTCCTTTATGCTACCATAGCTTTTATGTTATAAAACACAAGCACATTAATGTGGAGCACTTAGAACTACATCTGGTATATAGTGAGTTAAATATATATATTTTTTATTTATATATTATAAATATACATATTTATTATATATATAGAGAGAGAAAGTGGGGTTTTTTTGTGTGTGTGTGTTTTGGTATTTTTTGGTCAAGATAGAGCCTCACTCTGTTGCCCAGGCTGGAAGGCAGTGACGCGATCTCAGCTCACTGCAACCCCTACCTCCTGGGTTCAAGCGATTCTCCTGCCTCAGCCTCCCTAGTAGCTGGGATTACAGGTGCACGCCACTACGCCTGGCTAATTTTTGTATTTTTAGTAGAGACGGGGTTTCACCATGTTGGCCAGGCTGATCTTGAACTCCTGTCCTCGGGTGATCTGCCTGCCTTGGACTCCCAAAGTGCTGAGATTATAGGCGTGAGCCACCGCACCTTACTGTGAGTTCTATGTTAAGCGTTATTATTACTAGTATTATTAGAAACCACTTATCAAATAGTACAGCAATTGTTTGTCTTCATATCTATCTTACATATCACTATACTGTGCACATCTTAAGAATCACGTCAGTTTTCCCCCCCTCTGTATCTGAAGGGCCTAATTGATGCTAAATAAATGTCGGTTGGGTAGGTGGTGAAAGAATCAATGGATAATTGAAAAAAAGGGATCAGACACTAGTGGATACAAACACAGATGGCCTCTGACTTATGATGGTTCAATTTAAATTTTTCAACTTTAGGATGGTGCAAAATCAATATGCATTCAGTAGAAACTCTACTTCAAATATCCATGGAACCATTTTGGTTTTTACCTTCAGTACAGTATTTGATAAATTACATGAGATATTCAACACCTTATTATAAAATAGGCCTTGTGTGAGATGCTTTTTCCTAACTGTAGGCTAATGTTAGTGTTCTGAGCGTATTTAAAGTAGGTTATGCTAAGCTACGATGTTCATAGGTTAGGTGTATTCAATGCATTTTTGACTTAATGGTATTTTCAACTTATGATGGATTATTGGGATGTAACCCCATCATAAGTCAGGAAGCATCTGTATAAATGAGGCAGAATACCTTAGTCTAGCGGAAATGAAGGACATGTACACAATGGCATTTCAACACAAGTCAAACTGTGGGAAAAGTGAATACAGAGAAATAAATCAAGCTCCATTGGATGACAAATGATGAAATGATTAATCTTGATTCAGAAAAGCAGAGATGCTTCACAACTATAGTGAACAAGAAACTTTAACATAACCAGAGTTGCCTCCAAAAGGCAATATATAAGTTCTAATAAGAAAGTTTTCAACACCTGTGAAAAGAATGGGAGGGGGAAAAAAAGAAAGCTTGTGTCTGTTTTGGAGCTCATTTATGACCCAGAAATGTATTCGATTAAAACATTCCTTTTCCAAGATGTCTCAGAGAAATTCTTCCAAAGCTCTGCAGTCGGGTCCCTTTCATTTCTGAGTTTACAGACCTGACCTGAAGAATTTATTGAAATGCTGGAGGTGACTGAAAAATGTAACAACATGAAAGTCTAGCAGACAAAATGTTTATTTCTTTAATTTAGATTTCCTAGTAGTATCTTCCATCAATTTAACATAAGTTAGTTTTTCTCTTCTTAATCTACCAATGCAAAAAAATATAAGAAGAGAAGCATTTTAGAAAGAACTGTGTTATCTTACTGGGAAACAGAGAGAAAAGAAAAAAAATGATTCCTAGATAATATCAATCTATCGATCACTGAGTATGTTCTTGAGTGAAAATTAAATTTAAAGAGTCAAAGTCTTATGCTTACAAAGGACTAGGATAAAAATGGAAAAAGAGTGTGATCATCTAAACACCACACATTCCTACGTGAACTGCATCAGCTCAACCTCAGAAAGCCATTAGACTAAATAAGCTTGAAGCCCACCAATTAGTGAATTTACAAGGAACTCTAAATAGCCTATTTCTTTTAATTAGAGATTCTATTATTTTAATAACAATACTTTATACTTACATAGGTCCTTTCATCTACAGAACTCAAAAGGATTTTACAAGTGTGGTTTCATCATTATCCCCATTTCAGAGATTGGAAAATGGAGGCAATTAGTCACTTGTACAAACAAGAAGTTCACTGTCAACTGTTCAAAAACTATTTGGTGTACAAGTTTCTCAGAAGCCAAAAGACATAGCCGCAAATGGCATATTCTCATAAAGCCAACTGGCAGGTAAGCCTTATAAGGTGAACAGCAAATTCACAGTCTCCTGCAATTCAGCTCTTCCTGACAATTAAGCTCAGTGGCTTTTTTGTTTCAATTTCTCCCTACAGAGACTATAGAGAAACTCTCTACAGAGAATTTCACCATAGAATTTAGAGTTTTAAAAAACAAATCCCAGAACCTGTATGTGTTTCTACTTATTAGGCTGAAATTACTTTACCAGCTTCATGATTATGGAAACTATGAGGTGTTTATTTTCCAAAGAATTCGCAATATTTGGGGTCATCAATAGTCTGTTACAAGGTACTAATCTACATCTCTTCCTTGAGAAATTTTCGATCATCCAGGAGTGACCCAGTGACTCCATTCACAAAAGAGTCATCAGGCTACTGTAGACGAAGTTCTTTGGGAGGCTCAGGATCAAGTTTCAATTCCAAAGATTGCCCCATAAAAAAGCTACCCTAGGAAGGCTAGCAACTTACTCTTTGGGGGAGAATTAATTGAAGGACATGTGTCCTGCTTTGGGACACACGGCACATCACAGAATGGTATTTACGACATACACAAAATAACTTCCCAGCTCAGTCATGAAGGACTTAGTCTCGTACCCTGAGATTCAAAGAAAAAGACCATCTAGCAAGATAAGTAGAGCCATCCAAAGTTGGTGTCACAATACAGTGGAATATTATTCAGCCTTTAAAAAGAAAAAAATTCTACCATTTGCGACAACATGGATGGACCTGGAAGACATTTGTGCTAAGTGAAAAAAGTCAGTCTCAGAAGGACAAACTCTGCATGATTCCTCTGATATGAGGCATCTAAAGTAGCCAAACATACAGAAGTACACGACAGAATTGTGATTACCAGGGGATGGGGGAGGGGTGATGGGGAGTTGTAAAGTTATAATGATACAAGATGAGCAAGTTCCAGAGATTTGCTGTACAATATAGTGCCTATAGTTAACAATAAGGCATTCAGCACTTACAAATGTGTTAAGAGGGCAGATCTCATGTTAACTGTTCTTACCACAAAAGCAAAACATAAACAAAAACAAAGAACCACGAGGAACCTTTGGAGATGATGGATATGTTTATTATCTTGATTGTGGAGATGGCCACACAACTGTATAGGTATGTCCAGATACCAAATTGTGCACATTAATTATGTGCAGTGTTCTGTGTACCAATTATGCCTCAATAAAACTGAGAAACATTAAAAGCCTAGTAATTGAATTTATAGATACAGCAAATCTTAAGTTACCTTTAAAAAAATGTAGGTGTGGAAAGAGTTCTGTTCCTGATGAATCTGGACTGAGCAGATAGTGAAGGGAGGTGAGCCACAGCCTGGGCCAGGCCTGGCCTTGACAATGGCTGGAGAGGCAGACCATCTCCCTGGAGGAAGCCCTGCTTCTTTGGACTGGCTTAGGCACATGGGATTTCCTTACAGCCTGAACTTAAAGGACAGGCCCTATTTCTGGCCCAATGCCTTTTTAGAGCAGGGGATCCTCCTTTTTTTTTTTTTTTTCATTTTGAAAGTAGGTCTCCATGATCCTAAGTTCCTGTTACTTTTAGAGCAATATTTATAAACATTTCCTCAGCAAAGGGAAATAGCAATGATTCCTTCTATTCTACTATCCTCTATTCTTTCTATCCCTACCTAAAACAAACAAACAAGCAAAAAACTCGCTAGCCAGGGCAAAAATATAAAGAAGCTGGTAACAAAAAGAGTTAACGGTTATATGTGACTTCCTAAAGTCCTCTACCTCAGAATTCTATGCAATGCAGATTTACAGCTTTTGAAAGTGTTGGCACTTTCTTTTTTTTTTTTAAGACGCAGTCTTGCTCTGTTGTTGCCCAGGGTGGAGTGCAATGGCGCGATTTCAGCTCACTGCAACCTCCACCTCCCGGGTTCAAGTGATTCTCCTGTCTCAGCCTCCTGAGTAGCTGGGATTACTGGTGCCCACCGCCATGCCTGGCTAATTTTTGCATTTTTAGTAGAGACAGGGTTTCACCATGTTGGCCAGGCTGGTCTTGAACTCCTGACCTTCAATGATTCACCCGTCTTGGCCTCCCAAAGTGCTGAGATTACAGGTGTGAGCCGCTGTGCCTGGCCAGCACTTTTTCATTGATCGACATAGAAATAATTGTTCTAGAAGTATTTTGGGGTTTTGAACAAAAAAGTTACTGTGTTAGTGTGGTTTTCAGTCACGCTAACCACACCAGCAACCTGCTCCTCATTCGTCTAAAAACCATGATAATTTTGAGAGGTCTATAGAAGCAAATGCTTAAATAACTTAGAAAACTGAGTAATATATATCCAATAGGTTATTGAAATTTTTGCCATGATTAATATCCAAAACTAGGACTTACGTATTCTTCTGAATGACAGAATTAAAAATATTACTACAAAATGATTATAAAGCCAGAATTTTTTTTTTTTTTTAGACAGATCTCACTTTGTTGCCCAGGCTGGAGTGCAGTGGCACGATTTCAGCTCACTGCAACCTCCGCCTCCTGGGTTCAAGTGATTCTCCTGTCTCGGCCTCCAGAGTAGCTGGGATTATAGGTGCCCACCACCACTCCTGGCTAATTTTTGTATTTTTAGTAGAGACAAGGTTTCACCATGTTGGCCAGGCTGGTCTCAAACTCCTGACCTCAAAGTGACCCACCTACTTCGGCCTCCCAAAGTGCTGGGATGACAGGCGTGAGCCACTGTAACCAGCCTAAAGCTAGAACTTTTAATGTGAAAAAAGAAATCTAATGTCTGGGCACTCATGGACATAAAGATGGCAACAACAGGCACTGGAAACTGCTAGAGAGGGGAGGCGGGGGCAAAGGTTGAAAAACTACCTACTGGGTGCTCCACACACTACCTGGGTGACGGGATCAATCATACCTCAAACCCCAGCACCATGCAATATACCTATGTCAGAAACCTGCACATGTACCCCCTGGATCTAAAATAAACTTGAAAGTTAAAATGAAAAAACAATCGAATGTCATTCCTACACCAACATCACAGGCGTTTGGATGTTCCGTTTCCGTTAGTAATACCTATTCAACCCCTTATGAAGCTCAATGACCTACATCCGCCTATGTTCCAGCATCCTGCGAGAACAGAAGTAAAAAGTGTTTTTAAAAGGAAAAAGTCTTCTGCAACCACCCAGCCTAAAACAGTGTCCAAGGGCTTTGCTGAGGTTGCTACTTGTGTTTTTTGTATTTCAGTGGCCCCCTGCCAGGCTTTGAGTGTTTAACCCCGAAGGGCATGGCTGCTGGAAACTGGAGATGGGAAAGACTGAGGAGGATTTGAAAAAGCCCCAAAGAGCTAGAGGAATGAGAAATGCACAGAGATGTCAAAGCAACAGGTAATGAGAGAGACCAGAGTCTAAAGGAAGGACACTGAGCAAATTTTGTGATGTCCAGTTCAAGTCCAGAGAAAAGTGACAAAAAGCCATTGTTATCTAATAACGACCCTCCCTGCCATAGCTCCTTGAGAAAGCTCCGTCTTGCCATCCCTCGAAAATTTTGTCAAAGTTCCAACCCAGTCATAAGTTTTAATGAGAAACATGCACTCTGCTGAGGTCAGGAGTTCGGGACCAGCCCGGCCAACATGGTGAAACCCCATCTCAAAATACAAAAATTAGCCAGGCATGATGGTGGGTGCCTGTAATCCCAGCTATTTGGGAGGCTGAAGCAGGAGAATTACTTGAACCTGGGAGGTGGAGGTTGCAGTGAGCCGAGACAGCACCATTGCACTCCAGCCTGGGTGACAAACCGAGACTCCGTCTCCAAAAAAAAAAAAAAAAAAAAAAACTGTTCAAATCATGAGAAATGTTGAGACCAGAACACCTGCCTTTGACTCCTGTCTTCTACATGCTTGCCTCACCCATCCCTTTTCAACAAGTGCAAACCCATTTCAGGAGAGGGCACCGAATCCATCTTGAAAGGACTTGCTCCAAGTTTCAAAGCTCAGTCTTTTAAGCTCTTAAATTCCCCTTCCAACAAACAAGCCAATAGTATGTTGGCATGCATTCATATAAGCAGGCTTGGCCCACGCCATATTTATTTAGTCTTCATAATTAGATGTACTAGAGGGTGTGAAGAATAAACCAGCACATCAGGCTTATTGAATATGCTTCCAACCAAAACCATCATTGGTTTGCCTTTCAAAGTCTAATCTAAGAGTCTCTGTCAAGAGTCTCATCTTTTCCTTAGGAGGAGCTCTTTTCCCAGCTCTGGCCCTCCCCACCAAGCTCGGAGCATGGGCCTCACCTGTGCACTTGCAGGTCCGGTGGAAGAATTTTCTTGGCCACTGCTCACGGTCATCCTGGTTTCGTAGGATGTAGGGACCACTCCAGGGCCTTGTGTCGGCTCGCACCTCTGTGCACTGTCCCCGGCCTTGCTGAGAGCCACAGACATCGGCCAACTCTGCACCCAGGCGTGGGCAGCACTCCTTATTCACCAGGCTGTCCACCGTCATGCAGACTCGGGGGAACTGAGCCTGGGCTCCTGGCAGGATTTTGCAGTCCAAGCAACTGAGCAGAAGCCCCCACCAAAGGGGGCTCATGGCTTTATAATTGGGAGAGCTCTCTCTCTCTCTCTTACTTTCTTTGTCTCTATCCCACTTTTCTCCTTATCTTCCACTCTTTCAGTCTTTTTTCTTTTCAGTATATTTTCTTTTTCTTTGCATTCTATTCCTCTCCTTAAAAAAATAACCACAAGAATCACAGAGGTTACATGTGTGCACGTGTGTACATGAACATGCACACACGATTTTACGTGATTCAAACAACTAACAGATTTAATTTCCTTAGAAGCACCTCTAACAACCAAATTTAATGAGGGTAGCGCTTCTCGCCATCTTCCTCCGTTAAATCAGGCTCCTGTCTAATTGAGTTAATTTACAGAGGACCCAGTCACACTACTTATTATGCTGGTATTTCCAAACCCTCTCCCTCCCTCCTTAGCTCTTGACTTTAATTGCCTTGAACTCAGTTCAAAAGCCAAACACTGGGCTGCTTTTATTCTCTCTGGCTTGCCAAGCCACGGGGCCTTGTGGGCTTGTGTAAGGGCTGGGAGAAGGCTTCATTAGGGGGATTAGTATTAGAGAAACCCTCATCATTAGCACATGACCCAAAGTGCACAATAAAGGAGATCATTTCTGGCTTTGTTTCAGGAGGGCAAAAGCATCTTCTTTATCTGGGCTTATGTGCTCCAGCCAAACTTGTGACCTCAGACATCCTGGGGAGTCAATAGATGCAGTGAGCTCTTCGTCAAAGACCCTTTACAGACAAGCTCACTTTGCTAACTACAATGCACTCATGGCTGCTTTCTGACATGTGTGCAAAAAAGACCATAATAGGGGGTCATGCAACTTCAAAAACAAAGAAACATTTATTTAGAACCAGGGTACGAGGAATTGCTTTGTTTCACAATTGGGAATCCTCTTCCCTCCAAATAATAACTTACTCTTCTCCTATTCAGCACATCTATGCAGCAATATTTTTTTTTTAATTACGTGAAGTAGCATGCCACCAGAAACTCACAATTGTCATTATCTGATTGTATGGAAGGCACTGGAACCATCTGGAATGAAGACTTGCAAGCAAATCTTTTTGATTAGACTAAAGTGAAGCATGACCGAACTTCAGTCTAGAAAGCAATGCCTCCTGGTGCTTCTGGGGAATGGTCAGGTCAGCGACAGTGGCCACCTGTCAGAGTATCCTTTTATTTTTTCACAGTGGAAACAGGACTGTCTTTGCACCTGTTTCATGGTGGAAAGAGGACTTGGTGCCACAAGGATGCGAAACGGCTTCAGCTAGTTTCTAAGAATATACTTGAATGTAAAGACACATATTCTTACATTTCAAAGCAAATTCCTAAGGTGAAAACAATCATAAAGGTATTCCCACCCCCTGTCCCTCTGTGCCACCCCTTGATGTTAAGTTGCTATGACTAATTAAATGGCAGTTCTTATGTCTGGCTCTACACCAATATCAGCCTGTACCACAGCCCTACTGAATCAGAATCTCTGAGGATGTTCCAGATACCAACCAGCCTTTGTTAGAAAGTATCTAGGCAATTCTAATGCGCAGCCAGAGTTGAGAATCACTGAATCAGAATACAGCAGAGCGCCAAAGGAAATACTGCAATAGCATCAGCTAAAAGAGACTATGTGTAATAGTTTCCTGAGGTTTCTGTAACAAATGACCACAAACTGGATGACTGAAAACAACAGAAATCTATTTTCTCACTGTTCTGAAGGCCAGAAGTCTGAAATGAAGGTGTTGGCCGGACTGGCATGTGTCAGCCAGGCAGCTGCACTCTCCCTGGAGACTCTAGGCTAGAATCCTCCTTGCCTCTTCAAGCTTCTGGCAGCTGCTGTCAATCCTTGGCTTGAAACTGCAGCTCCAATGTCTGCCACAGCCCCATGGTCTTCTCCCCATCTGTCCATGTTTTTCCTCCATGTCTGTTTCTCATAAGGACTTTTACTGGATATAGAGCCCACTCAGATAATCCAGGATGATCTCATCTCAAGATTCTTCACTCAATTACATCTGCAAAGAAGACTCTTTTTTCCAAATAAAGTCACATTCACAGGTTCTGGGACATGGATATATCTTTTGGGGAAGTCAACATTCAACCTAACACATCATGGGTGGAAAGAAACTTGGGGTCCTAAAATCGCAAAATCGCAAGGGTTTTTGAAACCTTTATTTTGGAGCTCATTCATTCCTTCCATGTGTATTTATGCACTGACACTTCATGCCAGCACTGCGACACTTGGGAATTTTCTTCTATGTTTTTGTGAAGCCTTGGGTCTCCATAAATGTTAAGATAAAATTTCTTGGATGTTAAAACTGATGGAGTCAATAATTCTCATGTCAGAATGCCCCAGGTCTAAGTCCTAGGATCTCTTTTCTTTCATTTCCACACTTGCTCGATAACTCAGCTAGTCTGAGGCCTTAAATGCAGGCTATCGTGACTTTCCAAAATTACAACTCTGACTTTGACCTCAGTTGTGAGCACCAGACTCATATTATTTAACTTCCTACTGGACCTCTCTACTTGAAGGTTTACATATTTCTCACCCACGTTGAGAACTTTTGCTCTCTCCTCCCAAATGTGTTCTCCATTGGTCTTCTCTATCTCCACAAAGAGCATCACCACAACCCTACAAGTCATCTTTGAGTCCTCTTTCCCACTTCTGCATGTGTGCTTTCCAATGCACTTCAAGTAAAATCTAAGGTACTTTGCATGTGCTACTCAGAGTGTGGCCAACAGATCCGTGAATAGTGTGTTCCTGGTTTACATCAACATAAGAACAATGAGAACAGAAATTGAAAGTCAACACTGGGAAATTTTCACAGCAATTTGACATATGCCTGAATGTTATGCCAATGTCAAATTGCACTTGTCACCATCTAAAGTTATCTGACTTATTGGTTAGGTGGCTGAAAGTTTGTCTCATCTACTGGGCTATAAGTTCATTAACTCTGCTGTGTGTTTCCAACATGTGCAACAGTATTTGGCAAATAGAGGCTACTTGATAAATAGTTGATGAATAAATATTCCCAATTCAACATTTTATGTTCATCAAAAGGGCCTCATTATTATAGTGACTGGTTTTATACAAATTAAATGCTTTTATTTTGAATATATAAAACACATTTAGACTAATAATGACCACTATTACGCTGGGGGTTTCATGCTAGGTTTTGTGAAACTGCTGCAAATGTTTGAAAACCACCAACCTGACATCACTATGACCCATGAACTCCCTCCTCAGTATTTCCAACAAAACATCACTAGTGAGGAGGTTCTCATAACATTTCAGCAACAGTTCTAAGGGCGAGGAAATTCTTCCTTTTAAATAAGTTTTTGGCCTGGTACAGTGGCTCGTGCCTTGTAGTTCCAACATTTTGGGAGGCCAAGGCAGGCAGATCACATGAGCCCAGGAGGTTGAGATCAGCCTGCGCAACATGGTGAAACCCCATGTCTACTAAAAACACAAAAATTAGCTGGGCATGGTGGCATGGTGGCACCTGTAGTCCCATCTAGTAGGGAGGCTGAGGCAGGAGGATTTCTTGAGTCCAGGAGGTTGAGGCTACAGTGAGCCATGATTGCACCACTGCACTCCAGCCTGCACAAAAGAGCAAGACCCTGTCTCAAATAAATTAAAAAAAAAAATAAGTTTTTGACATTAAGTATCATTTCAACTAAATTTAAATGTAAATATATAATTATAAATGTTAAATAAAATTTCTTTCCCCATTGCTTTCATCAAAAGCCTATGGTAACCCAGTTGGGCTCCCTAGAATAGGTACAGTACATTTTCCACAGGTGTTTCTCCCTTTTTTTTTTTTTCAGACTAAATATTCTCCATTCCTTTCCATTTTCTTTCATATGACTTAGTTTGTTTTTTGTTTTTGAGACAGAGTCTCGCTGTGTCACCCAGGCTGGAGCGCAGTGGCACGATCTCGGCTCACTGTAAACTCCGCCTCCCAGTTCAAGCGATTCTCCCGCCTCTGCCTCTCGAGTACCTGGACTACAGGCACCCACCACCACACCTGCCTAATTTTTGTATTTTCAGTAGAGATGAGGTTTCACCATGTTGGCCAGGCTGGTCTCAAACCCCTGACCTCAGGTGATCCTCCCACCTCAGCCTCCCAAAATGTTGGGAGTTTACAGGTGTGAGCCACAGTGCCCGGCCCATATGACTTAGTTTTAAATGTCCCCATCAGCCTGGTCTTTTTTATGGACAACACAGGTCATGATTTGACCTCTGAATGCAGGTTTCCCATAACTTAATTCAACGTTCCTGCTACAATCTAAGCAAAGATAACTGAAAAAGAATTACCTTGTAAGCTTTGCTAGACAGTCACATAACCTCATCAATTTTGTCTACATCCACTCAGGGTAACTCATGCTGCAGTTAAGACCTCAAAATGTCATTTGGCTTATGAAAGAAATGTTTACTTCTTATGCAGCCTGCACATCCACCATGTGTCTGTCAGCTGTGACTGTGCTGTACACTGTATTCACTCCAGGACTCAAAGTGAAGCAGCATCTTTTCATTCCTTTCATTCTGCTAATTTTGCATCAAAGTAGAGGTCAGTGATGGGCCACTACTTGGAAGAGGTCCACCTCACTCACGTCTGCTCCCACCCCATTGGCAAAAAGCAAGTCCATAGACAAGACAGCTGCCCTCAAAGACAGGGGTTCTGTGAGGATGGCCCCTTTAGGGAGAGTCAAGAAGTATTTTATTTTTACTGCATTTGAAATCAACTTAAAGCCCTATGTCATTTTCATATAGCTTTCACGTGGCTGCCTTAAAGTCAGATGCCTCTCCTATCCCCATCTCCTCTTCTATTCGTATGGAATTGCCTTTTGAGGTCTGCATTAGTTTGCTTTAGCTTCCATAACAAAATGCCACAGAGTAGATGGCTTAAACAACAGAATCTTACTTGCCCACAGTTCCGGAGACTGAAAGTTCACGATCAAGGTGTAGGCAGGGTTGGATTCTTCTGTCAAGGCCTCTGTCAAGGCCTCGACTTGCAGAGAGCTTCCCTATTGCTGCCCCGTGCCACGGTCTTTCCTCTCTGCACATGCACTTCTGGTGCCTTCTTGTGTGTCTAAATTTCCTTTTTCTAATATGAACACTGGTCAGATTAGATTGAGGCCCATCCTGACAACTTCATTTTTAACTTAATCTCCTCTGTAAAGGCCCTATTGCCAAATACAGTTATATTCTTGGGTGCTGCAAGTTGAGACTTGAACGTAGGAATTTTTGGGAGGACCCAGCTCAGCTCCTAACAGGTTGTAAATGAAAGGGTTTATTTCACCTCTGTTCAAAGTTGTCATATTAAATGGGTATAAGCAACAGGATTTCTTTCATTCCTGCCTTTGTCCTAACTACACATTTGGTTGGCCTGTCTTTATTGTCTTCATATCCCAGTTCATTGATGAAAATGACCAATGTCAAGGTCCATGGCAGGACTTGAGACATGTCACCAAACAAAAGGGTCTCACTCTGGCATTCTGCTGGGTGGCGGGGCGGGGTGGGGCAGGGGACAGAAGAGGAACTTCAGGGGGATCTTTGAACATCCTGAAATTGTGTGGAAAATTTAGCATGGGTCTTTTTCTGTCAAGAAGATTGATAGATTTTGTTAGCTTCTCAGATGGATTCACAACACTGCCCTTGAGACTTTAGCACAGGTAGAACCTTGGAGGGCTCTGTGAGAGAACTTAGAGACTCTGGGCATCGTCGGTGTTTCCAAAGGATGCCATGGCCATTAACCACCAGTCTGTTTGTTCACAATGGAGGCACCTATATAGCTCACTGCCTTTCTCCTAGAATGGCAGAGCCCCTGAGCTTTCCTGTATTCACCTGGGCTTGGAAGAAAAGCCTTAAATACTTAAAGGAAAAGGCTTAAATGAAGCTGCAACTCCATCAGCCTTGCACAAATACAGTGTCTGGCACATAGGAAGCACTTACCAAAATATTTGTTGAGTAAATGAACCATCATCTATACTATCCTCCCCAAATTCACAATCATTCCTAAAAAAGGCAGGTCACTATTTCATGGAAACACCCACTTCGAGGTCCCATACCTTGAAGGAGAGCAGAGAAAACAAAATGGGACAGGAAGTAATAATACTAATGCTTGATAGGTGAGAAAGGGCTAAAAGTATTGATTATTTAGCCAGGAGAATTGCTAAGGAGTGACAATGATTTTCAAAAAGATAAAGAGATTTACTTTGGATTTGGAAGGATAGGGCTACAGGTGATCTATATGTTGTTAAGTGCTCAATGTCATTGGGTTTGTGGTCTTTTTTAGTTCCTATGTGTTGCTTGATTGCATGATTTTAAAAGTAAGAAAGCAGCCTAATGTATTAAGTCCCTACTATGCTCCTGGCACTAAGCTAAGGGTGAGTATGTAATGCTTCTAGTTATTTATTCACTGTTTATTATCCTCATTTTACGGAAGAGGAAACAGAGCCTGCCAGACCTCGGGTAACAAGCCCTGTGACAGAGCTGTGTTTTCCTGACTCCAAAGTTGTGGTCTTTTCACCATGTCGAGTTGTCAAACTCATCATCTTCTCTGGGGAAGTCAACACAGTGCTTCATACTAAGGGACTGATGGAAACTTACAATCTCTTATCTCCCACTCCATGCCAGATACTACGCTAAGCTTGCTTTCCTTACCCTTTGTTATCTCATTTAAATTCCAAGAAACTGCTGCTTAAAATGTTAGTATTTCTAATTTAAGTGAATTGATTTAACATTGCTACCCTAGATGGAAGCCCTAAGCACATCAGAATAGAATTAAGAAGTCCTCATTCTGATGGGGGAGATTGATTAAAGTTGAGAATAAGGGTTGGGCTCTTCCTAGCCTTGCAATAACTAAATTACCTTTTAGTATTAAGCCATCAGCCTGCATTAGGGCATGATTTGGAAAAACATCTTGTGAAACTTATAGGGTATTTTTAATATCATCAAACACATTTCCTAGTGTCATTTTATGGGGATCCAGGGAGAGATTTCTTGCAGGCTTCAGGATCCAGGAAGGCTGTACTTCCTCATAGAAACCAGTTTATCCAGGACTGTTGGACCATGTGAATCTTAGGATGGTATTTCTTTCTTTACCTTGGCCAGTTATGAAGCTTAGAGCCAAATTTGCAGCCCCCACATCAAGCAACTGATTCATGCAGTAGCTACTTTAATATTTTCCTTCCCTTATGTTCCTGGGTTCTGGGATTCTTATTTTATCCTTTTGCAAATTTATGTATTTCTCCAGCTTGTCTCGAATCCGTTGAGAAATGAGACAGACAGACAGACACACACACACACACACACACACACACACACACACACACATTTCTGTATAAGTGCAAAGGTAATAAACACCCAGCCAAGTTGTTGTTGACAAAACAGGGCTTAGAGAAGAGTTGGAGAAGAATCCCTAAAAAGTTGGTATAAGTGAATACAGATCTAAGGACATAAGCTAAGAAGATCTCAGATCATAAGTATGACTGTAACTAAACATTGCTTTATTTGCAAAAGAGAAAGTCTTTGTTAGAAACCGAATAGCAGAATTCAAGAGGGGATATCTCATGGGTGTATTGAGACCATTGGTTATCAATGGAAGCCATCGAATCAAGGACTATTATAAGGAATGTTCTGAAACCCAGTAAAGAGAGGCAGCTGTGTATCATAGAGCTTAATAGTCTGAGAGTAGAAAAGTGCCTTATTAGAAAGCAATTCATTTTACTACCTCTTTTTACAGCTGAGGCAAGACTAAGTGAAAAGGGATGTTCTGCATACTTTCATTTTGCATGCCAGTACCTAGCACCAACTTGCACATAAGAAGGACTCAATGTATGTTCATGACATACTGAATTAGATACCTTAGAGAATTTGTGAGTGAATGATACAGGGTAGACATGCATGACTTTGGAACTAGGATGCCAGCCTATGGCTTCCTATGCCAGTCTGTGTGTTCAAAGGAGGAAGAAATGGCTCAAAGCCTGGGAAGCAATTGAAGAAAACGGTAGATTTGTTAGAGCCATGGCTAACATTAATACAGATAAAACATATGCATCTTTCTGCTTGCCAACGAGTCGTCTGCTCTTTTCTGCTGTGCCTCTGAATGTGAAAATCCTCCCCGTTTTTTAGTCCCCTGCTCATCTTCCCTGTCTGATGCTTTTTGATCTATTCTTTGCTGCCTCATCATAGGGAAAAGAGATTATTTTTTTTCCCTGTGACCAAGTTGTTTCCTAAATGCTGGACATCTGTCCTGATAAGGGTTTTGCTTTCTACATCTACGAGCCTTTTTTCTTCTTGGTGGTATGAATTGTTCTTCAGAGGAACTAAGCGTTAGAAATAGGATGTGTGGTCTGTTATTTCAGTTGAGTGCATTTTTTTCATCTTGAATGCATTTTTGTAGTTCATCCTTAAGTCTGTGTTTATACAACAAACACTTTTTAGTTTCAGATTTTGCATCATTTATCTCTATATTCGTCTTAGTTCTTTGTTATGCACACTGTGCCCTCTAATTCTTATTTTATCATTTTGTTTTTTATGCTTCATTCTGGTACATGAGTATTCAATTTGGATTTTTATGTGTACCCTTATAATTTAATGACTGATTTAGGTAAGCAAGAGCTACTCCTTCTTCAAAATACAGTTCTCTGGGAGGGAATTACTCTCTTCCTGCTCAATTCTGATCAAATCCAGAAAATACCACCTACACATTTGTGAGAGGTTGTATGGGCTGAAAAAATATACGTATTTTTAGACAACTTTAGTACTAACAGATCTACCAGGGTTTATAGATGTACAATTTAGATTTGCAGGGTCTAGAAGGATTTCCAAAATATATTGGCTGCCAGGCATGGTGGCTCACACCTGTAATCTCAGCACTTTGGGAGGCTGAAGCAGGAGGATCACTTGAGTTCAGGCGTTTGAGACCAGCCTGGGCAATATGGGGTAACCTATTTCTACAAAAAATACAAAAATTAGCCAGGCGTGGTGGTGCACGCCTATAGTCTCAGCTACTCAGGAAAGCTGAGATGGGAGAATAGCTTGAGCCCAAGAGGCAGAGGTTGCAATGAGCTAAGATTGCACCACTGGATTCCAGCCTGGGTGATACAGCCAGATCTTCTTGTCTAATACACACACACACACACACACACACATATACACATATATATATGCAAACACACACACATATATATATAGTCAAGAGAAAAACATAAGGTATATAGCTATAAACTATGTTTATGCTAACATGTACATGTGAGGGAGTAGGGGCAGGGAGTATATCTGCATCTGTGACTTGTCTGTGTCTATCTGCCCATCTCTGTGTGGCAATGTATAGAATAAACACAAGAAACTGGTTGAGTGCTGTCCCTGGGAATGGGCCTAATGGGGTAAGGAACAGGAGAGGAAAGAACAATTATTTTCATTCTATACTTTTCTACATTTTGAATTTTGAACCATGCACATATAGTACTTAGTTTAAAAAATTTGTTAATAAAAAATTCAAGCTAAAACAATTTAGGATGATGAGTACTTGTGAGGATGACATTACATAAAGGAGGAATTTCCTGGAAGTACTAAAAAGAGTATAACCCAAAATCCCAGCAAGTTACTTTGTGAATAAGGACAAACAGTAGAAGTTTATACGGAGAGGCAAGAAACTTACCAGTTCTATGACCCTGGACAAGTGGTTATTCTCTCTCAGCCTCAGATTCCTCATCTGTAAACCTAAGATGAAGATATCTACTTAATAAGGTATAATTTTAAGGATTAAATATGGCATTGGATATAAATTGCCTAGCAGAATCTGGCACACAGTAGGTACTCAGCACATTTTTATTATTTCCATTAAACAATGCCACAAATTTATACACAGGCAAACCATTATATTATTTGTTTATGTGTTTGAAAAATTACCACCCTCTTAATCAATAGCCCGTATGACCTCTATTTCAATGGACAGCCAGGAAAGGCTAAAGGATCCTGCCAGAGTACTGAAAAATCCTCTCCAGTGAGAAAATGTTGATTCTAGGAATGATTAATACACACACACACACACACACACACACACTCACTCATATACATATCTAAACATCTAAGTATAAGTACTTTTAATATTTTTTTCTGGAAACTTAAGTATTTATAACTCTAACACATAGAAGATATTCTTGTCCGTAATGCAATATTACTACCCAGAAATGAAGTTAACTGTTTTCTTCTTAGATTCCACTTAATTAGTCAAATGATGATATGCTATGTTTACAGCTATGCTATTCTGTTAGCCTTGGAACTTAGGAATCTCCATCACTAATTATGACAAATACATGTGGAGACAAGGTTTAAAGAAGCCACAGAGAATGAATAAACCAGATAGGAGCCCTCTTATTAATTTCAAGAGCTGCCAAAATAAATGCTATTATTAAAATAAGGAAAATATATTTTCAAAATGTCTTGACCTGAATCTGGTACTTTTACACCAAGTTCATTACTTCATCATTGCTGTCAGAAACCAACTAACCAAGGCCAGGTGCAGTGGCTCATGCCTGTAATCCCAGCACTTTGGAAGGCCGAGGTGAGTGGATCAGCTGAGGTCAGGAGTTTCAGACCAGCCTGACCAACATGGTGTAACCCTGTCTCTACTAAAAATACAAAAATTAGGTGGGCATGGTAGTGCACGCCTGTAGTCCCAGTCACTCAGGAGGCTGAGGCAGGAGCATTGCTTAAACCCGGCAGGTGGAGGTTGCAGTGAGCCAAGATTGTGCCACTGCACTCCAGTCTGGGCGACAGAGTGACACTCGGTCTTAAAAAAAAAAAAAAAGAAAAAACCATGGTGTCTGTGTCTGTTTGACATCCGCTTTGAAAATGGCTCCTCTCATTGAATCTCATCTGCACTCATTCAGTTACTTTTCACGGACCACATGTGCATATACACACACACACACAGACCTAAAAAAGAAAAAAAAACCTCCAAACTTTCATTTCATAAGCAATAGAAAAGACATATGTACTTACAAATCATAGCAGACAGCTGCGTAGTAAATGTAAATTTTGTTGTAATGAATTTTTCATTTCTAAGAAGGATTCTAGTATAAGAAGGAAGACACACTGAAAAGTAGTAGAAAACAAGATAATTTCTTAGAGGTTTTGGTTTACCTTCAGTTAGAAGTTTATAATATGTAATATTTTTGTAGTCATAAGATCTATTGAATTTAGGAAAGTTAAGTATTTATGCCATGAAATGGATTTTACCTTGAGCACCAATGATTAAAAGGCCAGGTTGGAGCTCAGCAGAAGAGTATGTAATAATGGAGGGGTGAGCAACCTTCTTGTGGAAACATTTAGTCCTTGCCGAAGACCCGAGGGAATACAAAGATGTCAGTGAACAAGAAAAGTCAGGGTGCTTTTAGGGACTGGGAACCATAGAGGGTAAAGAGGTCAAGAGTAAAGCTTCCACAAACTGAGTGGCTCAAACAATAAAAATTTATCATCTCACAGTCCTGACACCTCCAAGATCGAGGTGTCAGCAGAGCCATGCTCCCTTTGAAGGTGATGGGGCAGATCTTTCCCAGGCCTCTTTCCCAGCTTCTGGTAGTTCCTTGGCTTGTAATATAGAACTCCAATCTTCACATGATGTTCTTCTTGTGTTCAAGGCTCTGGGTCTGAATTTCCCCTTTTGTGAGGACACCAATAGATTAGATTAGGGGCCCATCCTACTCCAGTAATGACCTCATCTTAACTAATTATACCTGCAATGACCCTACTCTTAAATAAGGTCACATTCTGGGTTACTCAGGGTTTGGACTTCAGCATATAAATTTGAGAGGGACACAATTCAAACCATAACAGATAACAAATGGTGAAACTGGCATCAAAACTCAAATCCTCATTCTCTTTTTACAACCAAGACATGCTGAACACATCCTCAAACTTTTGGGTTTAGAAGGAGAGTTGGTATAGGTAATGTTGTTGTGGAAGAGAAACTGAAGAGAAGTAAGGGGGTCATCATCACAAGACTTAGCTGCTTTCTGGTGACATGAAGAATTCTGCTAATTCTGCTGAATCTCATTGAAGTGCCAAACTGGGTATAGGGGAGTCTACTTCTGCAAGGGTTAGCATTTGTCAATCAGTACCGGAGATCCTCTTAGAATTCTACAGTTAGTCCTATGCATGGTCTCTGGGAACCATATTATCTCATAAATTTTAGATCTGGATGAGAAGTTAAAGATCATTGAGACCAATACTCTCAAGTAAGAAAACCAAAGCCCACCCGGAGTTTAGAATAACTCATTCAAGACCATAGAGCCTCGGCATCCTGATTCATAGTGCAGTGCTCTTTTCTCTCACTGGACAACCAGGGGTGAGTAAAATAGGAGATCTCTCTTATCTGTTATGGACACATTTTTCTCCCCCTACCTTTGTCTCAAGCATCTCATGTGTAAAACTCACTCTTAGCTCATCGTTCTCCCAACTCAACAATAAAGGCAGATACATAGAAAGTGCTCAGTATTTATTAAATGAACTTACTAATGACAGCAGAGAAGCAGCGAGCCTTAAGGATAAACTCTTCAACTGAAATATCCAGGTTGCGTCTTGACTCACATGCCCCTCCCTCTCTACACAGGAGTCCACAGAGCTCTTTTGCTTCTTTTAAGTTGAAGGTGGTTGTGTCTTCTCCTCATAGATGTTTCCTCTGAACTGAGCTCGAGGTTCCCAGAATGGCAGCAGCTTCTCTTCTTGCAGGAGATGTGGACACCTCTTTGTGCTCCAGGGCAACATGACTGGCTATGCCTGGGGGCTGCACTCCCTGCCTTCTGTTAATATTTATATCCAATGTCTAACACAGTGCCTAGCACAAGTAACTGAATGACAGACAATGACTATTACTCAGACTACAGGATCCAAGTCAGTTGGGGATGGGAACTTAACTTGCTAATATCTTCCAAATCAAACCCCCAAATGTGAGGTTTAATATACATTTTTTTTCACATTTATAAGAAACACATTCATTTTAGAAAAACTGAAGAACACAAAGATGTAAAGAAAAGAAAATGTAAATCACTCATAATCTCACTATCAAGAAATTATTCTAATTAATCTTTGGGTGTTTATCATTCCAGATGAAAATATTCATTCCTTCAATAGCTTTTTAAAACCTAATTGGAATTATAGTATATGTATTTTCATAGTCTACATTGACCCCCCGATTGAAGTACATATTGAAAATGCTTTTTCCAAATTTGCAGCTGTCAAAGTACAGAGGAAGGAAGTCTGAAATCTTTTCTCAATCAAAACATGGCAGTCATAGAGAATGGCAGCACCCAAGGCATCCATTGTGCTTGGAAGGTTCATTGTATCCGATGGTGAAAGTGCTTCACATCTGTGCTCAAGACAAGAGAGATTCTTTTGCAACGTGACCCTGAAGAAAAGAACACTGTGGGCTATTTTCAGATCTAATATACTTTGTAAGATGTTTTTTGATAATAGGGCACATCTCTGACTCCACATTTTTAGCCACCATCCTGAGGAGACTTGCCAGCTTCTCAAAGTTTACACTTCTACAGGATCCAAGGGAAATACCTGCCCCCATGACTTATGCTGAGTGAAAAAAAACCCTGACAAAAATAGTACATATATGATTTTATTTATATAAAATTCTATAAAATGCAAGCTTACCTCAAGTGATAGAAAGCAGATGAGTGTTGGCCAGACAGGGTGGCAGGTAGAGCTGTGAGAAAGGAATTTCCAAGGCATATGAGGACTATGACAGATAAACATTCATTACCTTTAGTGTGATGATGGTTTCACTGATGAATTCTTAGGTGAAAAGTCATCCAATGACAGGCTTAACATATGTGCAGTATATTATACATCAGTTATACCTCAGTCAAGTTATGGCGACATGCACAAAATGACATGGACAGAATAAAAAGTATATTGCTAAGTAAAATAAGTCAGTCTGAAGGGGTTACATACAATAAGATTCCAACGACACAACATCCTGGGAACATCAAAAGTATGGAGGCTGTAAAAAGATCAGTGGTTGCCAGAGGCTTATAGGGAGGGAGGAAAAGATAAACAAGTGGAATGCAGCGGGTTTTTAGGGCATGAAACTATTCTGTGTGATACTGTAACCGTGAATGCATGTCATTACACATTTGTCAAATCCCGCAGAATGCACAACACAAAAAATGAACCCTCATGTAAACTATGGGCCTAAGTTAATGATTATATAAACAGTGGAAACAGTGGGGCCATAAGAGGCTATATGGGAACTCTTTCTCCTTTCGGCTCAATTTTTGTAAAGCTAAAACTGCTCTAAAGAATAAAGGCTATTAATTTTTTTAATGTTTAGAGATGCCAACAACTATAAAATTAGGAGATTCCACCTAAAAGTCTAGATCTCAAGCTCATCCCAAAAGACAAGAAGCTCCAGAAACCCTGCGTTAAGCCTACTCGTGGCTACCCAGGATCTCACAGCTAGTGCTCCTCGTCCCCATACCTTGCCACCTGGCCCTGCAGGCCTCACAGCTTTTAACATCTGCCTTCTGTGCTTGGCCTCCCCGATCCTGGCTCCTGGCCAGAGCCCAGGAAACAGTTTCCTTAGAGGGGCGCTTTGATTCCTTTGTCTCTATTCCCAAATCTGCATCCTTTCATCAGTTTGGGCTCCTTAAGTCTATTTTAGGTGTAATGGGCCTCACTGATTTCACTAGGGGTTCTCTGAGACTAGTTTCTCCTCTCTCTTCAGGGATTTCCCAGGCAGGGAACGCCTAATTGATATTATTTGCTGATCTCCTCTTCCTTCACTCAGTTTTGTCTTGTTCCTGCTGTATACCCATTCTCCTTGCAGCAGCAAAATTAGGAAGCCAGTGTGTGGAATTTTGTTTAACCCTTTACTCTCTAGCCTCCTGCAGGTCTTCCCTAGCACTAAGCTCTCATTTACTCTGAAAACTTTCTATAATACAACGAAGGAATGATTCACTGCATCATAGAAGGCTTTTAAAGTGTTAAAGAAACCGAAGAAGAAAGTCACTAATCATTACTCCTTCACTCAGAGATAACTACAGCTTACGTGTTGATATTTATACATTCAATCTTTATTCTGTGCATATACATAATTAAAACAAAATGATCATATTACATTCTTTGTTATGATTTTTTTCCATTTAACAATACATTATGCATATTTTTCTAATATGATTTTGAAGGGTTATAGAATTCTCATTGGATAATAATTATGATGTCATAATTGATTTAATTTCGCTGTTTTTGAATATTTAGTGTTATTTACAGCTTGTCACTTGTATTAATAATTCTGCAACAAATATCCTTGTCAATTAATCTTTGCCCTCCTCTATGATATTTTCCATGAGTTAAATTCCAAGAAGCAGACTGTTCAACTACATGCTTATTTATTTTTTCCTTTTTTTTTAAACAGGGCCTGGCTCTGTCACTCAGGCTCGAGTGCAGTGGTGCAATCTTGGCTCACCACAACCTCTGCCTGCCAGGCTCAAGCCATCCTCCCAACTCAGCCTCCTGAGTAGTTGGAAATACAGGCATGTGCCACCACACCTGGCTAATTTTTGTATATTTTGTGGAGACAGGGTTTCACCATGATGCCTGGGATGGTTTCAAACTCCTGAGCTCAAGTAAGCCACTCAGCTTGGCCTCTCAAAGTGCTGGGATTAGAGGTGTGTGCCACCACAACCGGCCTTACAAGCTTATTTTTAATGCTTTTGTTATATGTTCCCAAATTGCCCTCCAGAAAGAATGCACCCACTTCTACTCCCAAAAGCAGAGGGCCCAAGACATAATTTCATATTTAAGCCAAAACTTCAAATAAAAAATATGTTCCACGTATCATCAAAGTTTAAATTTTAGTGAGTGTGGGAGCACTTGTCAAAACGTAAGATGCAAAAACTCAAAGAGAAAAGAGGAATAAAACATGATGCCTTTTTGGAAGATGTCATGATACTAATATTACAATATTTCTGTTAAAATATTACTTTTTCCCCCTCTCTCCAATTGTATTAATCATTCCACAATTGTGGAGGATGTACTATCTCAAAAGGAGAGGGAGACATGGTTTCACTATAGAAGCTTTTTGGAATAATAAGAAGTTGAACACAATAACTTCATATTTCAACTATGAGGGTTTTCTTTTAAATCTGGTTATAAATAATTTGATATGGCACCCCCTTAGAATTCATGAAGGGATGAGTCTGCAGGTCTAGTGAAGCTGCATGGTAAGTCTGTTGCCTAAAAGTCTACAGAGCAGGCTCTTCCCAGAAAGGAACGACGTGCCTGCATGCCTCTGATCACTGCCAGTTGACTCTTCTCTGCCTTTCCCTGCCCTATTCATTGTGCCATCCATATTCACTTATTGTCAACAACATGCTGATGTTACCCAGCCCCTTCTTCTGACCGTATTCTCAACCGTATAAAGCGTGATCCGGCTTAATCAACTCAGAGATTAAGAGCTGTAGTCTCTACTTGTTTTTGGAATGGATTCTGGCATTATTTATTTCTATCTTTATTTTTGTTTTTGAGATGGAATCTCACTCTGTCACCAGGGCTAGAGTACAGCGCCATGATCTTGGCTCACTGCAACCTCCGCCT
Organism: Rhinopithecus bieti; assembly: GCF_001698545.2. Lineage (NCBI taxonomy): Eukaryota > Metazoa > Chordata > Mammalia > Primates > Cercopithecidae > Rhinopithecus > Rhinopithecus bieti. The sequence continues at coordinate 2,399,730 of NW_016819762.1, read as the reverse complement.
CCTGGGTTCAAGTGATTCTCCTGCCTCAGCCTGCTAAACAGCTGGGATTACAGCCACGCACCACCACACCCAGCTAATTTTTGTATTTTTAGTAGAGACAGGATTTCACCATGTTGGCCAGGCTGGTCTCCAACTCCTGGCCTCAAGTGATCCACCCACCTCGGCCTCCCAAAATGCTGGGATTACAGGCATGAGCCACCACACCCGGCCGGTTTCTGGCATTATTAACATTTTCACTCGTCTCAAAGAACTCACAGTGGCATGTACAGACTTGGTTGATCTTCAAGCATGGGCTGGTGGTAAGGGACATAATTTGGATATGCTAAGGCATAGAAAAATGAGACGTGAAGGAAGATATTTATGTGTGGTATAGTTTGCATTTAATAGGTTGAGCATCCCTTTTTAACTGCTAAAGCACTAGAACTGTAACATGCCCAACCTGCATGTTCACCATGGGAAACGCACAACAGCAGGCTGCAACATGCTCCTAGATACCAGGACTTCAGAGCACAGTGGATAATCAGCTTCTGCAGGCTCTGGAAAGAGTGTCTAGTGGGCTGTGAATACACCTGGAGCAGAGGAGAGAGAGGAAAGCTATAGGCCTCAGCGCTCCTTGCTGTGCCCACACAAGTGCTGGACCTCCTTCAAGACTCACAGGGAACACATTAAGAGTTGAGCTAAATTGTGTCTTATAAATGTTCTTCAGTCTAGCCTCTGGGAAATCTGTGTTGGTTAATTTTATGTGTCAACTTGACTGGACACCCAGACATCTGGTTAAACATTTTTCTAGATGTTTCTGTGAGGGTATTTTCTGGATGAAATTAACATTTAAATGGGTAGACCTTAAGTAAAGCAGACTGTTATTCATAATGCAGGTGGGCCTCATCCAATCAGATGAAGGCCTGAATAGATCAAAGAATGACCTCCCCTGAGCAAGAGGGAGTTCTGCCAGCAGACTGCTTTCAGACTTGAATGGTAACTCTTCCCTGGGTCTCCAGCCTGCCAGGCTACTCTGCAGATCTTGGACTTGCCAGCCCCCATAATCAAGTGATCCAATTCTTTAAAATAAGTCTGTCTCTCCAGCTATAAATAACAGTTAACTCTTGAACAACATGGGGTTAGAAGCGCCAACTCCCCATGAAGTCAAAAATCCAAGTATAGCTTTGAACTCCCCCAAAACTTAACTACTAATAACCTACGACTGACTGGAAGATGTACCAATAACATAGTCAATGAACACATATTTTATATGTATTATGCACTTTATTCTTATAATAAAGCAAACTACAGAAAATTTTACTTAAAAATCATAAGGAAGAGAAATATATCTACTATTCATCAAGTGGAAGTGGGTCGTCATAAAGGTCTTCATCCTCATCTTCACATTGAGTAAGCTGAGGAGGAGGAGGAAGAGGAGGGGTTGGTCTTGTTGTCTCAGGGGTGGCAAAGGTGGAGGATGTAGAGGGGATGGAAGGGGAGGTAGGAGAGGCAGGCATGCTCCATGTAACTTTGAAAAAAACTCCGTGTACAAATGGACCCATGCAGTTCAAACCCATGTTGTTCAGGTGTCACCTATATATATGTGTGTGTGTGCACATATGCATGCACATATACATCTTACTGGTTCAGTTTCCCTGGAATACCTTAATATGTCTACTCTGCACTTTTCAGTGGAGGATATTCTCAAATGCAAAGAACAAGCTACCTTTTGGAGGCCTAAGTAAGAGCTGCTGTCCTCAGGGAGCAAACTTAGAATTGAGGACAACAGCCAGACAGAATCCTAAACCTCTACTCCCTCAGGAAGGGAACAATCTTGGATGAGTGAGATACCCAAAGTTGGTGTGTCAAGAGTTGCATGTGGATAAAATATGTGAGGAACCCACTAGATGAAGCACCCTGCCTACTCCACCAGTGAGGGAAAACAGGTAAACCAAGCATAATGAGAGGTACTTTACAGATTTTCTCCTCAATCCCACAGTTAAAATTGTCAAAGAAGTGAACAAATAAATTAGAGCTGAGCAGAAAATCTTTAGGAGCTGCTATGGACTGAATATTTGCATCCCCTCTCCCTGCTCCAGATTCATTCTGATGCCCTAATCCCATTGGGATGGCATTAGGAGGTGGAGCCTTTGGGAAATGATAAGGTCCAAGGGTAGAGCCCTCATGAATGGGGTCAGTGCCCTAAAAAGAAGAGGCCAGAGAGAGAACTTCCCTCTATAAACCAGGAAGAGGGCCTTCGCCAGGAACCTGACCCAGCTAGCACCCTGATCTCAACTTCCAGCCTCCAGACAGAAATGAGAAATCAACGCTTGTTGTTGAAGCGACCCAGTTTACAGTAATTTGTTACAGCAGCCTGAACTATGACAGGAGCTGTGTACATTTGAGAGGTGAAGCCAGCTGGACTTCCTGGGTCGAGTGGGGAATTGGAGAACTTTTCTGTCTAGCTAGAGGATTGTAAATGTATCAATCAGCACTCTAAAAACGCATCAATCATTGCTGTGTCTAGCTAAAGGATTGTAAATGTGCCAGGCAGCACTCTGTAAAATGGACCAATCAGCAGGATGTGGGTAGGGCCAAATAAGGGAATACAAGCTGGCCACCCCAGCCAGAGGTGGCCCCCCATTCGGGTCCCCTTCCACACTGTGGAACCTTTGTTCTTTCACTCTTCACAATAAATCTTGCTGTTGCTCACTCTTTGGGTCCACACCACCTTTAAGAGCTATAACACTCACTGCAGAGGTCTGCGGCTTTATTCTTGAAGTCAGCGAGACCACGAACCCACCAGAAGGAAGAAACTCTGGACATACCATCTTTAAGAGCTGTAACACTCACGGCGAAGGTCCGCGGCTTCATTTTTGAAGTCAGTGAGACCAAGAACCCACCGGAAGGAACCAACTCCAGACACACATTTAGCTCCCCGATTAAAACTTAGCATAAACATTTAGCATAAAGAAGACTAAAAGCATAAAGATATGTGCTCCCATTCCCAAAGCAATAAAAGGACCAAAGGAGTGTGCATGAAAGTGTGAGAGTGTGTGTGCGCGCGTGCACGCATTCCCTCCAAAGCACCAAGCAGTGGCTGTTGATGGCAGTATAAAATAATTTTCTCTTCAGGATGTTCAAAAGCAAACCTGGCAGCATGAATTAGATGGCCTAATTTTAAACGTACAAAACACCTCTAGTCCTCTAGTTCTTAATGAACAAACAAAGTGCACCATCAGTGACCTAGACACCATTTCACTTTTACACTGGAAGCAATAAGTGAAGTTAGGAATGAGTTGAGTCCCAGAGCTAGCCTCAAGTCCAAGCCATGGAGAATATTAAACTGACCTCTCCTCATGACTCTGGCCGACCCTGTGTTCCAGTCCTTCACCCTCTCCACAAGAGAGGGCTGTGCCCCCACCACGCTCTGACCCAAAGCACAGCTGGCCTTCCCTCTTCTCAGCTTGAGGTTATAAACTAACAAATATTATATATATATATTTAAGGCATATATGAAGTTTTAGTATACATATATGTTGTGAAATGATAATCAAGCTAATTAACATACCTATAACATATAGTTACCTTTTTTGTGTGTGAGACAACAATTAAGATCTATTCTTTGGGCAAATTTCAAGTACACAATAGAGTATAGTTAAGTATGGTCACCGGGCTATACACTAGATCTCCAGAGCTTGTTCATCCTACACATCTGAAGCTTTGTACTCTTTCATCAACATCTCTCCGTTTCCCTCACTTCCCATCCCTGACAACAACCCGTATTAGTCTGTTCTCATGCTGCTGACAAAGACATAGCCGAGACTGGGTACTTTATAAAGAAAAAGAGGTTTAATGAACTCACAGTTCCACGTGGTTGCAAAGGCCTCACGATCACGGCGGAAGGCAAGAGTGAAAATGAGAGCCAACCAACAGGGGAAGCCCCTTAGAAAATCATCAGATCTCGTGAGATTTATTCACTACCACGAGAAAAGTACGGTAGAAACCCCTCCCATGATTCAATTATTTCCCACCTGGTCCCTCCCACAACATGTGGGAATTATGGAGCTACAAGTCAAAATGAGATTTGGGTGGGGACACAACCAAACCGTATCACTACCATTCTGCTCTCTACTTCTAAGAGTTTGATGTTTTTAGATCCCATATATAAGCAAGATCATGCAGATGTTGTCTGTCTATGCCTGGCTTATCTCACTTAGCATAGTGTCATCCAGAGTCATCCATCCTGTTGCAAATGACAGAATCTTCTTGCTTTTTAAAGATGAATAATATTCCATTGTGTACCACATTGTCTTTGTCCATTCAACTGTTTATGGACACTTAGATTGGTTTCCTTTTCTTGGCTATTAGAATAATGCTGCAGTAAACATTGCTCTTCACTTTCTAAATATATTTTCATTTAAAAAAATCATTCAGATAGGCGAACGGAACAAAAGCAGAATAGCACAATGCACCACTCTGTGACAACCCCATTAACATTTGGTGACAATCTTTCCAGACTTGTCTACCACCGCCGTCCTCACACCGTGATTTTTAGTTTCTTTTTTTTTCTAAATAATTGTTCTTTTATAGGTTCTAAAAGAATTTGGCACTTTGGGAGGCCGAGGAGTGTGGATCACAAGGTCAGGAGATCGAGACCATCCTGGTTAACATGATGAAACCCCGTCTCTACTAAAAATACAAAAAAGAATTAGCCGGGCGTGGTGGCGGGCGCCTGTAGTCCCAGCTACTCAGGAGGCTGAGGCAGGAAAATGGCGTGAACCCGCGAGGCAGAGCTTGCAGTGAGCAGAGATCATGCCACTGCACTCCAGCCTGGGTGATAGAGCAAGACTCCGTCTCAAAATTCATTAATTAAAAATAAATAAAAGAATTTGGACATGTTCCTCTCTCTGAGCCTTTATTTTCATTGTTTATAAAAAGTGGATGGTGTTCATAGTACCTCTCTCTGATCAGTCTGTTGGAAAAATTAAATAAGTTAGTGCCTCTAGTACATAAAAAGTTAAGTTGTCCTTTCTACTCGCCATCTGTTCCTCCTTTCTACTTTCCTTCCTTTTATATTTATGCCTTGAACAAATGTTTACTAAGCACCTGCTGTATGCCTGACCCTGCACTAGTCACCAGGCTCACAAGGAGGGGGAAGAAGACAGCCATGGATCCTGCAGTCACGGTACTTATGCGGAGAGAGGGAGAGAGGGAGAGAGGGAGAGGAGAGGAGAGGAGAAGAGAAGAGAAGAGGAGGGGAGGCTTGCAGGAACTCATGGCAAGACCACCAAACCTGAGAGAGTGAGGGAGGGTGTCCCAAGCAGAGGGCACAGCATTACAAAAGCCAAATCATCAGAATGTGTCTCACTGGGTACAAGAAAGGAAGAGTTCATGAGGGACAAAGCTGCAGAATGAGTAGAGACCATGTCAGGAAAGTCCTCATGTTTCAGCTTAAGGAAGCTGAAGGCAGCCCAAAGTTCATTATCTTTTGAGTATTATCGTCTCCCTCACTCTGCCCTTGCTGGGTCTCCCACTGTTTCCATAGCCTCAGTCCCCACTTCTGAGGCTCTGCTGAGGGCGTCTTCACTGTTCCACAGCCCTCCCTGCTGTCCCCCTCCTCCCAGGAAGTTTGCCCCTTTCCCTCACCATCATGTTCTTCTGTTGCCTCTGCCATTTCCAGTTGACTCTGTGGTGGAGCAGGACACGTACCTTCCTCCAGCAGGGACTGCCATAGTTCTCAGCTCACTTTCCCAGCCAGACTCTTTGGGAGAGTGGCCTGAGCTCCTAGCCTCCACCTGCTCTTTTTCCATTTACTCCTTAACCTACTGCACCTGCGTTCAGTCATCAGCCCTCAACACTCAGTTGAGAGGAGCTGGTGAACTCGTTGTGATTACACCCAGCAGGCACCTGGCCAGTCCTTAGCTTGCTTGGCCTCTTCATAGCTTTATGACCCCCTTCTCTCCTTTCTTGGTTCACCCCTTTCCCTTGGCTTCGAGGTACCTCATTCTCCTTGTGTCCTCCTTTTTTTCTTCGTATTCCTCAGCCATCTTTATAAATCTTTCTCGTCTGCTAGCCCTTCAACGTGTGACTGTCCTTTCCTCACTGCACTCTCTCCAAAATCTGTATCTTTAGCCCACATCTGCTCATGCAGACAAATCTTCTGACTTCCAGCCACTGTAAGCCTGCCACCCCAGGTCCCCACCTTACTGTGACTCAGTGAGGCTTCCCAAAGCCAGCCTTATTGCAGGGAAAACCTGGTTTAACTAGCAAAGAGGCGAATTATAAAATATTGTGAGAAACATCGTGGTGGTTTAAATAATGTCTGCCAAAATGATGTCCTCGAGTCCTAAGCCCTGGGACCTGTGAATGTCACTTTATTTGGAAATAAAGTCTTTGAAAATATAGTTAGGCTGGGTGCGGTAGCTCATGCCTATAATCCCAGCACTTTGGGAGGCCAAGGGGGCAAGGATTGCTTGAGTCCAGGAGTTCAAGGCCAGCCTGGGAAACATAGCAAAAACCCCATCTCTACTAAAATACAAAAAAAAAAAAAAAAAAAAAAAATTAGCTGGGCATGGTGGTGCATGCCTGTAGTCCCAGCTACTCAGGAAGCTGAGGTAGGAGGGTCACCTGAGCCTGGGAGGTCGAGGCTGCAGTGAGCCAAGATCACGCCACTGTACTGTAGCTAGGGTGACAGAGACCCCATCTCAAAAAAAGAAAGGAAGGGGAGGGGAGGGGAGGCAAGGGAAAAGTTAAGGATCTTAAAATGATACAGTACTGGATTTAGGGTGGGCACAAAATCTGACTGGTGTCCTCATAAGACAGTAGGCCTCAGAAAACTGGAGCGACACAAGGAAGAAGGCCATGTGAAGACAAAGGCAGAGATTGGAATGATACTGTCACAAGCCAAAGACTGCCTGAAGCTGCCAGAAGCTGGAAGAGAGGACGGGTTCTCCCCTAGAACCTCTGGGGACAGCATGGCCCCACCTATATCTTGATTTCAGACTTCTGGCCTCCACAATGGTGACAGAATAAATTCCTGTTGTTTTAAGTCACCCAATTTATGGTAATTTGTGACAGCAGCCCTAGAAAAGTAATACAGGTATGTACCCATTATTCTCTTTTAAAATTGCTCATGCAGTTTTCAAGTGGGGTCCTGGCTTTCATAACTATTAGAGTTATTGATGAACTACTGTTTGTTTTTTACCTGTAAAATGAATGGTGTTGGTTGTGCATAAGTGAAGTAAACATTTTCTTTCTCTCTTGTTTATGTTGTTGCTTGGTGAACTCATTTATCAAAGTGAAGGCAAAAATAAACATTAGTCCATCTTAATCCAAAGTCAAATTTGCAAGATGTGGAATTAATAAGATGCTGCTGAAAAGTGGTGTAAACCTTGCTCTTTTTAAAGACTGTGATTCTTGTGTTTGGCTAATGTAATTAATCTTCAGCTAAAGTCATCCGTTCCAAATTTACACTCATTTTCAATGCTTCAATATGTTTGCAAAGCAGCATTCTGCTTCTGTGTACCGCAGGTGGATTCTCGTTACCTGTTAGCCTTGGTAGAGCTTCTCAACTGATGCTGTGCACAACTGTGGTGGTGCTGGGGCTTTCGCAGTTTTTTGTTTTTTGGGGTTTTTTGGTTTTTTGTTTGTTTGTTTGTTTGTTTTTTGTTTTTTTTTTCTTGAGATGGAGTTTCACTCTTGTTGCTCAGGCTGGAGTGCAGTGGTGCAGTCTCAGCTCACTGCAACCTCCACCTCCCGGGTTCAAGCGATTCTCCTGCCTCAGCCTCCTGAGTAGCAGGGATTACAGGTGCCCACCACCATGCCCGGGTAATTTTTTGTATTTTTAGTAGAGATGGGGTTTCATTTTGTTGGCCAGGCTAGTCTCAAACTCCTGACCTCAGGTGATCCACCCACCTCGGCCTTTCAAAGTGCTGGGATTACAGGCATGAGCCACCGCGTCTGGCCAGCATTTGTTTTTGATCTGGGGGGATACTTGCTACTGGCATTCAATGGGCAGGTGGCAGAGTTGTCCCACCCAAAATGCCCATAAGCAACCCTCTGAAAAATATCGCTCAGGATTTCCAATGCAACATTTGTGACTTGCCAAGGTGATGCCATTTATTATTAGGTGTGCGAAAAATAATGAGAACTGACTTGTATTGGCTTCTTCTCTTTGTATTCAAGGCACCTTCTGCATAACTCCCTTCTACCTCTTCTCATCGGACTGCGTGCGTTCGCATGTTCACCTTCCTCTAGTCTGTGTGTGACATCAGAACAGAGACGGCACTTCATTTGTCTTTGTATCCCCAGCAGCATTTCAGCAACAGAGTGGATGCTCAGTTAGGCTTGATGACTGAAAACAAACAAAAGCCTGGTACACCAAAAAAAGGTTAGAAAATGTTCACAAGAACGAATTGTCTCTTTTGTCACAGAAATACTCTTTGTTATCCTGAAGGCCCTGGTTTGGTCTTGGGGAAAGAACACCAGATCTGCTATCCTGGTCTAGGGTTCTTGACACGTGCATTTTATCATTATCTTACTAGGTCTTAGATTTTTCATCTGGAAAATAAAGGGAATTAGGGCTTGGTCTGCATCATTCTAAGGTCTCTTCCAGCTTCAAAAATTCCACTTCTTTGTTAGATAAAGATAATATTACCTCAAGATTAGACACCATAGTTCTATTGCCAAGTGCAGGCTATTTCTAGATTTTCTACTAATCCTCTAACATAAGTCATTATCTTATTTAACGTCAGAGTCTAGATTTGGCGGAACGTCCATTTGTAGAAGCTACATTTTAGAAACAAATGTACCTAGCTTGCGAATGTAAGCCATGTGGTCATGTGTTATCCTGGTTTCCATGGGAGCATATTTTCCTTTTCAGCCATGGAGGAAGTCAGGGAGGATATCAAGAGCTATTCTACGTAATCAGAGTTGAAAGAAAGTGAGTATGGCACAAAAGTGGGGAGAAGAGAAAATGGCAAACATGGTGGGACATCACTTTGTGAGCTGGTACAAAAAACGTTGGTTTCCATCTCGCTAGCCAAACCTATTGTCTTCTCAGCTTGAACAATTTGATAAAGCAAGCTGCCTTGTGGAAGAGACCCACGCGGCAAGAGACTGAGAGCAGTCTTCAACCAACAGCCAGCAAGTAACTAAGGCCCTCAGTCCAGCAATCCACAAGGAACCAAATCTTAGAAACATCCATGTGAGCTTGGAAGTGAATTATCTCCAGCTGAGCCTTAAGATGACCACAGCCCAGCTGACTTGACTGCAGCTTGTTAGAAATGCGGGAGTAGAGAAACAGCTAAGCCCTGCCTGGATTCCTGATCCACAGAAACTGTGAGATAATACATGTATTTTAAGCTGCTAAATTTGGGGGTAATTTGTTGCACAGCAATATATAACTAATATATTTGATATTGAGAAATCACATATAGTTTGTTATCTGCTACCACAGATATCTAAACACCAGTGACTATCTTATGTTTCTCCCTCTGGCGTTTACTTAATTGCTTAAAACTCCATCTGGTCACCAGCACCTAGCTCTTTGTTTCTAAATACCATTCTCCATTCAAACAAACTAGGGCTCTTGGGGAAATGGTTGATTCCAGGGTTGGGGCAGAAAAAGGCAAAAGCAGAGCCTGAAACATTTTTTGATGCAACAAAGTAAGGAGTGCTCCCTAAAATGATGAAGCAAGTCAAAAGGATACAGAAACCAACTTGAAGAGCCCCCAGTGGTAAAATCTCAAACAATGTGAATAAGAATTTAAATAATAATTGTAATAGATTATAACCCATAGAACAAAATAAATAATTATGAGTTCATACTTATATAAATAAACACATGAAAAAAATAAATATGTGAGAAGGGACAGCAGAATTTAATTAGTAAATATAGAAAGAATGATGCAAATAGAAAGTAACTATTAGACAAATTCCACAGTAACCATTTTGGATTACATTGTTGCATGACAAAAGAGTGTATTTACATAGTCTCAAAATATCTTCTTATATTTATTGCTTATAAAGAAAAAATAATTTTTTAAAGTGGGGAAATCTGTAAGATACCACCTTAAGCTAGCGATCAAATTTAGCATCACCAGTGATAAGATGTAACACATCAGCATCATGTACATCCTGTTATTCACTAAGAAGGGCACAGCATCACTTTGGCAGTGTTCTTGCCAAAAATGTTTAGCTTCACTCTATTAACATTTATTTTAAAAATCAGGCTGATGCACATCGAGAGTTTTTACTATTATCTTACTCCAGTGAGCTCTTTGAGTCTTGGTTTCTTTATGTGGAAAATAAGGGTGTTGGACTGGCCAGTATTCTTCAAAAGTATTCAAGTCATAAAGACAAAGACTAAGAACCGCACAGATCAAGGAGACTATGGAGACACAACTACATGACACGTTTCATCAGAAAAGGGACATTAGAAGGAAAGCTGGCAAAGCTCAAGTAAGATCTCTGGATGAGGAATTATCATTGTATCAATGTTAATTTCCTACCTTTGATAATTGTACTAGGGTTATGTAAAGTATTGACATAAGGAAAAGCTGGGGGTAAAAAGTAAAGAGAAAGTCTCACTACGCTTTTTTGGAACGTTTCTACAAGTCTAAAGTTATTTCAAAATAAAAAGTTTAATAATAAAAAACATCTGGTATTCTAAGAGGACATTCTGGTGGTCTTTCAGTCTCACACCACAAGCAAATAGGTGCAACACCTTTGATGTGGGCTACAAAAGAGTCCCTCCTTGACAGACATTAATCAACCCACATCAAAGAACAGCCTGCTTTTGAACAACAGGTGGAGTTTGCATTTCTGGTATATTGACTATTTTTTATCTAAACTCTTAGTCTTAATTAATCACTTCTAACTTTATAGAGTCAAGAGTCTACAGGTTTTAATCTCTATCCTTCATTCATGATAGAAGAAATTGCTCATCCAAATCTTTAGCCAAGATAAAAATGTGCACATGAAAGGCCCCTATATACTGCTCTTTAGTCACATTTTTATAAGTTTATAAGTTTTATAAGTTTACATTGTTTACTATGACATACATAATCATACGTACATAATCAGTTATTTGCAAAGATCATAGCATGCTTCATTTTATGATGCTGTTAGTAAAAAGTGATAACTAGTAATTATTATGTATTATGTTGGTGGTAGAAACTGTCTGTCATTGCCCTAATTATTTGTCATAATAACTAACATTTTATTCCTATTACATAGGAAGCACTGAGCAGACCACTTTATAGATTATTTCTTTTATTCCTTCAATAACACTATGAGGTAGGCACAGATGAGTCTGCAAACATATATTCGCTAGTAATATCTGACATCAGAGAAAGAGCTAGGCGGGTTACACTGGACCCCAGGAAAGGTCTGTGCTACAGAAATGACTGAGTTGTCACGGCAACAGCCACTATTTGATCAATTTCCTTCTATTTATGTCTTTCAAATCCGTTTACTCTGTTAGCACTAGGGGAAGGGGAGTAGGTGTTGAGGGAAGGAGGAAGAGAGGAAAGAAAGAAAGAAGGAAAAAAATTCTCAAATTGTCTGAAGAGTCTCAACCTTGTCATAAAAATATAACTTTCAGTTTGATGTGTTTAAAATTAGAGAAGTTTCCAATTGGAGGAGAAAGACTCAGGAGGAACATGAAAGACAGTTTTTAAAATGTGAAGGGCTGTTCTGGGAAAGGGGGATTCGAATTGTTGCGTGTGATCTGAGAAAGAAGAATGGGGCCAATGGGTGGAAGTTTACACAGGCACATTTTAGCTCATTATAAAGAAACACTTTCTAACCAGATAGTCCAATTACAGGAGATGCTGCCTCAGGACTTGCTGAGCTCTTGGTCCCATGAGTGCTACTGAGGAGGCTGGATGACCAACTCTCAGAGAAGAAGAATAAAAACAGGGAATTGGTACTTAAATTAAATGACTTTGAAAGTCTCTTCTAGTCAGGATGCTCTGTGAGAAATTCTGAGGCTTTGCTTTGCCATTGAATCAGACCCTACCGAGAGAGGTCAGTTTCCAACTCCTTCCTCCATGGTGTCTTAGCTCTGGGCTACCTATTATGTTGAGTTGAGAGAAGCAAACTGAATGGGTATTTGGAGATAAGAGGCTGACTCACACAACCAATGCATTGCTGTCAGTCTTTCAGAGCTGACAGAGACCCGTATGAGATCTAAAATTTGGAAGACTCTTAACTTTGTGAACTTTTCTTCTTTTTCTGTAAGTGGGAGGCCATGCAGTATGGTGGATAGGATGTCAGCTGTGGAGAGCCTGCCTGGGTACAAATCCTGGGTCCCCATCTCCTGGCTGTGGCAGTCACTGGTGCTGTTCTCTCAAATATTTCCATATATTTTCTCCTGGGAAGAACTGACATCTCCCCCACACCACCACCCCCTCCCCTGACATACACAGAGGAGTGTGACCATGTGACCCATTCTGGCCAGTAAAATAAAAGAGGTAAAACCAGTGTGTGATTTTCAGCCTGGCCCCAAAGTGGACAATGTGGAGCAAAGCTCCCTGACAACCATAATGGACATGCGGCATGAGTGAGAAATAAATCCTTGTCTTAAGCCACTTCGATTTCAGGAGTGTTATCTCAGCATAACTTAGCCTACCCTGACTGATACATGGGCTCTGGGTCAGTTACTTGACATTGCTAAATCTCAGACTTCTTATACATAAAATAGAATCATAATAGCACCCATCTTCTAGGACTGCTGTGAGAATCAAGTGAGAGAGTTAATGCCTACAAAGTCTTAACACGGTGCCTGGCTTATAAGTGAGTGCTCAAAAATGTTATCTACTACGATCACTATACCATAAGCTCCACTGGGTCAGGAATCATGTGCCTCACACTCAATAGCAATTTGTGGCTATTGACCAGGCACTCAATAGCAATTTGTTGAAGAATCAAATTAAGTCATTCTTGACAAGGAGCATCAATGACACCTACCACACTATTGCTAATCTGATGAATGATATTCAGTTGTAATCTTACTCATGGCAGCATCCTCCTTGAAACTCCCCCTTTGTTTCTAAGATAGTCCTCCCGGCTGATTTCCTCCTAGATCTCTGGCCTCTCCTCAATCCCTTTTCCAGTTCCTCTTTCTACTCCCTTACTATCAAGGGCATTCTCCAGAGTTATGTCTTTGGCCCTCTTCACATCAGAGTCACTGGATGGCTCTACAAAGTCTTAATGCCCAGGTCCTACCTGCAGGTATCCTGATATAATTGGACTAGGGTGCATCATGGTCAGGATATTTAAACTGCCCCCCTCCCACCAAGTGATCATCTTGTGTAGCCAAAGTGGAGAGTTAATGCCCTGCACCTGAACTGTCCACCACAATGACCAAATAAGACAATTAAGCATTTGCATTGTGGTGAGTCCAAACTGAGGTGTGCTGTTAGTGTAAAATACATACAAGGTTTCAAAGACTTCTATGAAGAAAAGCATGTGAAGTTGACTCATTCTTAATTTTCATACTGAGCACATGTTGAAACAATGATACTTTGGATGTAGTGGGTTAAATATATTACTCAAATTAATTTTACCTTTTTTTTTTTTTTTTTTTTTTTTTTACTTTCTGATGTGGTTATCAGGAAATTTTAAATTACATATGTGGCTTATGTTATATTTCTAGTAGACAGAGCTGCTTTAGACACTCCTGCTGTGTGGTGCCATCTTTCTCATGGCTTTTGCCACCGTACATTGTGATGCACAAATATGCTTCTCCAGCACCTACTTCTTTTTGAGCTCCAAGTTCACGCATCCAACCCAAACACACATCTTCCACAAAATTGGCTCTTCCTCCTCCTAGTGCTGCCTGTGGAGCATCAACATCTACTTGTTCACCAGACAAGAGCCTGCAATTCCTTCCACTTCTCCACATTTTCCCCCGACCATATGGACCACTTCCTGTGCATTCTACTTCCTAAATATCTCCCAAAACTCTGCATTGGTCTTCATTCCCACTGTTTCTGTCCTCACTGGCTTTCAGTGGTCTGTCTTTCCTCTAATTTATTGTAGACACCTAGCAAGAGATGGATCATTTCAAAATGCAAATCTCCTCTGTTTAAAAATGCTTTCATGGCACCAATGGACTTGAGGATAAAATCTAAAGTCCTAACAATGTCTATGAGGCCTTTCCTGATAAGGTGCTTACCTTTCTCTCCCCCATTCCCACCTGAGAAATGGGGGCTGCCCTACCCCTCCAGCTACATTGAACTGCTGATTCCTCCAATACACGCTGCTCTCTCAGGACCCTGGATCTTTGCACAAATTGCTCCCTTCCTGGAAGGCTCTTCCTGTTCCCCTGCACCTACACAACTTTCTTTCTTTCTCTCTCTCTCTCTCTTTTTTTTTTTTTTTTTTCTTGAGATGGAGTCTTACCATCACCCAGGCTGCAGTGCAGTGGCATGATCTTGGCTTACTGCAACCTCCACCTCCTGGGTTCATGTGATTCTTGTACCTCAGCCTCCCAAGTAGCTGGGACTACAGGCATGTGCCACCACACCTGGCTAATTTGTGTATTTTTTGTAGAGACAGGGTTTCACCATGTTGGCCAGGCTAGTCTGAAACTCCCGACCTCAAGTGATCCACCTGCCTCGGCCTCCCAAAGTGCTAGGATTACAGGTGTGAGCCACCGTGCCCAGCCTCATAACTTTCATCATTCAGGACTCCCAGCTTGCTCTCCACGAAAACCTCCCCAGCCACCCCTCCCTCAGACTAAAGAAGAAACTCTTTCTCACCCCACTCCATATTCTCATACCATAGGTGTATTGTCTGCTCCCACTATACACCTCAATGCCCAGCACTGTCTCTGTGTGTGTGTGTGTGTGTGTGTGTGTGTGTGTTTTAAGAGATGGAGGTCTTGCTGTGTCACTCAGGCTGGAGAGCAATGGTGCAATCATAGCTCACTGCAGCCTCCAATTCTGGGGCTCAAACAATACTTCCACCTCGACCTCCTGAGTAGCTGGGACCACAAGTGCATGACACCACGCCTGGCTTTTTATTGCCCTTTTACTTTATCTACTCCCACTAGACCATAAGGCTTTTAAAGGCGGTAGCCCTTCCTGATTTGCCTTTGTATCCCCAGTGCCTCACCCAGTACTGGATACAGCATAATAATAACAACAGCGGCCGGGCGCGGTGGCTCAAGCCTGTAATCCCAGCACTTTGGGAGGCCGAGACGGGCGGATCACGAGGTCAGGAGATTGAGACCATCCTGGCTAACACGGTGAAACCCCGTCTCTACTAAAAAAAATACAAAAAACTAGCTGGGCGAGGTGGCGGGCACCTGTAGTCCCAGCTACTCGGGAGGCTGAGGCAGGAGAATGGCGTGAACCTGGGAGGCGAAGCTTGCAGTGAGCTGAGATCCGGCCACTGCACTCCAGCCTAGGCGACAGAGCGAGACTCCGTCTCAAAAAAAAAAAAAATAATAATAATAATAATAATAACAGCAACAATAATAACAACGTTAATAATAGCAGCAGGGATTGAGCAGTTACTACATGTCAGAAACTGCTCTCTGCTTCACATGGATTGCCTCTTTTAATAATAACTTTATAGAAGTACATTGAGATAATAAAACTTGAGCATGGCCTAGGACTGTACTAAACACCACAAGATACACTAAGGAGCAGGTTCTCTAATCTGAAGAAATCGGAAATGTCATCAAGTAACAAAAATAGTGCACAATTCTTTCAGGCAAAACTACCACCCAGCGAAAGACATTCAGATAACTTCTAATTTATTAAAGGAAGAGTTGCTCTTGCCATTTAAAAATAAAAATATGTCAACAGGAATTATAATTATTATGAACAGTTGAAAAGCCAGAAGTGAGAAAAAACTACAAACTATTTAGTGAAACACATAATATGGCATGACTTTGTTCACCAAAACATTGACTAAGTATGGAGTGTTTCTATTCAGTCTTAAGTAATCCCTGTTAGTTCATCAATTCAAAAAATCTATGTAATATTTATAATACAACATGCCAATGAATAGACTTCTCATATATATACATATATGTGTGTGTATATATATATATATACACACATGCACACACCCCTATGTGTATTTATGTGAAAATACACAGGAGCTAGAAAAGAAACACATGAAAGATTTAAAACAACAAAGCCAAACTAAGTATTCAGACCCATTAGAACTTCAGAGTAGGAAGAGATTAATGAGGATCATTGTAGCCAGGGGAACCTTCATACAGGTAACAAGATTTGAAGAGGAAGCTGTGGAAGGCTGAATATACAGAAGGTAGAAAGAAGGGCTTTCTAGGCAGCAGAAATAGCGTGAGCAAAAGTATGAGTGAGGCCATGAACATTTTCAGAGAACATGCCATTGTGTTAAGTCAAAGTCTCACTCATGTCTTTAAAGACACAAAGGGCTGGTTTCTTCATTTCTCCTGATTCATGTCTGTGCTTTTGTGTCACTTATGATGCTGGGTGAAAGAAGGTGCCTCTCTGATGTGTGCTAGTCATTCCCAAGGCGACAGCTCTGTCAGAGATAAAAATAAGGAAGCATCCTTTTTTATCTCCTTTGAGATGCTAACAGGCGACTTTCCAGATCGCATTCCAGTCTACAGTTGGGTAGCAGATTTGTATACTGGTTCCACCTGGGCATATAAATGACTCTGTCCACTCAGAGTGCATTGTAAAGCACAAGAATTTATTGTGTGGACAGGTAACTATGGTCTGTTACAGTTTTATTGGTGTCTGTGGAATAATCCTGAGCTTAGAGTAAATTTTAGCACACCAAGCAATTTATATAACAACCAACCTCCAATTATCTAATTTTCAGAAACAGTATGTGAAATGATGGGCAGCATTTGTTAGGCACTTACTATACCTCTGAGATTTGGCAGGGAATGTTCTGTCACAGGGAGACAAAACAAGCAGGGAGCAGCCAGAGTCCACATACTAGGGCTAGGCAGGCTCTAAAGACTCTACTCGGTTCCCAGAGAGTCAGGCTGGGAGACGGCCTTTAGATAAAGATAGATACTGCCAGGCATGGTGGGTCATGCCTGGAATCCCAGCACTTTGGGAGGCCAAGGTGGGTGGATCACTTGAGGTCAGGAGTTCGAGACTAGCCTGACCAACATGGTGAAATCCCATCTCTACTAAAATACAAAAATTAGCCAGGCATGGTGGTGGGCGCCTGTATTCTCAGCTATTGAGGGAGGCTGAGGCAAGAGAATTGCTTAAACCCAGGAGGCAGAAGTTGCAGTGAGCCAAGATTGTGCCATTGCACTCCAGTCTAGGCAACTGGAGTGAAACTCTGTCTCAAAAAAATAAAAAAAATAAAAAAGATAGTTACCTATCTCTTTTCTTGATTTAGATGTAAAAGGTCAGGGATTGGAGATGGGGCAGCCAGAATACTGAGACTAGGATCATGGGCTGTGCATTTGGGCTTTCCATAGATGGAAAGCAAAAGCCAACGACACTTAGCTCTGAGTAGAAGACCTAGCTGCCTACTGTGCCGGGAACATCGCCACTTCCATCCTAATGAAATACGGAAAGAGTGCAGATGTGACGTCATAACAACAGTACAAGGAAGGGGAGGTGGCAAAATACGAATTTCCTCACAGAGGAAGGGGAGGTGGCCAAACCACCAAAACAGGGGGTGGGTATCGATGAGGTTCACTACATCTGACTTCAAGCAGCCTTTCTGAACCCTGTCCTCTGTTTCCCTGCCTGCCCTGAGAGGCTGTACTGACCATTGCAGAGTCTGAGAGGAGTAAGCAAAGTTAGCAGCTAGTAAGCAAAGCGAGCAGCCTTGGCTGGGCTGAGCGACAGGAAGGTTGTGTGTGTTCAGAGGCTGCTGCAGCACAGGGTAAGACGTGTGGCCCAGACTCCAGGGCAGTGTCAGAAGAGGCTTCACTTACATGCAAAAGCTAAACAGGAGTTAACCAGGCAGAGTGGGGAGCACATGGGCAAAGGGACCAGCAGGAAGAAAGGCAGGGATGTGAGAAAGGCTGGGCCTTTCGGTTCCCTCAATATGGCTGCCGGGCAGGGTGGGAAGGGGGAAGACAAAAGATGGACGTGGAGACCTAGCCTTGCATGGCAGGCAAAGGAGCCTGCAAATTAGACTGGAGACAGTGAGGCGCTGGGCAGATGTAGCATAATTAGAGCTGTATTTTAGAAAGACTACTCTGATGACAGGATGGAAAAAGTTAACTAGGTTTGTTAGGGACTGAATGTTTGTACCCCCTACTTCTTGACCAAATGCATATGCTGAAAATTCTAAACCCCAATGTGATGGTATTAGCAGGTGAGGCCTTTGTGAGATAATTAGGTCATGAGGGTAGAGCCCTCATGAATAGGATTCGTGCCCTTAGAAAAGAGACTGCAGAGAAATCTCTAGCCTTCTCTCTACCTTGTGAGGACACAACCAGAAGATGGCAGTCTTTGAACCAGGAAGAGGACCCTGGGCAGAACCCAACCATGTTGGCATCTTGATCTTGGACTTCCAGCCTCCAGAACTATAAGAAATAAATGTCTGTTGTTGATAAGCCTCCTGGTCTATGATACTCGGCTGTAGCAGCCCCAGCTGACTAAGACAGAGTTCAAGGGGGATACAGAAGGCAGAAAAATTAGTAAGGAAACTGCTGCAGTAATCCAAGTACTAAATAAACAAGGTTCTAAAACAAATTGGCAACAGTGGGGAATGAAGAGGATGGGATAGATTCAAACTGCAACAAGGAGGTACAAAAGAATACACAGAATTTGGAAACCACTGGATGTGGAAGGTGAGGAACAGGAGAAGTAAAGTAAACCCCATGGTTAAGGCTTAGCTAACTGAGTAGCTGGTAATGCCACTTACCAAATACTGAATCAGTACTTGTCAGTGCTAAGCTGCTATATGTATTCCAAGCATGATGGGTTCTAATACAAGGAAGTAGAGGCTCACAAAACCTCAAGGAGGGCTTGGAGTGGTTTTCAGAAGTGCTACAGCTGCTGTTCAGAAAAAGAGAAGCTTCTTTGAATCTTAAGAACTTCTAGAAAGCTTGGACCTCAGCTTAGAGCAGCAATGCAGGTCATCTACAAGAAGCCACTGCAGCTGTCTACACTGCCTACAGCACTGCAGCAGATACTCACCTGGGAGTTCAGCTAGAGAATGGAAAGTTGAGTTGGGGTAGGCGATGTGATCTCCAAGGAAGATGTTTGATACACACATCCAGATAACAAGGGAGAGTTCTGAACTAGAAGGACAGATTTGAGAGTCATGGGGCTTAAAAATGGAATCACCCAGAGAGAACATAGGCAGAAAAGTGAGAAAGAACAGGACAGTATCCACAGGAGTCCAAATAAGACAATGATAAGCAGCAACTCAAGCTTCTTGATGCTGCCCCACCTCCACCCCCACCTACCCTCTAACTTTAGGAGCTCCTTTGTCTCATGGTGAGAAGCCAGATTCAGGTGGTCCCAGTGCAAGCCCTCAGCCTCATGTTCTCTAGCGCATGACCAAGGCTATATATGGAAGAGGTGGCATATGGATTGAGTGTGCCTGGCAGATACTGTAAGCCTGAATTTGCTCCAAGTAGGAAAAGATGATGGCCAAGTGCAGGTGGGTAGGGAGGAAAACTTCTGGCAGAATCAAGGCTTTAGGAGGAAAGATACAAATCAGGTAGGCTATTTTCTACATTAAATTTCAATCCTTGCTATAACTGCTGCCCAGAAGAGAAGTATGTCTGGTGAAAATCACATGGTTCAAGCTAAGTGAAATAAACAATTTTTCTTTGTGCTAAAGATTTCATGGTTTTTCTCATTTGCAATGGGGAAAAAACTTTTTAAGAGAATAAATCATTAAGAGATAACCTGCTATGGTTTTGGACATTTGTCCCATCCAAAACTCATGTTGAAATTTAATCCCCAATGTGACATTACTGAAAGGGAGGGTCTTTAAGAGGTGATCAGGTCATGAGAGTTCTGCCTTCATGAATGGATTAATTCATGTATGAATGAATGGATTCATGGGTTATCATGGGAATGAGACTGGTGGCTTTATAAGAAGAGGAACAGATACTTGAGTCCACCCGCCCTCACCATGTGATGTCCTGTGCCAGCTTGGGCCTCTGCAGTGAGTTCCCACCACCAAGAAGGTCCTTACCAAATGTAGCCTCTCAACCTTGGACTTCTCAGCCCCTACAACTGTAAAAAATAAATTCCTTTTCTTTACAAATTACTGAGTTTCAGGTATTCTGTTATAAGCAACAGAAAATAGACTAAGACACAACCACATTTCCTAACCAAGTAAGTTACAAGATTGTTCAAGGAAAGTCAAAACCAATTTCAAAAGTGTGTTCTACGAAACAAGTTTGTACAAAGATACATTATTGCAAATAATGCACCTCAAGGCATACTAATTATGTAGTTTCTAACATTTCCCCCCAAATATGGTCATTTCCTAAATATAAGAGGGTAAGCGAAGTAAGGGATTGAGGAGAATTATATAGGTTAGAAATGATTTTCTGGCAATTTCTCTTCCACCCTTTTTATTTATTCCACCCAACAACATCTTTTCATTTCTGTCTACTAACATCTAATCACTTTTACTCACTATCCAAAGACTGACAATTAACCTCAACAATTTTTGCCATTTTCCAATGAGGGTTCAAGGTTCATGTTGACACTCACCCAATATCCTGGACCTTCATCTTCTTGACTTCATTTCTAGTGAATTACTCCTTTTCTCTACCTCAGATATCAACCTCATGGTCTCATTCTTGACTTTCATCACCCGAAACTGTGTCATTTTCAAAAATGAGGCTTGTAAAATTTATAACATGTAAATATCCGCCTCTGTGACCACACCCTCACATCCTTCCAGTTCCCTTGCTCAAGCATTCTGTAACAGGCTGAATAATGATACCCAAAGACAGCAAGTCCCAAGTCCTGTAAACGTTGCCTTATATGGCAAAGACTTTGGATATTCAATTAAATTCTGGATCTTGAGATGGGGAGAGTATCCTTGGATTATCCCAGTGGGCCCTAGATGAAATCACAAGTGTCCTTAAATGAGATATGCAGAGAGAGATTTAACACGGACAGAAGACAGAAGTCAATGTGAACACAGAGGCAAAGATTGGAATGATGCAACCACAAGCCAAAGAACGCTAGTAGCAAAATAAATTGACTAATTAATTAAATTTAAAAATTTTAAAAAGAATGCTGATAGCCACCAGAAGTTAGAAGAGGCAAGGAATGAATTCTCCCTAGTAGAGCCTCAAAGAAAAGCATGGTCCCCATTGATTTCACCCCATTGAAAATGATTTCAGGGCCAGGCACAGTGGCTCACACCTCAAATTCCAGCACTTTGAGCAGCCGAGGTGGGAGGATCACTTGAGTCCAGAAGTTCAAGACTGGTCTGGGCAATAAAAGAAAAGAGAAAAGGAAGGAAGGAAGGAAGGAAGGAAGGAAGGAAGGAAGGAAGGAAGGAAGGAAGGAGGGAAGGA